>NC_092821.1:18676260-19048760 GCF_023375885.2 Dermacentor andersoni
CCATAGTTGAAAATATTCAGTACAGTAGAATCTCATTACAAGACGCACTTGGTTGTAAGAGACATCTGAAAATGGTTTGGTTGGTTTTCCGATGTTTGCCACGTTAACAATACTGTATACAAGAGACACCTTTGTTACTAAGGGTGACTTTTTAAGTATTCACTACTTCGAAGGGACACAACCCAAACACATTCACTTTGTGCACCTTGTGTGCTCCGAAGGGCGTAAAGATCACGCAATCCTTACACAAGTCAATCGCGCACGTCTCTTTTAGCATGAACCAGAAAAGGAGGGCAACGAGGACAGTGCAGGGCAGAAAGTGTCGGCAGTTGAAGCTGACGAGCGTCTAAGAGCACCTCAAAGGTACTGCGAGCAACAAGGCTTGCAAAGTGAAGTGTTTAAATTCCAGAAGTTGGGAAGGAAGCTAACACAATCTACAGTCACTAAAAAGCTGTGAATGTCTTCTTTAAAGGGCCCCTAAACCACCGAGGTTGAAATTTAGTTGCGGTGTTGCAGTTCTACACAATAAGGCAATGAACAGGTAGCCACGAGAATTTTTCGAAAGGGTGCAGTAATAGTGGAGCTACGTGTGTTTGATTATCGAAAAGTAGTCCCCACTCATTTTACTCTTTCATCTGGTACACGCCATATGGACAGTATCGTCTTTTCCTTGCCTAGTACACCTCCAAATGTTACGGGACAGGCCAACACCAACGAGCTCTGTTGCTGCCGCGCTGGCCCGTCGTCCTGCGAGGGGTGGCGCTAATACAACGGAACTGTATGGTGACTCGTGTTGAAGAGCCTCATAGGGAGACCCTTCTGTTGACGTTTCTGTTCTTTGCCCCCATTGACTGCCCACAATGGCATCGCGTGCAACGCGACGAGGAAGAAGGAGTGTGTGTATTTGCTTGCAGGCCTTGCCGTCAGTCGTACACTTTCGTTCGACCAATCGACAGCACCGGAAACTGATGACATCATCAGAGACAGCCTGGTGACGTCAGGACAAACTTGGGGGTGCAGGATAGGTCCAGAGAGGCGCACGGGGTCATTTTCTTCATATTGGCACGCACTAGTTACGCTAGAAGTCGAGGAAGAAGAAGTGTGCGTGGTAGCGGCTGCAAAAACGAACTGTAAACGGCCGTTCGCTTAGAACTGACTGACTGGCTTTTTCTCTCGTGACAAACTGGTGGAGGCGCTGGGTACGCATCCATCGTATGCCTACGGGTCCTGAACCAGAAGCTACTGGCGCCAGTACCTCGGGGACGGCAGAAATCTATCGAAGCAGCCGTCGCCTCCAAGGTCTTCCACCGCAATACAGTCCCCTGGCAAGCTCCGGGAGGAAGATGTCATCAACTACCGCAAGCCAAACCGAGGGGATCCCAAACGCTCCCGTACCATGCATTCTCAACGCGCCTCGCACGCCTAACCCGTTCCATGGCGACGCCTTTGAGGACGTTGAAGACTGGTTGGACCATTTCGACCGGGTCGCCGCCTTTAACGACTGGGACGATCGCCGTAAGTTGAAGAACGTCTACTTTTCCCTTTTAGACGCGGCGAGAGTATGGTACGAGAACCACGAAGCCTCATTTACCAGCTGGCAGGAGTTTTACCGACTGCTTTGCGAAGCCTTCTGCACTCCCGAAAGGAAGGAAAGAGCCGAACAGGCACTGTCTTCGAGGTTCCAAATGCCAAACGAAACCGTCGCCATGTTCGTCGAAGACATGACGCGATTGTTCCGTCGGGCCGATCCACTAATGCCAGAAGATAAGAAGGTGCGTCTGTTAATGCGAGGCGTAAAGGAACAGCTTTTTGCGGGCCTCGTGCGCAATCCTCCTACAACAGTCTCTCAGTTCGTTCGTGAGGCAACAGTCATGGAACGTATGCTTCGGCAGCGGCTCTCGCAGTATGAACGCCAGACCACCATGACTGCTGCATGTTCTCTCGTACCTGCAAATGATGACAGGGAGTCACTTACCGAGCTAATACGACAAATTGTTCGAGAAGAACTGCAGAAGTCCTATGCATCGGCTCCGGCACCTCCCAGTGCCGCGGTTCTTACGGATGTCATTCGGGAAGAAATCGGCAAAGTGGTTCATCCCTCGCCACCAACACGACCCGAACCTCCCACGTTCTCGTACGCGGATGCTCTTCGGGCTTGCGCACCGTCGACGGGCCGTTTTTCGCAGCCGCCTGCTGGGATTTCTCGACGCTCCCCAAGTCCGATCCACCGCACGAATCCACAAGCACCCTTTCATCCTGGTCCGCGCAAATCTACAATATGGCGCGCCCCCGACAACAGTCCGTTGTGCTATCACTGCGGGGAGGCTGGTCACATGTATCGCGATTGCCAGTACCGACGGATCGGTCTGCGGGGATACCATCCGGACGCCCGTTGCCCGCGCTATGGCGAACGCCCGCACGAAATCGAGCAATACTTAGAAAGTAACCGGCTTCCTCCTGCCCAACAGCGAAGACAGTCACGGTCGCCTTCACCTCGTCGGTACGCGTCACCGAACCGTGCTCGACCCGCCTTTGATTCCGCTGGAGTCAACGGTGGAAGCCCGCGCCGGGGAAACTGAAAACGGCGACCTCCGGGGGTGAGGCCGCTGTCATGCGAACCGTCAAATATCCTCCGCCGACGCCATCCCCTCGCGACGTACCGCTGACGCCTTCATTCGAAACTGCAAGAAGAACTTCTGCTGCTATTACTGCTTCAATCGACGGTTATCCGGTAACTGCACTTGTAGATACGGGAGCTGACTACTCGGTTATGAGTGCCTCACTGGCGACTCGGCTACGCAAGGTGCTGACAGCGTGGGACGGCCCACATCTGATTACGGCTGGAGGACACCTCGTGTCACCCATTGGACGATGCACCGCCAGACTTGAAATTTCTACTTCGACTTTCGTAGCGTCTTTCCTTGTGCTGCCCAAGTGTTCTCGGCTAGTTATACTGGGCATGGATTTTCTCCAGGAATATGGGGCGATCATTAACCTTCGTGACTTGTTCGTGACTTTTTCTATGTTTCGTCGGATTCGAGTGTGGAGGATGAACATCACCGCGCGGCTTTACGCGTGGTCGATGACTGCGTGACGTTACCGCCTCGAAGTAGCATCTTCGTCCTCGTTGAATGCCCCCAAGAACAACTAGGAATAGGCATCGCCGAAGGTAACCTCACCATATTGCTGGATCGCGAAGTTGGCGTCGCACGAGGTCTCGTAGAGCTCCAACATAGGCAAACCACGATTCTAGTTACCAACTTCAGTGGCGAATACAAGCACTTTGCGAGACATACCACCATGGCCTACTTTGAAACGGTGGCCGAGTCCAACGCCTGTGCTTCGGTAACGACAATCTCGATTCCGGAAACCAGCGATGTGGACTTGACCAGTCACATCAACGTCAACCCACAGCTAGACCAAAACGAGAAGGAGAGGCTCCTTACTCTGCTATCGTCATTTAGCGACTGTTTCGCTACCACGTCGAAGGTCAAACAGACTCCTTTAATCAAACACAGAATCATCACTGAACCGACCGTCCAACCTGTTCGCCAACACGCTTATCGCGTGTCGCAAAGAGAACAGGATGCTATTCGTCGTCAAGTGAAACAAATGCTCGACGATGATGTGATTCAACCATCGACAAGTCCTTGGGCTTCACCTGTTGTATTAGTTAAAAAGAAAGACGGTTCACTAAGATTCTGTGTCGATTATCGCAAACTGAACAAGGTCACGAAAAAAGACGTTTACCCACTTCCTCGAATTGACGACTCCTTGGATCGCCTGCGACATGCCCGTTACTTTTCTTCAATGGATCTGCGTAGTGGGTACTGGCAAATTGAAGTTGACGAACGGGACCAGGAAAAAACGGCGTTTATAACACC
Source organism: Dermacentor andersoni (assembly GCF_023375885.2). Taxonomy (NCBI): domain Eukaryota; kingdom Metazoa; phylum Arthropoda; class Arachnida; order Ixodida; family Ixodidae; genus Dermacentor; species Dermacentor andersoni. The sequence continues at coordinate 18,680,145 of NC_092821.1, forward strand.
CGACGGTCTCTATCAATTTAAGGTCCTCCCTTTTGGATTGTGTTCCGCTCCGGCCACATTGCAACGCATGATGGACACAGTTTTATCTGACCTCAAGTGGAACTCGTGTTTAGTCTACTTAGACGACGTAGTTGTTTTTTCCACCACGTTTGAACAACACATCCAGCGGCTTGAGGCGGTTCTTCAAGCTATCCGCACCGCCGGCCTCTCCCTGAAGCCCGAAAAATGTCACTTTGGCTACGAGGAGCTCAAATTTCTAGGTCATATTGTCAGCAGCACCGGTGTGCGCCCTGACCCTGACAAAGCCCTGGCAGTTGCTCTGTTCCCGATACCGAAGACAAAACACGATGTCCGCCGATTTTTAGGGCTTTGCGCGTATTACCGCCGTTTTGTACCCAATTTTTGTGAAATTGCCGAACCTTTGCAACGACTCATCAAGAACGACGTCACATTCGTTTGGGGCCCGGCACAATCCGACGCCTTCCACGACCTTCAGCGACGTCTACAGACACCACCGATCCTTGGTCACTTTGACACCGAGGCGGACACAGAAGTGCATACTGATGCTAGTAACGGTGGTCTCGGAGCGACACTCGTACAGTTTCAAGCTGGTGTTGAGCGCGTTATTGCGTATGCCAGCCGAACCTTGTCTGCTGCTGAAAAAAAACTACTCAGCAACTGAAAAAGAATGTCTGGCAGTCATATGGGCTATCCAGAAGTTCCGCCCATACCTGTACGGACGCCCCTTCCGTGTCGTCAGCGACCACCACTCTCTCTGCTGGCTGGCGAATCTCAAAGATCCTTCAGGCCGTCTCGCAAGATGGAGCCTTCGGTTGCAGGAATTTGATGTGACCATCGTCTATAAGTCTGGCCAGAAACACACTGACGCCGACTGTCTCTCCCGCGCCCCCGTCGAACCCGCACCACTAGATACTGACGACGATTCTGGTTTTCTTTGTACTCTCCCGTCTTTAAACCTTGCTCAACAGCAACGCCAAGATTCCGAGCTCCAGCCCTTGATTGAATACCTTGAAGGAAGCCGCCCACAACCCCCACGGCAGTTCGTGCGTCACTTGTCCTCTTTCTGCCTACGTGGCGACATCCTGTACAAGCGGAACTTTCACCCTACGGCAACCGTTTTCCTGCTCGTTGTTCCCACTACTCTCCGCGACGACGTTCTACGTGCATGCCACGACGAACCAACGTCCGGGCATCTTGGTTTCACGCGTACTCTCGCGAGGATCAAGCAGAAGTACTATTGGCGAAAACTCACAAAAACCGTGAAGCAGTACGTCAGAAGTTGTCGAGATTGCCAGCGCCGCAAAGTTCCACCACTGAAACCAGCCGGTCTGCTTCAGCCTGTCCGACCTCCTTGCTCACCTTTTGAACAAGTCGGGATGGATTTACTCGGCCCATTTCCCAAGTCTTCGGCTGATAACCGCTGGATCGTTGTCGCCACCGATTATCTCACTCGATACTGCGAAACACAAGCCGTTCAGCGAGCTACTGCTTCAGATGTTGCTAACTTCTTTATCAAAAATATCGTCCTTCGACATGGTGCTCCCGCTGTCGTCATCACAGACCGTGGTACGGCCTTCACTGCCCAGTTGGTCCGAGATATTCTGCAGCTGAGCGGAACAACGCACCGTACGGCAACTGCGTATCACCCGCAGACTAACGGTTTAACTGAGCGTCTCAACAAAACGATTGCGGACATGCTTTCCATGTATGTTGCCACGGATCATAAAAATTGGGACGAACTGCTCCCGTATGTGACATTCGTGTACAACACTGCCCTACAAGAAACCACCGGGTTTCCTCCTTTTCGTCTGGTCTACGGACGCGACGTCACCACTATGCTCGACGTGATGCTCCTACCAACTTCGTCTCAACCTACCGCACCAGATACACACGCCTTTGTTCAGCGTGCCGAAGCGGCGCGGCACCTTGCACGGCAACGAATTCTATCCCGACAAAGTCAAGATGCTCGTCGATACAACATATGCCATCGAGACGTCACATACAACCCGGGAGATCTTGTATGGGTTTGGACCCCTATACGTCAACGAGGCCGGTCAGAAAAATTATTGCGCCGATACTTTGGACCCTACATAGTATTGCGTCGTCTAAGTCCTGTCAACTACGAAGTTATTCCAGCCGACACTTCGCACCACTCCCGTAGACCACGTTCCTCTGACATTGTTCACGTTACCAGGATGAAGCCCTACCATTCGCGCTGACTCTCATCCACAAACTTTGAGATGCGGCCCCTGTCGTCACGTCCGTTGTCTTTCTCATTTCTTTTATTTTTTCCGTGTGGCATTTAACATCTCCCCAACTTTATTTATTTATTTATTTATTTTTTTTGGAGGGAGGGGTAATGGCACGCACTAGTTACGCTAGAAGTCGAGGAAGAAGAAGTGTGCGTGGTAGCGGCTGCAAAAACGAACTGTAAACGGCCGTTCGCTTAGAACTGACTGACTGGCTTTTTCTCTCGTGACAATATTGTGGTGCTCCGGCAGTGCTACGCACTCTGGCATTTGGCTTCGTCGATCGTGACGGCATTCTGATTTCGATACACGTGTTTACTTGAAATGTTCAAAAAATGTCGAGAAGTGGTTTAGGGGCCCTTTAAGCCACCCTGAGCATTTATTCCTTCAGATATATCAAAACATACTTTAGTGATGATGCATAATATAGTGATCTAGTCTGGCTCCTCCGTGTCTCAAAATTTTTGGTTTCGAGACATATTTCCCGTGCCTCTTGAATATCTTCTGATGAGGCTTTACTGTAATATACACAAACAATTGTGTAACTCCTCCTGCAAGTATTATTCATTAAGCCCGGTCACTTATGTGCAAAGCTTGTGGTTAAGTCTTGATGTCCGTACTTTTTAGAGCTATGTTTATTAATTCATGCTGTTCTTATTGGTTCTTCGATGCAGGAGACAATCCCTACGAAATTATTGGCCCTGATCATGAGAGCCCTCAAGGGGCAAACAACATCTCTGTTGCAGAAGTGAGCCCGATACCACTTGGAAGTTACCATGACAGATGACACGGCAGCAATAGATACAGAGACTGCCATGTCTACTGCAGCTGCAACAGTGTACGAGTCAAGCACCAGCGCGTCAGCATCAGCAGCAGTGTCAGAAGGAACCACACCAGGCCTGGTAGAGCAACATGTGTGCTATCACTGACTTTTTTTGTAGTGGATACAACTCATTTGCTCAACATACAAAAGCTTTTCACCACGACTGTGAGCCAGTGTTATTGTGCAGCAAGTGCAAGACTAAGTTAGGTGTTATAACACAGTACAAGCATCACTTTAATATATGCAAATGCAAACATATTACAGTTGTTGCCTCCCCAGCCAGCCCACATAGTGACAACAATGTGGAACACATGGTGGGACACACCTCTCCCCATTGCAAGATAGTAGAGACTGTCAGTGTTGTTGCTAGATTGACTGGTCTTTGTAGGCAACTAGAAGGACAACACAGGTGTCATAAGATTGTTGTTGATGTTGTTGTTGAAGAGGTAAAAAAGAAGTTTGATGCAGCTGAAGTGCCAACTGATATTGAGCAAATCAAAAGCAACCACCTGAGAAAGCAACACTATCGAAATTTGGGTATCTATGTGCCGCCAACTCTGGTAAGAATGGCATAGGACAAAAGTGTGATGAAAATCACACAGACACTGCTGTTTCATCACTGGCCACAGTGAGCAGCGACTTGTAGGGCAAGAGAGTCAACTGAAACTAACATTATGATATAGTGTCATGCTCCCATGTGACCACTTTTCAAGTTATTTTGCAAGATACAGCTCAACCTCCAGAAACGAGACTGCAACTTGTCTGTAAAAAAGATTTAAAAAAAAATTATTCATAACACTATTAACATAGCAGTATCTTTTTTTTGTGTCGGTTCGAGGTTCCCGGCTGTCCATTATTGCAAAAATTGAGGAAAAAAAGAACATGTGTCGTACTTGCACCTTTTTAACAAGTACGAGGAGGACAGAACTTTTCTAGTCATGCATCTTCATCATACTATCAAGTTTTTAAATGCCTTTTATAATTATTATTACCAGTTATATCTGAGTGCATTGTATGCATGTAGCAGGTGTAAAATCAGGTCAGTTGGATCAGATGCCTTATCTGCAAGCGAGCCCTATATTCAAGAAATTTGAATTAAAATAGTTACGTTAGAGACGCAGTCTTTCAGCACTTTATTGCCTGTGGTTTAAGCATTGCTCAATACTTTTGTGGGTGGCAATTTCAACCGGCACAGCACTGCGCTTTGCCACAGTCACATTTGTCTTCAAAGCGGTGTTTACCATTTGTGTTGATCTGTTTGTGTATGCATAGAGCAAGTTTTTAATTTATATTTTTCTGCATTCTTGTGCTTGCACTAAGCTTGTATAAGGCAGTTACAAAATGTGCGTCACTATAACGAACTGTTCTGTTGAGCTTACACTTGCAAATAATCGTGTTCAGATGGCCGCACTTCTATGCGGGTGCACCGCTAGCTTTGTGTATGTTCTCATGTTTGTATAAAGCTTATATAAGCTAGTTAGAAAATGTATGTCACTAAGCATTGTGATATTCTTTAAAGAACTGCTTGGTTGGTTTTACACTTGTGAATTAGTATTGAGGCGGTGGTATGCCCACTGCTAGCTTTCTGTGTCCTCACGTGTTTGTATTAAGTTTCTACAAGGGAGTTACAGCATGTACGTCACTAAGCACTGTGATATTTTTTAAAGAACTGCTTTGTTGGTTTTACACCTGTGAGTAATAGTACTCGGGTGGCACTAGTCATGTGTAGGTACACAGGCACCATTTGTATACATTATGCTCATGTAAAGCAGTTACAAAGTGTATGTCACTAATTACTGTGATATTTGTTGAATTGCTGTGATGGTTTTACACATGTGAATAATAGTGGTCAGGACACAGTACTTGCGGTGTATAGTTGAATTTATACACTGCCAAGACATGGGCTGTATACGTACCAAAAGAAATGTATGTCATTATATTGTTGTGATTATTACTGTTTGGATTTCATTAAACTGTAATAAAATTGTTTCTTGTATCTATTGAGGTATGGCAATTTGTCATGCAACCAAACTGAGGACCTGAACTTGTGCATACAAATAAACAGCTAATTTAAGAGTATACTGCTCATATTCTGCTAAACCAGTTTAACAAATCTTGTACTACAATGCTGGAAAAATGACAGAGCTGACTCGGATGTACAGAAAAAGTTCTGCACTGGCTGAAGGACTGCCCCACACTGGAGTTCGTAATGTTGCGTTTATTGGAGTAGAACAGAAAGTGCACTTCTATTAAAAATGCGACAGTCGGTGCAGAAACATAAGGCAGACGAGCGGATGTGGCACATTTTTTTCAGGGCCCTCCATGCCTACTACTGCATTTCTAGTCTTCCTGTGCTCTGCGTATAAGCCCCTGTTCAGCCAAGGTTTTTTACTCCATGACAGTTGTTCTACTGGGTTCGTAGCAATATTGAAGAAAAAAATTCAATGGTTTTCAAGGACTTTCGAGGCCCTGACACAGTAACTTCAAGGACCTCGTGCAATGTGTGTAGTAGTTTGGACAGGCAATAACTTGTTCAAGAACACCGTTTAACTTTAATGCAAACAAAAGAAAACAAAACAAATCGCATTTCAGTGATTTCAAACATTTGAAAGACTGCTAATTTGCCTTTCTCCGCCCACCACTAAACGCACACAAGGAAGCATTTCAAGAAAGCGCTCAAAGTTTTTCTGCAATAGCCCAATTAACTACTTGGACCTGCAACATTTGCAGTTTTTGAATACTGTTTGGTTTGACAGTGTATGTGATGTCATCTGTTGCCTCAGCTTTTTCCACCATCAAATAAGCAATAGTCATTTCTAATTTCTTTTTATTGTGTCTGTCGCTCTCAATTTACTCTTCACGGCTTCTCTTCGAATGCCTCAACTGTTGAGCTTCCTGCTTCTGCTCCTCCAAGCACATTTGTCGCCGGTTCCATGTGCATAAAACTGGTATCTGCAGCTCCTTTGTAATTTCAACTTTAAGGATGTCGCTTTCCTTCTATTACCTCCAGAGACAATTTTCTGTGACATGCGAAAGAGTGTCACAGAAGGGAAAAAAAGCGCTTGGCAATGTCTGCTAAGTCTAGCCAAGTGTACAAGTTTAAGGACTTTCCAGTACTTCTAAAAATTCAAGGGTTTTCAGTGCCTTGAAAATGGCATTTTAGAAATAAAGGATTTTCAAGGATCGCTACAAACCCTGGATTCTAGCACCTAAATAATTTTACAAGCTTATTTTGGCATGGAGTTTGGAAATTCATGCTTTCTAGCTAACGCTGCACTATCTCTGTACAGTGAAGCCCCGAGAGCGCAACTATTTTGGAGTAAAGAAAAATACTGAAAGCTTTTAATACCACTCTTCTTTTTTTCTATGGAGCTTCGTATTGCCTAGTTAAGTTTACGAATGTGCCTGGTTTTGGCGGGCGTTTCTTCGACATTTTCTGGAAGAAGCAGATGTCTAGCCCCCGTATTCAGAAATGTATCTTAATGCAAAGCTCATGCTTGACTTGATATAAACGACGCCTGGTGCGAACGTCCCCCAAGACGCTCACTGTCTTTCTTTTGGTGCGTTCACGACTTGCGTCGTTTAGATCAAGTCAAGCATGGGCTTCAAGTTATGATGCATTTCTGCATATGGGGGTAAGCGTGCACAATTCCGGGCAACGCACTGTGCCATTGACACTGAGAGAAAACGGGGAAAACAGAGTTAACCACTTATGCTCCTAAACTTTCGCGTACCTGTGGTGTGCGTGTATCGTGGAAGAAGAAACAGCGCAAACACAAGGACGAAAAAAAGCATCAACCACACCAGCGCTTCGTGGTGTGGCATGTTTTTGCGCCGTCCTTGTGTTGCGCTGTTTCTTCTAAAATGCTCAACCAACTAGCCGGCAAGTCCATCCTGTGCATATATAAATTGAACACACGCATGAGTATAGATGGTCTTCGAAGCTTTTAGAACGAGCACTGCCACAGGATACGAGCAGTGCACGCGTAACAAGTGGACACATTTGTCATTTAAACATGCGTGCCAATGCATTTGACGCGGCTATCGGCATAAGCAGTCTCCAAATGCTGGAATGCATGCGCTTCAAAACGCTAACGATCCGCTGCTAATGCAGGACAACAGCTCACAGCGGACTGAACCAAACTCTAAACTAATGCACTTGAAAAGAACGCCTACACGGCAGCGTGAGGCACGTCGAAATGCCTGGTACTGGCGTCGCAGTTGCTCACCAGTATACGCGCGAATTAAATTCACATACGTGGATGGTTGGCGCAATACTTTGTATCCGCGTATTTTGGAGAACATGGACTGGAGAAGCACTCGATCATGAGCTGAACGGCACATTTGTTATTTTCCTGCGGTGACGACAAGCCGTGAATAGTTCTCACGTTGTCGTCTACGTTGTCTTCCTTCGTTAGTCGTAGCAAGGAATGGAAATGATGCAAACGCACACGTATTCCAGTACACAACAGCACAGCACACTGCAGAGAAACCCCACCCACCACAGCAGATTCATCAAATACGTTTGGTATATATATAACCTCTAAAAGAACACGACTGGGCGTGGCGGCGCTGTGGTGTAATGGTTATGATGTGTGTCTTGAATTGTACAAATGCGAGTGTACGCGGGTTCGAATTCACATGATGTATAGAGCTTTGTGATTCTTGATAAGTATGTGATTTCCTTGACAATTGTATTCTAATTAGATTGTGTGACTCCTGATTGTGAAATTTGCGGATATATTTGCAGATTAAGTGTTAATTCGCTTTTTTTTTCTCCTCAGTGGCGTTCGTGACGCATACGCATAGGCCGCTTCAGAGCAGTCACGCCTCACGGTAGGCAGCAAATAGCCAGGAAAAAATGACTTTAAAATCCTGCATAACTTTGCTCACGCCTATTCTGAAGTCCGCTTGGAATCGGGCCAGTGTCTCTGAGGAGCCGCCTAGGGAACAGTATATCAGCGGCCCTAATTTGATCTGATTTCCTGCCTGCATGCGTGACCAGGACTTGGCTAAGAGGGTATTGGGAAGAGTACTAGCACTCTGTTCTGAAGGAGCACAAGCACTCTGTTTGGGGGAGTAGAAGTACTCGGTCTGGCGGTGTATTATTAACCCTGCGGGCAGAGTATTAGCACTCTGCGGAAGAGTACTAGCACTCCCTGTGGGAAGAGTATTATCACTCTGCGGAAGAGTACTAGCAATCCCTTGCGGTGGAGTAACAAAACTCTGTCAGGAGGAGTTGACCTACTCTCTCTCAAAGAGGGTCGATCTACTCTCGAAAAGAGTGAAATATGGGACAAGCAGCTACTCCCTCAAAGAGAGTGCCCGGCACTCCCTTAGTTTTTAGAGTGTGTAGGACATTCGTTTCGGGGCATTCGGAGAACGGTATCCTCAAGTAAGCAAATTCACGTGGGAGTGTCAAGTGGAGAGCCACTTCCACAAAAGTATTGAGGTGGTTTTACAGCGAAGCTGTGTACCTCTACAGTCCGAGGAAATTTTTGTGTCATTGAGGTAAGAAAAAAAAAAAAACTCCCTGTACGGGGAACGATCCCGGAGATAGTGCAATGCCGGGCCGACCCGCGGCGGAGGTCTTGCGAGAAATTTCCGCAGGCCTTGAGACCGTATCTTGCGCCCTGTTTCTTTATCTTTATTTTAAAGCGAAGCTGGTTATGGCTAGTGTTCCGTGCGTTTTCGTTCTGCGTCAATAAAAATTTGGGCCGATCCTGCTGATGGTGCAGAAACGGCCCAAGCGCTATTGCACATACCCTTGTGGACTTCGCGGGTTGGGGGCTGCGGGACCTGTAACGCGCCCTTGAACTGCCCTTATCACACTTAGAATCCAAAGAGGTCCAATGCACAAGGGTCACCTAACAAATTACAACCAAGATGCAAGCAACCGCTGCTTACAGCAGTTTTCGTTACTAGCACTGTTAGTTGAAGGTATACCTGTGGTTACACTTTTAAGCTTTGGCGTTAACAGGCTTAGCAAAAAGTTTCCGTCAATTAAAGTTTCATAACGTCTATTCGGTTGCCAAGATGAGTCACCATCAGTATGCACTTTCTCTCATCCAAGAGTCTGACCCTACGCTCAGGTGAGGGGGTACCAGATAGCCACGTGGGCGCCTTCGCATAGCCGCATAGCCGCATAGTCGGTAACCTCTTTGGTATTGAGCCTATGATCGCTAAGACCATTATCACCAGTGCATATTATTGCCTTCTAAGTGTTGTTATGGTGGCGGTTCCAGGACATGTCCTTTACGCAGCCATTGACGAGCCGATGCATCGTGCATTGATCAAAACTTGTCTTGGCTGTCTTTCGGTCTGAGCTCACTAAAAATTTCGGCTCTCTGGTTGGCTATGTGCTAAGCACAGCAAACAGCCGTTCCACTGTGGTGAAAGGCGTAGCTCGTCCGAGCATGTTTTACGCGACTGGTACATTCACGTGCCGCGTCACGCATACCTAAATCGGAAGCGGCAAGGCTTAAGCATAGGAAAGGAAATTCCCGCAGTAGCCATATAACCATATATGTCGACATTTATGCTATTAGCATTGAAAAATGTAGCAACGCATCGTTCTTCTGCCACAAGAGGAACACGTCTTGCATGAGTCGTGTATGCAACCAGGCCCTACTCTCCCGCTGCCGTCTGGACACACTGCACTTTTCAGCGGCCCCGCGATGGTGAGGTCTCATGTGGCTCTGGTGTTCAGACAAGAGTGAGCATATATGAAGCAGGTCTGATTCCGCCAGGTACCAGATAACTTTTATGAGATTTGTTTGTCATTCAAGAATGTCCCATACGCAACACCGAATACCAGTGATCTAAGTTAGCGTTACAGAGGTTCATTTAAGAGTGGTACATGCCTAGTGTGAATAACCCAGGGACCCAAGTTCGTCCGACGGGTGGTTGCGAATCAGATTCCGTCAGCACCACAGCCCAATTCTCTTCTACCCTTTCGACCACGGAGCACCCAGCGACTGAATTTGGTGGGAAGCGGTTCATTGCGGACATAGACAGCGGAAAGAGTGCAACGCATTTTGAAAGTGCAGATCGCACTAACACGAAAGAGCCATACATAACTTCTGTTGACATCTACGTGAAGCGAATCACTCTTAGTGTGATTGCCTCATCAACTATGACCTCATGACAACATATCAAATTTTCGACCAACTTCTTTTATGTGTACATTATGGAAATTGTTGAAACGCATGGTGGCTATCCGTCTCCACTGGTGGCTAGACGTACATCCCTGGTATCATGCGTCGCAAGTTGGCTTTCGCCCCCACCTTGGTGCAGAGGACGGCCTAGGTCACTTATCCTCTATGGTTTTGATTGGTGACCGATCGACCGGAGTGAGGTCCATTCTCGGCATGGATGTGCACAAGGCATACGACCACGTCAGCTACGCTGTCCTCGTTGAAGTGCTACGCTGGATTCAATTACCCGCCCACATATGCAAGTTTATTCACACGTTTCTTACATCTCGTGAATTTGCCATCCGTATCAACAAAGACATTGTGGGATCCTTTCGGCCACATCGCGGTGTACCGCTAGGGTCAGAGCGGGCCCCCATACCTTTCAGCATTATACTCCTACCCTTGGCGTGGCGATTGTGCGACATTGCTGTCCTGCACACGCTCATTTATGCGGATGACATCACAGTATGGACCGCCCCCCAGTCTCTCCAAATTCAAGCGACAAGGTTACAGCGCGCTCTTACAATTACAGATAAATGGTGTTCTTTTGTGCGACTCACGTTGTCGCCTCAAAAGACGGCTCTACTTCCGGTCGCGAATGTGCTCGGTCACCATGTATTTAACACCACCCCTACCGTCCTTTGTTTGCACTGAAGCAGAATTCAAGTCGTCAGATCACTCCGAGTCCAAGGCCTGGATCTGCATGAGTCCGGCTCCGCCGCCCCTGGATTCGCGCAGCGCGTCAAAAGGCATCCTAAAGGCTGCAACTCATCCGCAGGATTTCTCAAAAGTCAGGTGGTGCCACAAGCACCATCCCCCGCCTCCACATACGTACTGTGTTACAGCCAAGATTGATATACCAAGCCCAGTTTCACCACATGACCCGCGCAGAGTGGGACCGCTTGGAATCCTTCAATCGACCAGTAATGCGTGTTATTACGTTAATACGGGACTCCCACAAATTACGCCCATTCTCGCGCTCCAGGCCGAAGCACAAATAAATACGCTAGACGAACTGGTTCACCAGCGTCGCCAAGCTTGTTCCGCAAAGTGCTATAATGTCCCTGAAGCCGCAGCTCTTGAGAAGGACATGGCAGACGGTTCGGCGATCCCCCGCGATTCCTACCCGCCACGACCACAGCGGCTTTATCAGCAAGTTACGGACGATTGGCCTCTGACTCGCATACACACACGATCCGTTGGCCACCTTAGTGAGTCCAGTGTAATAGCAAATAGCTCATCAACTACGAGTGCGAGCGTATGTCGACGCTTGAGTGAGTGATGATCACGTCACCATGGCTATCGCTTGTCTGGAAATATTGACAGAAATAGCAACCTGCTCGTATGCAGGCGGAGCTCTTGGTAATCCGAGACGCAATATCCATCCTCTGTCCGCTCCTTTTGCCGTCTAGTAGGCACATTGACATCCTCACGGATTCCTCAGCAGCCATCCGTTGTCTACGTCGTGTTCATAATTCTGGCGTTTTGGCACAGGAGATTCAGGACACAGTTGAGCAATTACCCGTTACAGTAGGTGAACAATGGATACGTCGCAATGGACATCGCACACAAGCCTTAGTGGATGCAGCAAGACATAACAGAACTTCTCGTCCACTTCAATCAGCCCCCACCTCTCCGGAGACGAGGCTCCACACAGAAAAAGAACACATTCGGCGAGCCACGCGAGTACTTCTCCCCCCGTGTGGAACCGACCTCTGCGGCGGCCTAGCGCGCTGGGAAGAGGTCTTGCTACGAAGGTTACACCTTCGTGTTGCCCTCACCCCTGCGCTAACCTGGTCGTGGTAGGCACAGTAGAGTGCCTCCATCAGCGATTCCTGCCCCTTCTGTCCCGTTCTTGTCCGTGAGGTGGACACTGGGCACCTCCTCTGTACTTGCACCTCTCTACACGCCCTCCGCCAGAAACACCTGCTTTGATGTGGATCACTCCCAGGTCGGGCGCCAGATGTAGACAGTTGGATATTGGGGCCCCACCACCAAACACTGCTGGACTTCCTTTGAGAATCCGACGTGTATCCACAGGTGTAAATAATTCTTTATGCCAGAAGGCACGCTGTCGCAATAAAAAAAAAATTGCTTGCGTGCATTTGAAGTCTGGGTTTTGAGGTATAACGAAAACACGGCAGTACTTATCTAACAATGACTGTCGGCAGTAATGCGAATAACAATGGAACAATGTAGTGAAATATCATATTCATGACATTCCCGTTTATTTCACACGTGTAGTAGTAATTCTGAGACATTCGTTGCTTCGGCAGTATGCCACACATTTTTATATTGTCCCGCTATGTCACTCGCTTGACAAGGTCCCACTTTTACTTATATGCTAAATTTATGTCATACTTTCACCAGGTTGTGTGCTATACATGATTTGTAAACGACGCTCTCGACTACCAAAAGACCTTTGAGTTGTTGAGTGACACGTGAATACAGCTAGTCTGTCTGTCTGTCTGTCTGTCTGTCTGTCTGTCTGTCTGTCTGTCTGTCTGTCTGTCTGTCTGTCTGTCTGTCTGTCTGTCTGTCTGTCTGTCTGTCTGTCTGTCTGTCTGTCTGTCTGTCTGTCTGTCTGTCTGTCTGTCTGTCTGTCTGTCTGTCTGTCTGTCTGTCTGTCTGTCTGTCTGTCTGTCTGTCTGTCTGTCTGTCTGTCTGTCTGTCTGTCTGTCTGTCTGTCTGTCTGTCTGTCTGTCTGTCTGTCTGTCTGTCTGTCTGTCTGTCTGTCTGTCTGTCTGTCTGTCTGTCTGTCTGTCTGTCTGTCTGTCTGTCTGTCTGTCTGTCTGTCTGTCTGTCTGTCTGTCTGTCTGTCTGTCTGTCTGTCTGTCTGTCTGTCTGTCTGTCTGTCTGTCTGCCTGCCTGCCTGCCTGTCTGTCTGTCTGTCTGTCTGTCTGTCTGTCTGTCTGTCTGTCTGTCTGTCTGTCTGTCTGTCTGTCTGTCTGTCTGTCTGTCTGTCTGTCTGTCTGTCTGTCTGTCTGTCTGTCTGTCTGTCTGTCTGTCTGTCTGTCTGTCTGTCTGTCTTTATGAGTTCTCTTATAGCTCTAAGAAACATTGTGAGGATGATCACTTACAGTAGGTGGCAATTAGCAATATAGCTGGAACGCCATGTTTTGCCCGCATAATGAAGTCAGCTTGCCTGAAAAGTGACGACAACATATTATGTGATATTTTCAATATAGCAAAACTTACGCGGCCCACATGGTAAAAATAACCAATACGTAAAATAAATATGTGAAATCACGGGTGTCTCGCATGTGAATTTATTTCCGCGTTTTGCAGTTTGCAGGCACCATATTTGAAAGACTTCTATGTGTAAAAAATTATGAAATGAAAAGTGGTTTATACGTTGAAGATTCAGTTTTGGAATTCTTACCCGTATGTTTACGTGAGGCGGAGCGTCTGATAGTAGCATCTATGAGAAAAATTAATGATTCCAGGTGAGAGCATAATTAAGCAGAATGATTATGCTCTTCATGAAGGTTAAAAATAAAATAAATCGTAGTCACCTGTAGTTCGGGCTAATGCGCATGACATGAGTTAAGCCAAGGGACCCTGATATATTTAGGAAATTTTCACTAGCTATCCAGCATGCACGACAAATCCTCAGCGAGTAATAACTCGCGAAAATGTACTTCCAATGCAACAGGAAGTAAATAGGACACATAGGTCAGATTCTACTTAAATACTGAACGGTACCAGGAAAACAGAGTGGTTTATTTCTACGCAAATATTGACCAGGAATACGAAATTCTCCTGTATCCACAATGTCAAATATGGGACAAGTGCGCAATTTTCAATCTGCACGAATTACGTTTTTCGATTGCGCTACCACAGAAGTGAAGGGCGTTTACGTGGGCACTCTGCGTGCGTGTGAACTAATGCATTTATTTGTTCAGATACTCATGTGCGATCCAACAATATGTTTATATTCAGCAGCAGTTACGTAGTCTGCTTACGAATTCTGCTTACGCATTCTGTTTTCGGCCCTAAATCATAAGAAACTTGAGGACAGACGTTATAAACCAGACCGAGAGCCTCCAAGTTCTCGCGCCGACTAATTTTCTCTCACGATGCCTACCAAAGTGTGCCTATCCTTCTTTTTCCACACATATAATGACTTCTGCAGGATCCACTACATTCACCTGATGTGCCGGGAGCCATTTTATTCTATTTCTCCCGCTAATAGGGAAGCAACGAGGAAGCGGGTGTTCATTATCAGTGTTTTGTAATGCCTCATTCTTTTCGTGCATTGCTTTGAGTAGCAGATGATACTAGCCAACTGAACAGCGGCAATCACAGTGGCGCTGAATGCAAGAACACACTATGGTGGCTCGACCACGCCGACGCCACACGGCTATGTGCTACGAGCTATGTGTTGCGTAGCGCAAATAGAAGATATACGGAATGCGGTCACCGTTACCCTGCTTGTATACGTAGATAACGTAGCAATGACGCAGCTTTGACAAATGCTCTCAGAAGCGACTTGTTTCGAAATTTCCTTGTTCGCTTCTGTCACATCCAAACAGGACATTTCCTGTGCGTGGATAGCCAAAAATTTTTTTTTACCCGACACCGAACTGTTATTTCATAATATCAGAATCCGAACTTTATTTCCAAAGCACAAGTTGGGGGCCGCCACGCAAAAAGTTGTCGCAGACAGCTTGACGGGACTTGGGGGCTTACAGAGAGCAACAGTCAGGGGATTTCACAAATTCGAACAAGGAGAATATCAGGCTTTATTCTCGACTCGCAAGGCGGCTGCATGGCCGCCATTATCCGCCGTGTTGACTCTCTGACTGGCTGTCGAGAGCTCACGTGCCTTGAAATATATGCCGGGAGGAGGAAGTTTTGCAAAAGGCAATTTCGCATTTTGATCAAGATGACGAAACCGGAAGTGGGTTTGTACAATTTATCGACTAATGCATTTTTTTGGTCCTTGGCAGCTATATTGCAACGTTAGCAGTTCAAAAAGAAAGTGATCGGCAGCCTACAGAAGCCAGTGGAATGCATATGCAATTTCGCGAATATGTGGGGGCGATCCAAGATAGGCGCCATGTCAGATTGCTGATTGGCTGAAGGAATATGCCGTGGGGAGCGTCACGGAAAGGGCCGTTTCGTAACCGTCAATTTGACGTTGCGCATGACGTTGCGCTGGGCTTCCATTGCAGAGATTTTTTCCCAGAATTTGTGGTCCGACGAGCTGCGTGAATTATGCTAATGAGCAGCCATATATAATGGTGGCCGAGAAGAATTCGGATTGCCAAATTTTCCTGTCGTTTGGCGCCATGAAAATCTCTTGTCCATAACGCGTGCTCACAGTACTTGGATCGCTTTCGGGTCGTGTTGGTATTCCTGTTTAGGGCCAAAATTTTTAAAGGAACGCCTTTATATGAAGTAATATATTTGAAGATAGCAAATTTTCGCAGCGTTGTCAACCTTGCACTGCTGCATTTGTACTGTCATCAAGAATAATGCCTTTTCGCACAATCAGAAGTTATGACAACGGCGTCTTTTTAATTTATAAAACGGAATGTACGTAAGGCGGCGCCTTGTTTCCTCAGCGGAAAGAGTAACCAGGGAACTGAACAAGAGATGACAGCACCGGCGCTTGCGTCGCGCAAGCGTATACGTCTGGCGGACGCAACCCTATGGGGGATATTCATCCGTTTCTCGGCCGTCCCAGTCGGGCTGAGTCACTTGCTTTTCACGAAATAGCGATAACGTGGCCTAGAACGTGCGCTTATCACCACTGGTAGGTCGCGTATGTTGTCTGAAGGTAGAAAACGAGCGCGTTGGCGCCACAATCCGATGGCTCATTCCGTTTCCCGGGACACGCATCTTAACTAGTGAAGCATATGACGGCTTGTACGCAGCAGACGACGGAAGGAAGAAGCGTTTTCGACGGAATAATCGTGCACTTTGAGCTAGCTGCTTTATCTTTACTGCGGAGGTAAACTGTTTTGCTTTATTGAGAACCTGAGATAGAGTGCCTCCATTTAAGTTTTTTAGGTAGAACGTCAAGTTTGCGTCACGGTATGAAAGCAAAACATGGTGATCAGCGCCATTTTCTACGGGTCGCGTCTACGTCACGCATCGACGAAAATGACGGAATGCCCAAAGTGGAGCCCCTGAATAAGCAGCTTCACAAACTCAGTCCTGGAATTGACTGCATTTGCTAGCGTTCGATTTTACTTATAAAGACGGAGACACAAGTACTATTTGAATGAAAAGCATGCAAGAAACATACCTAATGTTCCAGCTGTTGCGCTGTAAGAGAGGAAAATGTGTAAACATTTATACAATATTGACACGTGTACTTATATTTATCGGGCGACCACGTTTCGCCGCCTAACAAATCTTATCGCACAGCGCGGGACGCGCTTGCATGTATCCGAAGTTTCTGGAAAGTTATCGATGCTTGTATCCACAGTCTGTTGTCGACGAACCTTCTGTTATCTGATTTATTCGCCTGACTCGAATGGTGTAGAACTTTGTGGAAGGCACGCGGGTCCCAACGATTAGTCTGGAACATTCGACGATCCTGTATAAAAGCCGACGCGCTTGACCCGCTGATCAGATTTCCGACGATCGCCGACTGTGTTCGCCGCTTTCGTTGTGCTATAAGTGTAGCCTGTTTTGTGGGGACAAGTTCGCCCAATAAAAGTTAGTTTTCTCGTTCACAGTATTGCTACTGTGTTCTTCTACGTCACCACCACGTGACATCTGGTGGAGGTGCTTTGCGTTCATGTACCGGACGCCCCCACAAAGCCGTGACCCAAGCCCTCACTCGGAAGACACCAACGTCGCCAAGAACCAGCGAGGTAGCCGCAGGCTGCAAGGACTGCCCCCGGAGCACGGACTTTTGCCTGAGACGACTAGGAAGATGGCCACCACGTCAACCCCAATGGCAGCCCCAGCGTCACCCGTCGTGCTGCAGCAGCCCAGGGAGCCTCCGACGTTCCGCGGTTCAACTTTCGAGGACCCGGAAAGCTGGCTCGAGACGTACGAGAGAGTCGCTACCTTTAACAACTGGAACAGCGACGACAAACTGCGATATGTCTTCTTCGCTTTGGAAGACGCGGCCAGGACGTGGTTCGAGAACCGAGAAGCCACCTTAACGACCTGGGAACTTTTCCGAAGCGGCTTCCTGCAGACGTTCGCAAGCGTCGTACGCCGAGAACGAGCCCAAGCGCTATTAGAAACCCGGGTGCAGCTACCTAATGAGACGACCGCGATCTACACGGAAGAAATGAGCCGTCTCTTCCGCCACGCCGACCCTGAAATGCCCGAGGAGAAGAAAGTCCGCCTGCTGATGCGTGGTGTGAAGGAGGAACTTTTTGCCGGAATGGTACGAAGCCCACCGAAGACCGTGGACGAGTTTCTTCGCGAGGCCACCAGCATCGAGAAGACACTCGAGATCCGAAACCGGCAATTCGACCGCCGCACAAACTCGACGAACTACGCCGGAGTTCAATCACTGGCCACGGACGATCTGCGCGAGACCATCAGGGCCATTGTGCGCGAAGAACTGCGCAAGGTCTTGCCTTCGTCGCAGCCTCAAGTGGCCTCTATCGCCGACATCGTGAAAGAAGAGGTGCAACGATCCCTTGGAGTTGCTGAGGTGCTACCAGAACCACCGCAGCCAGAAGCAATGACCTACGCCGCCGTCGTCGCCCGCCGTCAAGGCCCCCCTGCGCGACCGCGCCAAGGTCCTGCAACACCGCAATTCCGTCGTCCGCCGCCGCCGCCGCCAGCGCGCCCACCCGTCGCCCAGCGCACCTATGCGAGGAAGACGGACATTTGGCGAGCCCCCGACCACCGCCCGCTCTGCTATCACTGCGGAGAAGCCGGCCATGTGTACCGCCGATGCCCATACCGCGACATGGGACTGAGAGGGTTCGCCGTCAACGCGCCGCGTCCACAGCTTGGGGAGCGCCCACGTGACATTGCCGATTACCTAGCCGGCACTCAGTGGAACTCTCGACGACCGTCCCGTTCGCCGTCACCAGGCCGCTACCTGTCGCCGCAGCGCCGTCCATACACTGGCCCAGCCCGGGGCCGCTCTGCAAGCCCATACCCGGAAAACTAAAAGCAGCAACCGATGGAGGTGCGGTTGCTGTTCGTCGAACTGACGAAGATCCTCCGCCGCCGACGAAGACGACGAAGAGACCATCTCGACGACATAACGACACGCCGCCGTCCCGACGAAGTCTGGAAGCCAAGACTACACCGACGAAAGACGACTTGACGACGCGACGTTCCAGCTTCAGATCAACACGACGCAGCCGTGATCCGACGCCAAGACCCAACTGCAACGCCAGACAAAGAACCACCGACCTCGACGTGCTTCTCGACGGCCACGCAGTCACTGCCTTAGTCGACACAGGGGCCGATTACTCCGTAATGAGTGGACACATCGCCGTCCAGTTGAAGAAGGTTAAGACTGCATGGGAAGGCCCTCAAATTCGGACCGCTGGAGGACACCTGATTACGCCGACAGGAATGTGCACGGCAAGAATTACCATTCACGACCGGACTTACCCTGTCACCTTCGTTATCCTCCAACAGTGTTCACGAGACGTCATTCTCGGCATGGACTTCCTCAACCAACACGGCGCAGTCATCGACCTGAAGTCGAAGTCAATAACGCTGTCGGAAGATCATGCAATACCGCTGGAGAGCCCTCGTAGTCACCACGCCTTGAGTGTGCTTGAAGATCAAGTGAGCATCCCGCCTCGCTCCAGCATTGTTATTTCGGTCGGCACCGAAACACCCGCTGACGTAGAAGGCGTCATCGAAGGCGACCAACGTCTACTGCTCGACCGTGAAATTTGCGTCGCAAGAGGGATCGCTCGACTGCACGGAGGAAACACGAAAGTGTTGCTGACAAACTTCAGCAAGGAGTTCAAGCACATCAACAAGGGCACGACGATCGCATACATCGAGGAAATTGTGGAAACCAGCGATGCCTTTGTCCTCTCGGATTCTATCGAATCTACCCCGACAACCGTAGTTCCCGAGCCAGACTTCGACATAAGTCCAAGTCTCCCCGTGATTAAGCAGCAACAGCTCAGAAGTCTGCTTCGACGATACAAAGGCTGCTTTTCGACGTCATCGAGGATTCGACAAACACCAGTCGCAAAGCATCGCATAATAACCGAAGAATGCGCTCGACCACTACGCCAGAGCCCTTACCGAGTTTCGACGCGGGAACGTGAAGCTATAAGAGAACAAGTCGACGAAATGCTGCGCGACGACATCATCCAGCCGTCGAAAAGCCCGTGGGCATCCCCTGTTGTCCTGGTAAAGAAAAAGAACGGAACCCTACGTTTCTGTGTCGATTATCGTCGACTGAACAAGATCACGAAGAAGGATGTATACCCCCTCCCACGGATAGACGACGCATTAGATCGGCTCTGCAACGCTAAATACTTCTCGTCGATGGACCTCAAGTCTGGCTATTGGCAAATTGAAGTCGACGAAAGAGATCGCGAAAAGACCGCCTTCATCACCCCAGACGGCCTCTACGAGTTCAAGGTTATGCCATTTGGACTGTGCTCGGCGCCTGCAACGTTCCAGCGTGTGATGGACACGGTTTTAGCAGGATTGAAGTGGCAGACCTGTCTCGTTTACTTGGATGACGTCGTTGTCTTCGCCGAAAATTTCGACGAACACCTTAGGCGGCTCGCAACAGTACTCGAGGCCATCAAGTCATCAGGGCTCACTCTGAAGCCAGAAAAGTGCCGCTTCGCCTACGATGAGCTTCTGTTCCTAGGCCACGTCATCAGCAAGTCTGGAGTCCGCCCCGACCCGCAGAAGACAGCTGCCATCGCAAAGTTCCCGCAGCCCACCGACAAAAAGGCAGTGCGTAGATTTCTTGGCATGTGTGCCTACTACAGGCGATTTGTCAAGGACTTTTCACGCATCGCTGAGCCGCTGACACAGCTAACTAAATGTGACATCGAGTTCAAGTGGGAAACGCCGCAGGCCGACGCATTTGAAGAACTCAAACGACGCATGCAGTCGCCGCCCGTACTTGCGCACTTCGACGAGCTCGCCGATACCGAAATCCACACTGACGCCAGTAGCCTAGGCCTCGGTGCCGTCCTAGTCCAGAGAAAAGATGGACATGAACACGTGATAGCTTACGCTAGCCGGTCGTTGTCAAAAGCGGAAGGCAATTATTCCACAACGGAAAAGGAATGCCTAGCCATCGTTTGGGCTACAGCGAAATTTCGCCCCTACCTATATGGCAGGCCATTCAGAGTGGTCAGCGACCATCACGCGTTGTGTTGGCTAGCTAACTTAAAGGACCCTTCAGGACGGCTGGCACGGTGGAGCCTCAGACTACAAGAATACGACATCACTGTAACATACAAGTCCGGTCGAAAACACTCAGATGCCGATTGCCTATCACGCGCCCCCATTGACCCGCCGCCGCAAGATAACGAGGACGACGACGCCTTCCTTGGTATAATAAGCGCGGAAGACTTCGCTGATCAACAACGAGGGGACCCGGAGCTTAAAGCCCTTGTCGAGTATTTGGAAGGGCACACCGACGTTGTCCCTAGGGCATTTAAGCGTGGATTATCTTCGTTCACGCTTCAAAACAACCTACTCGTGAAGAAAAACTTTTCACCAGTCCGCGCCAACTACCTTCTTGTTGTACCGTCGGCGCTGCGTCCAGAAGTACTGCACGCCTTACCCGACGATCCCACTGCTGGGCACCTCGGATTCTCCCGGACGCTGTCGAGGATACATGAAAGGTATTACTGGCCGCGTCTTACCGCCGACGTCGCCCGCTACGTCAAGACATGCCGAGACTGTCAACGACGCAAGACACCACCGACAAGGCCAGCAGGGTTACTACAGCCGATTGAACCTCCTCGTCGACCATTCGAGCAGATTGGGATGGATTTGTTGGGGCCGTTTCCGACGTCAACATCCGGGAATAAGTGGATCGTCGTAGCGACGGACTATCTCACCCGATTCGCTGAAACAAAAGCTCTACCGAAAGGCAGCGCAGCCGAGGTGGCGAAATTTTTCGTCGAGAACATCCTGCTGCGACATGGCGCCCCAGAAGTCCTCATCACCGACAGAGGAACAGCTTTTACAGCAGAGCTCACCCAAGCCATTCTGCAATATAGCCAGACAAGCCACAGGAGGACAACTGCCTACCATCCGCAAACTAATGGTCTCACGGAGCGCCTGAATAAGACCCTCGCCGACATGCTAGCGATGTACGTCGACGTTGAGCACAAGACGTGGGACGCGGTCCTGCCGTATGTAACCTTCGCTTACAACACGGCGGTGCAAGAAACAACACAGATCACGCCGTTTAAGCTGGTTTACGGCAGGAACCCGACGACCACGCTCGACGCCATGCTGCCCCACGTCATTGACGAAGAGAATGTTGACGTCGCTAGCTATCTCCAGCGCGCCGAAGAAGCCCGACAGCTCGCCCGCCTCCGGATCAAGAGCCAGCAGAGGACCGACAGCCGACGCTACAACCTCCGACGACGCTTTATCGAGTACCAGCCCGGTGACCGTGTTTGGGTTTGGACCCCTATACGCCGACGAGGACTGAGCGAGAAGCTCTTGCGTCGCTATTTCGGACCGTACAAGATCATCCGACGTATTGGCGTACTGGACTATGAGGTCGTGCCAGACGGCATTTCGCTGTCACAGCGGCGTCGCTCACGACCTGAAATTGTCCACGTTGTGCGACTCAAGCCGTACCACCAGCGTTGACGAACTTTGGGACTTCGCGTAACTGACTTTTAGACTTGATTTCTTTTCGTTGTTTTGTTACTTATGCTTAATAAGTGTCCTTTTGTGTGTCGCTCTCTTATATTTGTAGCATCGGGACGATGCTTTTTAAGAAGGGGGTATTGACACGTGTACTTATATTTATCGGGCGACCACGTTTCGCCGCCTAACAAATCTTATCGCACAGCGCGGGACGCGCTTGCATGTATCCGAAGTTTCTGGAAAGTTATCGATGCTTGTATCCACAGTCTGTTGTCGACGAACCTTCTGTTATCTGATTTATTCGCCTGACTCGAATGGTGTAGAACTTTGTGGAAGGCACGCGGGTCCCAACGATTAGTCTGGAACATTCGACGATCCTGTATAAAAGCCGACGCGCTTGACCCGCTGATCAGATTTCCGACGATCGCCGACTGTGTTCGCCGCTTTCGTTGTGCTATAAGTGTAGCCTGTTTTGTGGGCACAAGTTCGCCCAATAAAAGTTAGTTTTCTCGTTCACAGTATTGCTACTGTGTTCTTCTACGTCACCACCACGTGACAATATATTTGAAAAATACTGTCAGCTTTGCCCAAGCAGATGCGGGGAGTGAGTTATAAAGTGCACATTTAAGTAGATGTGCTGTAATTAGATGAGTAAAACAACAATAACCAACAACAGCGACAAAATCTACTTCAAAGAGCAACAATTAGACGCAGTTACATTTGACACCTGTACTTATTTAGGATTTTTTTTTCGTGGGATTGTATTTCAGCTGCTAACTTAAGGCTACGGCTCAGCGAAAGAAGCACCTGCATGATTTGGAACTTACTCGAATGTTACCAGTGATTCTATCAGCTGTGTATGTTCTCGCCGAGTTTTCTGTAAGCAGACTGTATATGCGAGACGAATTGCGTAGTACTTTGTGGAAGGTACACAGGCGCCAGTGACTACGATGCAACGTTGGGCGAGTCATCTATAAAAGCCCGCCGCGCTGGATCCGCAGATCACACTTCCGACGATCATGGAATTTGCGCACCGTTATTGTTGTGCTTGAGTATTACTTGTTTTGCTGAGCACAAGTTCGCCCAATAGTTATAGTTTTAACTCACCATCACTACAACGTGACATCTGGTGGATATGCTTTCGCGTTGTTGTACTGGACGCCCTCACAAGGCCATCTAAGCTCGAACCCCGAAGACACTGCCAGTGTCACTCCAGACCATCGAGCTAGCCTCATACTACAAAACCTGCTCACGGCGTTCGGGCTTCTATCCGAGACGGCCGTTAAGACCAAGACGAAGTCAGGGGCCGCGATGACGAACCCAGCATCGTGAGCGGTTCTCACACTTCGACAGCCCAGAAGGCCGCCTACATTTAGTGGACCATCGTTTGAAGATTCTTAAACATGGCTGGAGACATACGACAAGACCACGACGTTCAAGAACTGGACCGAACCGCCACGGTGGCTTAGCGGCTACGGAGTTGCGCTGCTAAGCACGAGGTCGTGGGATCAACTTCCGGCCGCGGCTGCCGTATTTTTATGGGAGCAAATGCAAAAACACCCATGCCCCGTGCATTGGGGGCACGTTAAAGATTCTTTGGCAGTAAAAATTATTCCAGAGTCGCTGGATACTGTGTGCCTCATAATCAAATAACCAAATCGTGGTCTTGTGGTGTAAGACCTCAGGATTCACTTCGAACTAGAGTGGTGAGGACAAGCTGCGCCATGTTTATTTTTCATTGGATGATGCTGCTCGGACCCTAGCGATGTGGCACCGATTTCGTGAGAACATCTTGAAGACCTTCGCGAGTATCGTATGCAACGAAAGGGCCGCAGCTCTCTAGGAAACCCAAGTACAACTACCGAATGAGAACATCGTGACATTAACGGAGGAGATGACTCGCCTCTTCCACCACCTCAACCCCGACATGTCTGAAGAAATTTCGCGTCATGATCCGGGGCGTGAAGGAACAGCTGTTCGCCGTAGTGATACGCAACTCACCTAAGATTGTCTGAGAGTTCATTTAGGAGGCCACAACAACCGAGAAGACTACTTGAAAGGCGCACCGGGCAGTACAACCGCCATGCATTGACAACAAACTACACCGAAGTTCAAGTGCTAGGTGCCGATGACCGGCGCGAGACGATCGGAGTGGCGCCAGGTCGCACCGCTAGGTGGCCTCCAACCCTGCGGCAGTTAAATAAGAGCTTAAGCGATCCCTGGAAGCAATAGAAGCTCAAGAATAGCCACAACCCCAGCCGCCAGTGATGACCTATGCCACCGTTGCCTAAGGTCGAGGCCTCCCTGCATGCCTTCGCTAGGAACACGTAAGGCTGCAATTTTGTCTTCCACTACCACCGCCGCCCTCAGCTCACCCACTCGTCGCCACGCACAGCATTACAAGAAAGACTGATCCTTGGCATACCCGCGACCGCTGCCGCGTCCAAGCTTGCCTAACAGCCTCGTAAGATCGCGCAATACATCGCAGCCGCTCAGTGGAGGCACCCACGGGCTTTCCGTTCACCTTCACCAGGACGCTACTTCTTGCCGCAGCACCGACTATACACTGACCAAGCCCATGGCCGGTCTATCAGCCCGTACTCGGAAAACTAAAAGCAGCAACCACCAGAGGCGCGCTTGCTGTTCGTCAAAGTAACGAAGATCCACCGCCATCGACGAAGTCACCGGAAGGACATCACTGGAACAACGGGACTCAGCCGTAATTTGACGCGACGACCTAACTGTTATACAAGAGCAACGACCACCAATGTACACGTGCTTCTCGACGGCCACGCAGTTACTTTGGTGGACGCCGCCCATTTGAAGAAAGTTAAGACTGCATGGTAATGCCCTCATATCCGGACAGCTGGATAACACCCGATAACACCGACTGGAATCGGCACGACAACAATTGCTATTCATGACCGGAGTTACCCTGCCACATTCGTCATCTTGCAATAGTGATCGCGAGACGTAATTCTCGGCTTGGACTTCTTGAACGAACACAGCCCGAAGTCCAAGTCGATAGAGCTATACCCGAACACCAAGCGACACCACCGGTAAGTTCCCTAAGTCACGATGGCTTGATCGGGCTCCTAAATGAAGTCATCGTCTCAAGAGAAATCGCGCGACTATACGAAGAAAAAACGAAAGTAAAGCTGACAAACTTCAGCCAGAAGTACTAACACCTCAGCAAGGGCACGGCTATCACATACATCGCGGAATATTGTGGAAAGCAGCAGTACTTTTATGCTCTAGGATTATGCCACATCTATTTCGACGGCTTTAGTTCCCGGACCAGCCTTTGATATCAGACCGAGTCTCCCATGAATAAGCAGGAACGACTCAAAGGTCTTTTCCGACGATACAAACTGCTCTTCTATGTGATCAAGGATTCCACAAGCACCCGTTGCTAAGCATGGCATAATAACCGAAGGGTGCGCTCGACCCCTCCCTCAGAGCCCATACCGAGCTTCAACGTCACAACAAGAAGCCATCCCGCAACAATTCGATGAGGTACAAAGAGACGAATCCATCGAACGTTCGAAGAGCCCGTGGGCATCCCCTGTTGCCTTGGTGAAGAAAATGGATGAAAAGCTGCCGTTGTATGTGGAGTATCGTTCGTCGAACACGATAATGAAGGAGGACGTGTATCCGCTCCCACGGACAGACGACGCACTGGACCGGCTCTGCATTGCGAAGTATTTCTCATCGATGGATGTCAATGCTGGCAACTGGCAAATTGAAGGAGACGCGAAGGATGGCAAGAAAACAGCTTTTATCACACCTTACGGCCTCTACAAGTATAAGGTCATCCAATTCGGACTGTGCTCGGCACCTACAATGTTCAAGCGCGTGGCGAACACGGTATTAGCAGGGTTGAGGTGGCAGACCTGCACCATCTACTTGGATGACGTCGTTGCATTCGCAGGGAATTTAAACGTCCATCTTAGGCGGCTTGGGACAGTACTAGAGGCCATGTAATCATCAGGGTTCTCTCTTAAGCCGCAAAGTGCCACTTCACTTACGATGAGCTTCTCTTACTGGCCCAAGCCATCAGCAAAACTGCAGTCCTTCCTGATCCTGACAAGACATCTGCCATCGTTTACTTTCCACAGCCAGCCAACAAGAAGGAAGTGCGCAGATTCCTTGGCCTGTGTGCTTATTACAAGCGTTTCGTGAAACACTTTTGAAGGCATCGACGAGCCACTGACATATCTCGCAAAGTAGGACGTCGCGTTCAAGTGAAAAATGCGGCAAATTGTCGTTCATTCCTTCGACGAGCTAAATGACGCCTGCTGTCACCGCCAGTAATCGTCCACTTCGATGAAGACGTGGACATCGAAATCCACGGCGACTCAAGTCGCCCAGGCTTCCGCGCAGTCCAAGTCCAAAGGAAATGCCGATTCGAAAGGAGTAATTTATTTCGCTGTCCGGCCGCTGCAGAAAGTTGAAGCCAGTTATTCTACGATGGAAAAAGAATGCCTCTCGATTATTTCAGCTACTACGAAATTCCGCCCTTACCTATATGGCCGGCCCATCCAAGTCGTAAACGAACATCACGCCTCGTCTTGGCTTGCACATTTAAAGGACCTTTCAGGATGCCTCGTACGATGGAGTCTCAGACTCCAGTAATTTGGCATCACCGTCGTCTACAAGTGCGGACGGAAGCGCTCTGATGCCGACAGCCTACGACACGCCTCCATTGACTCGCCGACGTAAGGCGGCGAGGATGACGGCACATTCCTGGGAGCAATGAGGTTGGAATACTTCATTGAACAGCAACGAGAAGAACTGAAGCTAAAAAGTCTTGTAGAGTACTTGGAAGGAAATACTGACGTTGTCCGTAGGAGATTTCGGCGAGGAGTGTCTTAGTTTTCCATGCAACATGACATCCTTTGCAAGAACTTTTCACCAGTGTGCGCCAACCACCGTCTAGTGCCTGCGGCATTGCGGCAAGGAGTTCTCCACGCCCTTCGTGATGACCCAATAGTAGGCCATATCGAATTTTCCCGTGGACGTGCGATGATTCCGGAGGAGTATTACAGGCCACACTTGAACGACCACGTCACCCGTTGCGTCAATACGTGCCGAGACTGCCAGAGACTAAAGACACAACCCAGAAGGCCAGCGGGATTGCTACAGCCTTCTTGCCGATCGTTTAGGCAGACTTGGAAGGACTATTTGTGGCCTTTTCCGATGCGATCATCCGGAAACAAGTCCATTGTCGTGGCCATCGACTAGCTTAATCGCTCCACCAAAACGAAAGCCCTGTCCAAAGCTAATGGGGTGGAAACATTTAAATTCTTCGTCGAGAACATCCTGCTGTAATATGGAGCGCTAGTAGTCCTCACTGCCGACAGAACGGCTTTTAAAGCTGAGCTTAGTCAAGCCATGCTGCGGTGTAGCTAGACACGTGACCAGAGGACAACCGCCCACCACCCGCTAACGAAGGGTCTAACGGAACGCGCGAACAAGATGCCTTCCGATAGGTTAGCGGTGTACGTCGACGTCGAGCCTAAGACTTGCGATGCCATGCTTCCCTACGTAACCTTCGCTTACAACACAGCAGTGCAAGAAACAACGCAGATGACGCCGTTCAAGCTGATTTACGGAAGAAGCCCGACCACGACTATCGACGCCGTGCTTCCTCACGTCACTCGCGAAGAGAATGTCGACGTCGCCGCTTGTCTGCAGCACGCTGAAGGAGTACTACTCGCTCACCTGCGCATCAGGAACCAGCAAAGGGCGAACAACTTTCGATGACGTTACGTAGAATACCAGCCCGAGACAGCCTTTGGGTTTACACCATCATTCGCCGGCGAGGACTTAGCGATAAACTTTTGATAAGCTTTCGCACCCTATAAGATCATCCAAAGTAATAGGACGCTGTACAAAACTGAATCACAGGGGCGCCTTTTGCGACCCCGCTGATGTAGTCGATGTTGTGCGCCTTGAGCCTTTCTGCAAAGGGTAAGGAACTGCTGGACATAGTTATTTTATTTATTTTTCTTACTGCGTCTGCCTACGTTTTTGCTCTCGTGTTTGTAGCATGTGGCGATGCTGTGAAAGAGGGACGAGGCGTTGACACGCGTGCTTATTTATAATTTTTTCGTGCGGCTGCGTTTCCCCCGCTGACTTAATGTTATCGCTCAGTGCAAGACGCGCCTTCATGATTTGGAACTTACTCGAATGTTGTCTTTGATTCTATCTGCTGTGTATGTTATGGGAGAGCTTTGTAAGCAGACTGTGTGCGCTACACAAATTGTGTAGTACTTTTCTGGTAGGCACGCGGTCGCCAGCGATTACGCTGGAACGTTGGATGAGTCACGTCTAAAAGCCGATGTGCATGGCCCACAAATCAGATTTTTGGCGATCGCTGACTTTGCGCGCCACTATCGCTGTGCTTGTGTTTTACTAGTTTTGCTGGGCACAGGTTCGCCCAATGAAGACTTAAATTTTATCTCACAGTTCTGACATTATGTCGCTATTCGCCATCACTGAAGCGTGACGCTATCAGACTTCGTGATTGAAAGAAATACAACAGTAGATATTGTTATGCCAATGAAGTATTAAGAACTCAGGACTATTTACAAGGTATATTTACAAATGATAACTGCAGCGCTGGCCAGTTCAGCCGACAGCTCTAGAGCCAGAGAGCGTTCGTCATCTTCGTCGAGGCGCCCACGTGCATCTTCCACAAGAAACACACAATATGCATGTCTCATTACCCCCGGGGGCAGAAGAACCATCCCAGGACATGTAACTATATGCGATAACAGGAAAATAATATGGTTTAAGGCGTGCGACATGCACAACATGCATGGAATTCGGGGCAGATGAGGCACTGGTACTGACTTGAGCGATTTCGTACATAACTGGAGTCACGGCACGCAGCACTCTATATGGGCCTGTGTACCGAGATAGGAGTTTTTCTGACAGGCCAACGTGACGTGCCGGGGACCAAAGGAGTACCAGAGATCGAGGCGAAAAGTGTGCGTCTCTGTGTTGGCAATCGTACAAACGCCGTTGCTTCTCTTGGGAGGTCAGGAGGCAAGCGCGGGCAATTTCACGTGCTTGAGCTGCCCTGGTGATGGCGTCAAGTGAATACTCGCTGGTCTCTGCTGCAGCGGATGGAAGGCATGCCTCCAGTGGCAATGTGGGTTCTCTGCCGAACAGCGGAAAGAACGGGGAATAACCGGCAGTCTCGTGCCGCGAATAATTATATGCAAAAGTGACATAATATACGGCAAGGTCCCAATCAGTATGGTCGGACGAGATATACTTTGCAAGCACGTCTGTTATGGTGCGATTCAGAAGCTCCGTGAGACCATTAGTCTGTGGATAGAAAGATGTAGTCAGCTTGTGCATGGTTGAGCAAGTAGGATGTTGGCGATGAATTCAGAAAGAAATGTCCGACCACGGTTTGTGAGCAGTTGGTGTGGAGCACCATGCTGCAGAATCACGTCGCGTAAAAGAAAATCGTCGACATGTGTGGTGCCACTTGTTGGAAGCGCTCTGGTATTGGTGCAGCGCGTGGCGTAATTTATCGCCACAGCGATTCATTGTTGCCAGGCATGAATAGAGGGAAAGGGCCAAGTAAGCCTAAGCCAACGCGACAGAACGTCTCCGAAGGAATGTCGAGCGGTTGAAGGCACCCGGCAGGGAGCGTCGATGGTGTTTTTCGGCGCTGGCATTATTTCACACGCCGCAGCGTATTTCCTGACTGAGTGGGCAATGCCTGGCCAAAAGAAGCGTCGGCGAATCCAGTCGTTGGTGCGAGAGACGCCAAGGTGACCAGCTGTTGGTATGTCGTGAAGTTCTCGGAGAACAGCTGACCGGAGGTGCTTAGGAATGACGAGGAGGTCAGGGCCGTCGGGGTGTACATTGTGGCGGTATAATACATCATCTCGGAGAACAAACAGGTGAAGGGACGAATCAGAAGGCGAATATTCCAAGTCATCAATGATGGCGCGCAAAGTGGCATCACGTCGTTGCTCTTCGGCAACGTGTAGGAGCTGGGAAACGGTGAAAACGCAAGAGTCGCTATGGGGTCAGGGTCGGCGGGTGGATATTCTACTGGATAGCGTGATAAACAGTCTGCTTCTTGATGTAATCAGCCCGACTTGTACGCTACTGCATAGGAATATCCTTCAGTAGGATCCTTGAGTGAGGAACGCCATCAGAGTGCGTGGTGGTCCGTCATTACAGAGAAGTGCGTGCCATACAAGTACGGGCGGAATTCGGAAACCGCCCAGACGAGAGCCAAGCATTCACGATCTGTAATGGAATAGTTGTGCTTCGCTGTTGTGTGGAGGCGGCTAGCGTATGCGATAACACGATCTTGGCCCTGTTCGCGCTGGGCTAAGACGAATCCGATACCGTGACCACTGGCATCGGCACGCACCTCTGTAGGAGAGGTCGGGTAAAAGTGGGCCAGTATAGGTGGCGTGGTGAGAATGATGGTGAGGTGGGAAAATGCGGCAGCTTGAGTGGGGCCCCACGTAAACGGCACGTCCTTCTTCAGAAGATCAGCAAGAGGTCGGGCAATCAGTGCGAAGTCTAAGCGTCGGAAGTAGCAGCAGAGTCCTACAAAACTTCGGGCGTCTTTGACAGACTGATGTACAGGAAAAGACGTGACAGCACGAATTTTCTACTTGTCTGGTTGAATACAGGAAGCGTCGACGAGGTGGCCCAGCACTGCAATCTGCCGATGACCGAAGAGACAATTCGATGAATTTAGCTGGAACGCAGCCTCGCGGGATAGTTGAAGAACACCTAATAGGCGCTTAAGGTGCGTCTCAAATGTAGGTGATTATATGAGAACATCGTATAGGTAGCAGAGGCATGTTGACCATTTGAACCGTTGAAGCAAAGAGGTCCATCATACGTTCGAACGTTGCTGGGGCATTGCATAGACCGAATGGTATAACTTTGAATTGATATAGACCATCAGGAGTGACGAACGCGGTCTTCTCTTGGTCTTTTTTATCCAGAGAAATCTGCCAATAAACAGACCGAAGCTCTATCGATGAAGAGTAGTTGGCGCCGTGGAGACAATCGAGGGCGCCGTCGATGCGAGACAAGGGGTAGACGTCGTTCTTGGTAATGCGGTTTAGATGACGATAATCTACGCAGAAACGTCATGTGCCATCTTTCTATTTAACAAGCACTACGGGCGACGCCCAAGCGCTCGACGAAGGTTCAACAATGCCTTTGGCAAGCATCTTGTTCACTTCATCTTGAATAACCTTAAGCTCTGAAGCAGAAACTCGATACGGCCGGCGATAAATAGGACTGGCATCGCCAGTATTTATGTGATGCTTAACCAGTGGAGTCTGGCCCAATTGGCGATTGTTGAGGTCAAAGATGTCGTGGTAGGAAACCAAAAGGCGACACAGACCTGCTGCTTGTTCAGGCAATAGGTCCGCAGCAATGATGGGACGAAATGTTGCGTCAGGGCAAATAACATCCTGTGGACATGGTGGAGAATCTGAGCAGATGTCTACGGAAAGCGTCGTGACGTCGCTAGCACGCAGCGTTTCAACCGATATGCCTTGCAATAAAACTTCGTCAGGCTAAAACTGACGACAGGGAGGCATGTCGGGTTATCGGCGATGGTGATGACGGAGTGGGGCACAGTGATATTGCGCATCAAAAGGACATCAAGAACAGGCATGGCGACGTAATCGCCATCGGGCACAAGCAAAGATAATAATAATAATAATAATAATAATAATAATAATAATAATAATAATAATAATAATAATAATAATAAACTCTTTTATTATTTCTATAAAACCTAATACATTCATCAGGCCTGCCAAAGCCACATTGGGCTTGACTGGCAGAGCGTGAAAGGCAGCGAACAAACTGTTACAATATCAAGAAAGAAAAAAGAAATACAGGGAAGCGATAAATGTATATACATACACTGATACTCACATTGTACGCATTTATAATAGGTGTACGTATATGCACATATACAGGTTTGAGAAGACATCTGGCGCGTACAAGTATCACCATGCCTCATGATTACTTTGCGCGGCACAGAATGAGTAGATGATTATAAATAACAAATGAGTCAAAACCACAATTGCTTCAATGAAAGCTGTGCAGGGACAAACTTTCTGATCACATTTTTAATCAAAGCCACTCTGTAGGCGTAATACACAAGGAGGTAAGCGAGGTCTATTTCTTTACATATTATAGCCGCTTAAGTCCGCACGTTTTAGTGCTTCTTGAGCTTGTATTTTGATGTTGACTACAGCACGTTAAGGGGTAAATAATTAAAAAAACGCAGGAACATAGTATTCGCGCATTCTCTTGCGGTATTTTGTTGCACAACGAGGTATTTGATGACGCCATTTTGGTCTAAGGCTACGGGGAGTTACATATGGTACTTTATAACTATTGTCCCAGAAATGTCTCAGGGCTATTGTGTGCAGTAGAACCTAAGAATAATCTGGCATGGATAATGCCTTAAAAATGTCTGTGTTGCCTTCAAGACACAAGTCATAACCTATAACTTTTAAAAGGGAGCGCATTAGTGAGTTAATTCTTTTTTGATAACGAAGAGCACAATGTCCGTAGGCAGTAATTCCGTATCGGACAACACTGTAGCACAACGCATGCGCGCTGGTTTTCCTGACTGATATGGGCATGAGGTGACGGATTTGATAAAGTAAGCAAAGCAGTGAGCGAATCCTCTGACAGACATAAGAAACATGCGAATTCCATGACAGATCGCTGTCAAAACGCAAACCGACATATTTTACGGATGATGTGTAGTCGATAGGGGCGCAAGAACATGGATTTGCAATGTGAATTATGTAATGCTACTTCCCTAGTCAAGTGTACTCTCTTTAATGGACTTCGAAAGCAGACAAGTTGTGTTTTTAATACGTTAATGTCGATTAAATTTGTGGCGAACCAGTCTATTGCCTTCGCTGCTGCTTCTTGTAAATGAGAAGCTGCATCAGAATATTGATTTGCATGAGAAACTAACACTGTATCGTCTGCATACTCAAATATCTTAATGGGGACTGCCTTAGACAGATCATTAACTTAAATGTTAAATAGGAGAGGGCTTAATACTGAGCCTTGTGGAACACCGGCTTTGATTGGAGAAAGGCTGCTGTGAAAGTTTTGAACTGAGACGTACTGAAACCGGTGCCGGAGAAAATTATCGAGAAGTGACAGAAACAAACCACGGAATCCCATCATAGAAAGCTTTGTTAACAATAAGTCATGGTAGACACTGTCTAATGCCTTGCTTACGTCAAGGAACAATGCGCACGCTATCTGGTTAGTTTCGAAACAGAAGTTTAGGAAATCGGAAAAATAATCCAGAAGTGCCTGAGTGCCTTTGCCTTTTATAAAGCCGTATTGCTGCGGTGATAACATGTCGTTAGTATCAAGGAAGCTATTCATAGTGAGCAGCATACGTTTCTCTAAAATTTGTGCTATGCAAGGTAAAACTGATATGGGGCGGTAGTTTTCAACTTTGCCTCGAGATCCTTTCTTATAGAGTAGTATAATGATTGCCGTTTTCAGTCTGACTGGAATAACGCCGCATGTCAAGATATGATTAATTATTGCTATTAAAACGTCCTTGATGTAGCTGTAGTTTCTTCGAAGCTCGATGACAGAGATGCCATCGGCTCCTACGGACTTGTTGAGTTTAAAACTAAAAAGAATTGTTTTCAGGTCGCAATCAGCCAGCAACGGTAGATAAGCCGATTGTAGGTTATTTGTTTTTGGTGTACATGTATCCGGGTGTGGTCTAGAAAAACCCGATATTCTAGACAAGAAATCGTTAAAATCATTAGCTATACTCTGGCTATACTCTGGCTATCAGATGAAAAGTGGGAAAAGAAGTAGTTATCATTGCGTAGTTTTTTACCAACACCTCTGAGGTCATTTATTAGGGACCAGGTTTTACGGCTGTCAAACCGGGAATTCCTAAACTTGTTGCGAAAGTGATTGCGTTTAGCAAGGCGAATAGCTGCATTAACTCTGTTTCTGCAAAGTTTAAATTTTAACCGAAGTGTGTTGCAGTTAGGGTCTCGGCGACACAGACTACAAAGCATATCTTTTTCTTTTATTGCAGTAAGAATTTCTGCTGACATCCAGCCACCATTAGCGCTGCGCTGTTTAACCGTTATAATTCGAGTGAATTCTCTCCTGAAGTCATCGAAAAGAGCAACGAATTTTTCACAAGTTTCCGACGGGGGCATGGTTGATAGAAATATGCGCCGATCATATTGTTGGACTAGTCTATCAAATAACCTTAGATCAGTTATTGAAATTTTTGTCTTGGACGCGCTAGAAGCAATGGTGGCAGATGACTGTGTTAAAGAAGTACAAACGAAGTAGTGATCAGCTAGTTTTGTTTGAACTACTGTGGAATTAATGATAATAATGATAATATTAATGTAACTAGATTACATGACCGCACATTTATGTGGTCGATACATGAAACCGTAGGGCTATCCGCCAAAAATTGTTCGCGTGTGGCACAACGGATTGTTGTGGTCGAAACCCCAGGTGGTCGAAATTTCCGGAGTCCTCCACTACGGTGTGCTTCATAATCAGAAAGTGGTTTTGGCACGTAAAACCCCATAATATAAAAAAATTTGTTTTCTAGGCCCCATTTTGATGTAGTGTCAAGGTAATCACTGACAACTGCCTCCGTAGGACAGTGTGTGTTTATATTTATATCGCCTATCAGGCACACATGTTCATCTAGAGGAAGTGATGATAAAGCACTATCTAGCTCAGACAGAAACAACCGTGTGTTGAAGCGCGGAGGGCGATAAACGGCAAAAATGGCAACTGACAGCTCAGGAGTGCTCAGGCGAAGCGCTAATGCTTCAGCGTGAACGAAGGAAACAGTTAGTTCCGAAACCGACCACTTATTTTTAACAAAAACAGCGATGCCTTCCCCTTTTCCTACAGGACGTGTGTATGTAAACATTTGATAGTCTGGCAGAGTATATTGCACAGTACATTCCAATGGGATGTTTATTTCTGTCAAGATGAAAACATCAAACAAAGAGCGGACACTTGAGGTTGCAGCGACGAACTGGTCCCAATGTTCCTAATGCTACGTATATTGACATGGCTTATACGCAAAGCATTTCCTTGTGGCTCAGATAAAAATGTCTTAGCTTCGGCAAAGTTAGTAGTGACAAGAAAGCCGCAACTGTGCATATTCAAACAATTTTATCAAGATCAGACTTCCTATCTATTCTGAGCAGTGACGCCCCTTCTGATTTCTTTGCGAAAATTCTGCCGTTTCTTGTCCAGCAAAATTTATAATTTGTTTCCTTGCTCTTTAACCGTGCCATCCGCAAGAGCTCTCCGTTCTCACGAGTTAAATGATCATTAAAATACAGGAGTGGAAGCACTCCCAACTGCGCTAGATTAGACAGAGCTCCGCGTGCCTCGAACCATTTCTGTTTTGCAGCGAAGCTCTGCAACTGGACCAGAATAGCGGGCGGGGTGACGCCTTGACTGCGCAAACGGTGAATGGCGGCAATGTCAGCTGCTTTGAAATCAGAAATTTTCAATTTCACTGCAAGTTCCGAAATGAAGGAAGTCAAATCTTCATTAGAATTAGTTGGAAGGCCGTGAATTTCAAAATTGCTTCGGCGACTGTAAAGTTCCAAGTCATTCAGCCCTGTGTTTGCTCTGTCAAGTTGCTCCGCCTGGGTAGTCACCGTCGACGACAGAGAGACAACCAGGCTACGAAGCTCTGTCATTTCTGATTTGGTGGTTGTAACGAAGGATGTTACGGAGTCATATTTAGCGGAGAGAAAATCAACAGATATCTGCATTTCCTCAACAGCACCTGAAATTCTAACGCAGGCCTCCCCAAACGTCGACAGCTCAGAGCGAGCGTACTGACAGTTGTGCATAACTTGTCAAGCCTCTCGTTCACAGACTTCAACTGCTGCGCGATAGTACTGTCCGCCTGAGCTACGCCTCCAGAAGACTGGCTTCCCGTGCCGCTTTTGCAAGCGGGACAGTGCCACGTTTCGCGTTTCGCGGAAGACATCTTTGCAAACGTGCTTTCAGCAATCGCACAGCAACTCTGTCCTACGCGAAAGCTCGTATTACAAGAACAGCATGTCAAACATTTCCCATCATCCAGTATAGCGTTAGAACATGAACCACATAGATGAGACATTGCTGTGCAGTCAGCAAAACAACACAAAGAATAGGCAGGTAAGGTATCAAACTCACCTGCCAAGAGCAAAGTACGGCATCAGTATCCTGAAGTGTTTGCCGCTGACTGCAAGCGTCCGTTGAAGGAGCAGGCTTTTTAAGCGACAGAGGAGACACCAGGTGGCAGAGCAAGGCCTGACGCTCGCAAACAAATCAAGAAAACTCAAGGCTCTAGGTGGCAGGTGGACGAAGGCGGTCGTACTAAAGGGGTACCGCCGTTCGGCACGAATATGCGCGAGTATAGCAAGTTCGAGGAAAAGGGTACCGGCAGAACAGTCGATCAAAGCTGAATGCGCCATAAGAAAGTCGAGTCCGAGTCATGGGGGCGATTGGTCAGCACTTGAAAAAGAACAGGAACGTGGCGGTCGGCGATACTTTTACGGGAAGCACACATTCCAGAAAGTCAACAGTGCCGCCATCGGCCACGCGTACAGCTCGTGTAGTAGCAGGCGCGAGGACCTCCCTCAGTCGACGACCGGGGTTAGAACACATTATGGACACCTGGGCACCAGTATCTATTAACGCCGTCATAGGGACACCGTCGACGGCAATATCAAGTAAGTTTTTGTGAGTTGGGAGCGTCAATGGAGGATTTACACACAACGGAGATAATGCAGCAACTGCAACTTCTGCAACTCCATGAGCTGCAGAAGGGTTGAAATCTGGGCCAGTTGGTACTTACTTGAACGAAAAACCCTACTGCAAAGCATTTCTTCTTCCCTGGGCGTCTTTCATAATGTTCGTTTTCCCGGCAGTCAGGCTACGCTTTGTATTAGCGCAATTGCTTCCATCACTTGTCGAACACGCGCCCGTTCCCATTGCCTCAAGGTCAACATCGCTCCCCCGGAGCTTGTCGCCTTCTTCGGGTTGCTGGAGCCTTCGACAGGCCATTGGAAACGCATGGTCAAGATTTGGAAATCGGAGTGTTGGAGGCAGGCGAGGCGTCTGCATGATTGGTTGCGAGTGTTGTGCCTCGCGGGACGTGATGAACTGTCAGGAGTTCGCTGTTTCTGGGATCATCGCCGTTTGGCAGGCCAGGCGACAGAAGTGTTCTGGAATCAGCTGAGGGTTTATCTGCCAAAAAAGGAAAGGCTAAAAGTGAACAGAGGCTCAGTTACATACTCGGAAGGTGCGACAGTGCCCAAGGTTGTTGATGGTCTACTTCAAAATGGCCCCAAGTACAGCATCACTCCAAGCTTAAGGAGCGATGAACTGCTCGCCACTGTACATCGGCTGGCTGATAAAGCACACAAGGTTGAAAAACAGGGATGTCTGTCTGAAGGAATTGACGTTCTTCTGAAGGTTGATGGGAAGCAGTCAGGAAACAGCAACCGAGTACTCAACCGGGTTGTCGGCCACTTCATCGAAAATGATCTGACCCTCCTCCAAGCGGACAAGGATGGTGGCTTCGTGGTCCTTCCAACAAGGTCTTTTGGAGAGAAGGCAATGCCTGCTGTAGCGAAGAACTTCGAGTCTAAAAATCGGAAGCCCTCAAGGTTGAAGACGGCAGCGGTGAAGCTTCTGAAAGAAAACAAATTGGAAAAACTTTCACGAGGTGTCATGAATTACAAGGGGAACCGCGTGCAAGTGTTCTTTTCAGCAAAAACACACGAGGTGGGTTGGCCTCTGAGAGCCATCATCACGGAGACGGGTTCATGGCAGAAGTTAGTGAGTCAGTTTCTTCAGCAACAGTTGACGGCCCTCCCAGTGCAGGATCCATTCAGCGGGGCTAGCTCGGCAGCGGTGGTAGAGGTCCTTAATAGTGGCATACCTGGTGCCAACATGGCCTTTTCAGTTGACATTGAAGACGTCTTCTACAGCATTACCCACAATGAACTCTTTGTAGCTCTGCGTGAACTTATTGATCACTGCAGTGCTGTAAACTTCCAGAATGCATGTGGTATGTCGGTGGATGCCTTTCTAGAACTCCTATCCTTTTATCTGTCATCCACTGTTGAATTCAAAGGCTCCTTGTTCCTTCAAAAAAAAAAAAAAAGGAATACGTATTGGCTCTAGTGTTGCCCCAGTGCTTTCCCAGATATCTTTAGCAAAATTTGACAGGAAACTTCAAGGCTTCCTTCTAAACAAGCGTGTATGCAAAGTATTTAGGTATGTGGAAGACAATTTAGTACTTTTAGAGCTTTTACCAAATGACACTCTGCCCGCAGCAGTAGACGATGTATTGACTGCTTTTAAAGCTTTTTCACGCACTCTTAATTTCACTCATGAGCTTCCTAGCAATCATTCCATCAGGTTCCTAGAACCGCAACTAACATTCTTTGATGACGGGCATTTGTGCTGGATGTTTTCACCTAGGGGCAAGAAAGCTCTTTTACTGTTTGAATCTGCGCATTCAAAGATTGTAAAAAAAGGGATTGCAATGAATTGCTTCCGCAATGCACTTGAAAGAAGCTGTCACCATGCTATTAAAAGTAGCTTTGTCGCACAATTCCATCGTTTCGAAGCCGCAGGGTTCCCTCCGCCTCTTTTCAAAGCGGTGGCTGAATCGCTGCTTCAGAGGATAAAGAAGGAACGTACGAAGCTGGTAGATGGTGGGGCAACTGAACGTAGGAAACTTGAAGTTATGCCGTATGTGCATAAAGTGAGTCACAACATCAAGAAGGTTGCCGCCAAGCAGGGAGTAAGTGTTGTGTTTTCTGCCCCTTGTAAGCTTTCGGGTCTGTGCTCGCTCATTTCTCGAGGCAGGGCAAGGAACCACGTTTGCACAACGCAGCATGAAAACCGTTTTACGGCATGTGCTGCAGGGGTTGTCTATAAGTTCCCTCTCACGTGCGAAAGATTTTACATAGACCAAACCGGTCGATGTATTAATGACCGCCTGCGTGGGCACCACTCCTCCCTGGGGTCAGATAACGGTGCGAACTTGCCTCGCCATTGCAATGAGTGTGGTTGTTACCCTTTGTTCAGCAATGTGACGATTCTTGGTAGGGGCAAGGGCAAAGAAGAGCGAGAAACCTTGGAAGCGTACTACATCAGTTTATTAGGTGACGACTGCGTTAGTACAACTTCGGTACGCTTACTTGAAAAAGAATTTGAATTTCTAGGTCGGTCAAGATAGAAGCGTTTCTTGTCTTTTCATGCTCTGTGATTAGCGATGATGCAGTTGCGCATGCTCTGCTGGCCTTGCTGGGACTACATCGATTCTAATACAGCTCAGTTAAAAAAAAAGAAAAAAAACCAGTCGTTGTGGTGTGAGCCTCTCCTCTTGTCCTTTGTGTTTTTGACTGGTTGTTTCGTTCAAATCATCCATGAGCTGCATGGTCTAGTTCTCCGTCCGGGAGGGTCCATTATTGGTTGGCGACGAATAGCGGCGTGGCTCGGGCGGCGGGGACCGACGGCGCTGAGGTGACGGCGAGCGAGCAGGACGAATGTCCTGCGGCGAGAGATTCTTGATTGGGGTTGAAAGGTGGGGCTAACTGTCTCTCATTAGAGGACGCCGAGGCGAGTAAGTGCGCGGTCCGGCATATGGGCGAGGAGACAGGGAAAAGGAGCTCGAATACGGCGACGCCCAGGGGGCGCGGCAGTGGCGAGTGACGTGGCCAATGCGGAGGCAACGGAAGCAAATGGACTTGTAGTGCGGGGTTCTCCACTCGTCAGGG
Source organism: Dermacentor andersoni (assembly GCF_023375885.2). Taxonomy (NCBI): domain Eukaryota; kingdom Metazoa; phylum Arthropoda; class Arachnida; order Ixodida; family Ixodidae; genus Dermacentor; species Dermacentor andersoni. Next base: position 18,720,046 of record NC_092821.1, read on the forward strand.
TTGCGGTACCTGGGAGGGGAATACTGGTACCTGTGAGGAGTAGCAGTCGGCACCGGTCGCGCGCCAGGTCGGGAGACGAAACAGGCAACAGGAAAACCTAGAGAGATCGCTGGGTCTGGTTGTTCAATGGCGGGTGCCAGATGTAAGTGCCGCGAGGTGCCGCTAGAGCATTGGAGCGGCCACCCAAGCTCCGTGAAGAACGAAGAAAGAAATGGGGGCCCGAGCACGGCGGTACGAGGGGGATCTCGCAGTGTTCGAACCAGGTGGGCAGCTGTTCCGAGCTCCTCGAGTGAATGAGACGAGAGTTCCTGGCAGGCGAGACGTTCGTTGCAAGGTACGGAGGATCGCGGTGCCGAGCGTGGACGAGGACGTCCGAGGAACCAGGGCTCCTGCTACCAGTGCTCGAGACGCTGGCTGACCCGAGGGCCGCTGGTCCCTGAGCTGCCGCACCTGAGCTGGTTCTAGCAGCGTTCCAGTCTGGCACAGATGTTGCCATGCTATACGCGGTCCTCACGTGGGACCGCCGCACGGGGATTGCGAACGGCGCACGAGCTGGGCACCGAGGCCGTGCGACTGTAGCAGGTCGGTCGCGAGCGGCGTCCGAGCCGGACACTGAGGCCGCGCGGAACAAGGCGTGCCCTGGCTGCTGCCGATGCGGCTCCTGAGCGTGCTCAGCCTGAGAACCGTGCTGAACGTGCTGAGCGTGTCGTCGTCACAGCCGGCTCGAGCGCAGGTGAACCCACAGTGCCGTGATGACCGAACCGTGAGCCTCGCCAACACGGGACTGTTTCAGCCCATTTATTCTCGTGTGCTGCGTGCGTGAGGACACATTGACTGCCGTTACGCAGTTATCAACTCTCTGTATATATTGACACGTGTACTTCTTTATCTTTATCGGGCGACTACTTCTCACCACCTAACAAATGTTATCGCACAGCGCAGGACGCGCCTGCATGTAAAAGAAGTTTCTTGAATGTTATCCATGGTTCCATCTAGTGTCATTCACAGCAACTTGTGTAATCTGATTGCACGTGGGCGCGACGCGAATGGCGTAGAACTTTGTGGAAGACATGCGGGTCCCAGCGATTACTCTGGAACATTCGACGACTGATCTATAGAAGCCGACGCGCTTGACCCGATGATCAGATTTTCGACGATCGCCGACGGTGTTCGACGCTATCGTTGTGCCATAAGTGTAGCCTGTTTTTGTGGGCACAGGTTCGCCCAATAAAAGTTAGTTTTGTCATTCACATTATTGCTACTGTGTTCGTCAACGTCACCACCACGTGACAATGTATATATATATATATATATATATATATATATATATATATATATATATATATATATATATATATAAAGTAAAGGTTGCTTTGATTTCTATAAATGCACCAAAATGACTTCATCTTTCTTCCGCATCACTACGCACTGGCAAAAGTGCTGAATAGTTCTAAACACTACAATTTCTCGCGTCCGCGACAGGACTAAGCTCTAATTCTATCCTTAAGAGCCGCACTTCGCTTGTGTGCAGGGGTCGGTAATGGACTGGGACAAATTTATTCCGATAGGCAAGGAGAATGGCTTATCAGGTAAAGAACTAAGAAATTGGTTTAACGAGCAGCATGACAAAGAGCGCGATAAAAGAGCTGAGGGCAGGGAAGCAGCGCGAGTAGCCCATGAACAGATCGCTCGAGTGACGGCGGAACGAACTCTGCTGGAGACTAGATGTCGTCATCCAGAGCATGCGTCTAGCATGGTCGAAACTGGTACAGAACGCGGGGAAAACAGCGGTGAAGCATTTAGAAGGGATCGGTAATGTGGTCCCTGCGTTCACACAGTGTAATTGCTCGGATTATGTGGTGAAAGTCCCGCTGCTGCGAGGTGCCGGATCCTCGTCGGTTTCATTGCAGGGCAAAACCACAGTAGATGCTGGATGTCGGCTTCGGCATATACCGGGAAAAGTGCGGCCACTTCCGAGTCACTTCAGGAGTGAGGGCAACTGCACGGGTAAGACCGCGGGGAAGGTTTACCGCACACGGAGGTATGAGAGCACATGTGCGGCGCCGGAGGTGCTCCTTTCTTGTTAAAAGGAGGGTGGCACCATCTAGGTGAAAGAGCTGAGGCAGTGACGATGGAGAGGTCGCTAGACGGGTTGCAGAATCCGCACGGCTTTGGAAGCTTAGAAGGTAGCGTGGGATCCACTCGATAGCTATTGGCTGCGGGATGCGTGCCGCCAGAAGATGGATCTGTTGACATATTTCAGGGCTACGACTGACGCGTCGCAGAAGCCGCGTCGCCTGGAGGGCATCAGTTCGAATGGCGATGCGGGCCGTGGGGAGTATGGGAAAGGCGGCCACAGAGCACAGCGCTTCTCGAACAGCAAGGACCTCAGCACAAAAGGAGGGAAGCTCTTGGATTTGAAACCGGGTCGTCTTATTAAGGGCAGGTGCGCAAGGGCAATAAATTGCAGTGGTCCTTTCACAGTCATGTAGGCTTGCATCAACTTAAAGCATGAGAGAGCCAAGCGGCAGGCGGTCATCTTGAGCTATAATTCGGTCACGATGCGACGGCGCCGCGTGAGTTGATGTCGGGTGACGTATATCAGTTGGCTCGTTATCGCTCAGCTGTACAAAACTCCAGGGAGGAAGAACTGGCGATGGTGGTGGTAGAAGAAATTACGAGAAAGCATAAGCCCTGAGAGCACACGTTGCGTGTGAAAGGCTGGCCTTAAGCCTTCGAGCATCACTTCGTTGCTGCACCAGCTCATCTAGGGTGCGATCTTGTACGCGTTCCAAAATAGAACGGAGGCGGTTCGTTCCTTACGTCACGAAATATGCGGTATGTTCCGTTCCGTTCGTCCGATAGCAGACGACACGGAATGATTGACAGCAGCTATCACGTCACAATTGACGTCATGGCGTTCGGCACGGTTCAAATTGACGAATCGTATTTGGCTCGGTGGAACGAACCACCTCCGTTCTATTTTGGAACGCGTACAAGATCGCACCCCTAGTGTGTTGAGCTGTGCATTTTCTTGGAGAGCCACGATCGGGGTGATGCGGGGAAGGCAAGTGATGACCCTCATTGCCTCACGATTAATAGCCTCAAGGCGATCTCATTGTGCCCTCGTAAAATGCTGGAATTGGGCTTGATAAACAAGGCGTGGTTGCACTACCACCTTCAACAAGTGTCGCGCAACATATGAGCGGGCGCCATCCGTTTTAGGAGCAATGCGCCTAATCAGACCCAACGTCTGAATCACCTGCTTTACAGCGCTGGAGAGCCAAGCAGTTCCGGTTCCCGACTCGTGGACCGTCAGACCCAGAATTTTTAAAGTTGAACAATGTTGAAGTGGGGTTCCGGAAAGATGAAGAGGAATGGGTGTTGCAGAGAGTTTACGCCGGTCCCAGCGATCGGCGACTGACATGTGGGCAGATTTGCTGACGGAAAGCCTAAGGCCGACCGAAGAAGCGTAAGTCGACGTCATATGTAAAGCTGATTGAAGGGCAGCGGGTTGAGTCTGCAAGTCATGATGAGTGCTCCAAACCGCGATGTCATCAGCGTACAACAAGAACTTTACGTCGGGTGCATCGTTTAAGCGCCATGCAAGCGGGATGAAAGCAATACTGAATAAAGTGGGTGACAAAACCTATCCCTGGGGTACGCCATGAAGAGGGACAAATGAGCCAACGGCGTCACGACTGAGGTGAATTGAAAAGTGTCGGCCTTCAAGGAAAGATTTCAAAGAATTCCGTACTCTAGGGGGAAATTGAACCATGCCAATTGAAGCCAAGTAGTACAAACAACGCATCCGCGAAGGCGTTCCGCACACGCCTACCTTGGGACTAGAAGTAGGGTACCCCCAATCTGGATGAGGGACGTTGAAGTCACCACCAACTAAAATAGGACAGGCTGGGTATTGTCAACGGACATTCAATAGCAAGCCCAGAATAATCCCTGAAGAGCCACCGGCTGGAATTACGTAGTATGACACTACCACCACAGTTGCCTTGGGTAACTTCACAGCTACTGCCACTCCCTCCTGATATGAGTGACACCAGTTTTCAAGGGAAAGGCAGACCTAAGGATAGCGCGTGTCAACATACACTGCCGCCTTTCCTGGAGGGGCAGCTGTGTGCACGCGACGGTCACTCATCGAAGGAGACACGTATCCACTGAAGCCCGGAATGGCAGGCAAGGCGTTGGTCTCCTGTAGTGACAGGGTCCACACTTGCAGCTTGTTGACACGTAGATGTGATTTAAACTCCCCCACTTTCGTGGAGAGACATCTACAGTTCCACTGCAGCACATCACAAACACCTGTACCCGCCATTTTGATTATGAGTCCAGGCGCTGTAAAATCACAGATGTCAGGTTGGATAAGTGGCTGACCATGAACCGCAAAAGGGATGTTGTAGAGCTATCCCGCAACGGAGCAGGTGACCTGGTACTCTGCGAACGATACAGAAGGCGTGACAGAGACGATGATGCAGCGGAATTGATAGTTGTAGTGATGTGAGATTTCATTGCACGCCGGCGACGCACAAGTAGTTCATGTTGCTGTTGGAGTTTGGAAACCACCGCTAAAAGGCGGGCAATTTTATTGTCAACTGCAGCCGTATCATCACGCGCATGTTCCGGCACGCTCTGCTTCTGTGTAACCACCGGACGACGGCGGAATTCGCAAACTTTGTCACTAAGTATCTTGGGAATGGGGTGTAGGCGGGTCGGGATCGGAAAGCTCTGGCCAGTCGTCGTCATCCTACTGGAGGGCCGCAAACCTGTTAGATGTCGGCAATGGTTGTGCGGCAGCATGCTGAGGCCATTGCTTATGAATTCCGCCACGAACCTTCAGAGTGGCCTTTTGATTTGTGGGACAAGTTCGAGAAGTGATGTCATTGTCATCGTTCTTGTGGAGTCGACATCGGTAAAACACTGTGCCCGCTAGTACAGCTTCATCTGGCGCTGTAAATGGACAGGATCGGCCAATGTGGCCAGGTCGGAAACAGTTGTAACAATAGACGACACTGGTTTTAAATGGCCGAGTCCGTAGAATGCAGCCATAGTAGTACAGGTGGTATGGGGGTGGTCGGTGGGCCCTGCAAGGTGACGTTGCATGAGCACCCCTTTCCCTTGTAACGCGCTTGAATGACACGGTGAGTAGGACAGTAGAGCTCATGCTGGAGGGCAGTCTGGTTCTCCAGACTGCTCCAAAAACAGGGAGCCCTAGATGTAAACGACACAGCGCTGTAAGTCCGAGCCCTCTACCAGGTACACCTGGGCCCGGCACGGCGACTTCGCTTGTGATCGAGAGATGCTGAAGCGTTTGCAAACGCTCGACAGCAGCCAATGTCGGGAGCCACAAAGCGATCGTATTTGACTTCTTCCTGGCCGTGATACGCGGAAACCTGTTGTGCCAAGACAAGCGCCTAGGTTCGCCTGGATAATCCTGTTCGGAATCTCCGTGAGGCTTGTGGTGGCCAGAGCTTTATAGTGGTTGCTTTATAGCAAACCGAGCCCGGTGTCTGCACAACTCAGTCGTTAGACAGGAACGCTTGCCTTGGGAGCCGCTGTTGGCCGAAGCCGAATCTGGTGCAGATTGTTCCGAAGGACGCTTCTGAGAACCACGGGGGGCCGAAGGCACAGATGGTAGCGCAGAAGACAATTCCATAGGGGTACTCGGTTCGTCATGTACAACAATTACAGCCCCATTCCCAATCTGTGACTGGGAAGCCATCGCCGTGCTCCGCCCTGAGGGCAGATCACTCACGGTCTGATGTGCATTTTGGGAAGGCGGCGGTTGCGCTGTAGCCGAAGGACTTGCAGCAGGAACGAGGAGCGGGACCCAGGCTTAGGTGTCAATTGTGTAGCCGGTAATGCCGTCGTGACGAGCGGCGCCGGCGAATCTACCGCCGCCAGCGCGGCCACGGAGGCACTAGGCCTAGTCCCGGTACACAATTCAGCTGTAGGGCCGATGGAAGGACATTCGCTGAATGCCAGAAAACCAGACTGCGCATGAGCGTCCGGAGCGCCCTCGGATGAATTGTGGTCTAATATCTTGAAGTATGGAACGTATTTACGTGGAAGGGGAGAATTTTTGACAGCAGCGATGAGCAGCCACCTTAGCAGGGACACTTCGTCATCTTTATCCGGAGGCATATATCGTACAAACACCAACTAGCTACTTCAGATGACTGTCGCCTGTTGATGAGGATTATGCTTTCGCTACTATGACAGATACCCACAATGGGAACTGACCAAGAAGCGGCCAGGACGTTTAAAGTAAATAAGGAGAAATGATGAAACACAAGCCTATATAGGATAGCTCAAATTCGTAGCAAGCGTACGGGAGAGCGCGTGACTTTAAGCCAAAGTAGCAGGAATAAGGTGGGCAAATGTGTAGCATTTCATTATATGCTTCAAGAAAGCTTCGCCCTACATAGACAAGGGCTCCGTGTTTTCAGAGTATATTTTAGTTGAAATTCGGAGGATGTTTTCCAGAATTTATTTTCTGGTGGAAATTTGGCATTTATCAGACTTTTCTCGTAAATCCTCAATTCTCCGAAATTCGGAGCTTAATTTGCGTTATTCGCAATGCTCCGAAATCTTACATGAAATATCTTAACATGAAAACATCAAAACGCACGAAGCGTATTTTAGTTGTCTTGAAGGTTTGAATGCCCAAACACACAAGCACAAATAATTGACCACAAAACACCCACGTTTGTGCGTATTGCAACTTAAAGCTTGTTGCAATATACGCAAGCATATACTTTACGAGGTTGCTGTCACTGATAGAAGGGCGCTCCGTTCGATTGACGAATCTCAGCTTTGAAACTGCTCTTCCGACGTCTGCGCCAGAAGATTCACCGCGCAGCGAGAAAGCACTGGAAACGACTTTCAGTAAAAGTTCATTCGGGCCTAGTTGGTACATAATTATGCATTTAAACTTACAGCGCAAACACCTAAGACGGACCGCGAAAGGAAGATATGACACACACTGGCCCTGGCCACTGGACAGTGTGAAGTCTCCGAAACTACATGGGTTCAACAATGTTACTGAGTTCGTAGCCCTCATAGCTCGCAAAATTACTCGTATTTTTGGCAATGAACTCGCTGACAGTGAGGCAAGATCGGCCTCCTCTTCCTCTGATGAAGTACGGATTGCCTACTTGCGACCTGACACCAACTCCATGATCAAGGCACTCATGGAGGACCTTACAAAGGCTTACAGAGCCCACTATGACAACATTCATAGACGTCTGCATATGATTGACCCAGACGGTAAATTCTGTTTGCCCCCGAAGCTTACATAGAGCAAAACACCATTGCTACACAGGATTCGGCTCGGCGTTGCTTTCACCCGTCGCTACGCACACCTCATCGGCCAATCGACCAGCCCTGATTGTGAACACTGCCAGATGCCCGAAACACTGCAACACGTACTGTGCGACTGCCCAGCATATATGGTGGAGCGAAGGGCGTTAGACAGTTTCCTAGCAAGCGTTGGCAGGCAACCACTGTCGGAGGAAGCTATCCTCGGCCCATGGCCTGACACTGCAATTTCAATGCGTGCAACAAAAGTATTGTTGACGTTTCTGCAGGACATCAAGCTCGACGAGTGGCTCTAGCGAGACAGCTGTCTCATGTACATAAGCACTCACCACTTCTCTTATCATCATCATCATTCATGCCAATACTTTCACTCCATTTCCCTCTTCCCCAGTGCAGAGTAGCAGACTAGAGCGCACCAGCTCAGGTCGACCTCTCTGTCTTTCCTCTCAATAACTTCTATTCGAATTCAATACTCGTGAGCTCGCTCATGTTGTCAGTTTCAATAAAAACTAAGTCAAAAATTGGCGCATAGGTCTAGAACGCACGGGGTAGGTCACGCTTCACACATGGATTCACATTCGAGCACTGGGCCAAAATTATTCACTGGAGCTGGACATGGCGTTTTGATTGTAGATGCTCCTCAATTCTCAATTCTCTTGTCACACGCAAAACTTGCAAGCAATGACTCCTTCACATGACGTTCACTCACGTAATCTGAATCACGTCAAGTCACTAAACTCCTTTACGTAGTCACTGAAAAGCGTTAATTTCCTTCCCATTTTGCTTGCCCGAAATGTCTGCTCGCGTGCTACAGAAATGGGTCACGCGAGCGTGGCATGCTTTCCGCCAGCAGTCTTTCCACACTGGATTCGGTCCCCTGGCGGCACCTGGGGGGCAGGGGACCGTATATCTTTATCGTAAGGCTTTCGATAAGGAACGGAAAAGGTAATATTGACCATTAAAATCGGTGTTTATGGAATAAATTTGGACTGTCAAAAATTTTACCGGCGAGTGTGTGTCAGATTTTTTTCAGATTTATCCGAAAACACGAAGCCTTAGTTAAACCAAATGCGTTAAATGTGCGAAATCTTTAAACATAACCATTGATGGAATTATTACTTGTGCGGATCTACTAGCTTCTGTTTGACAGCAGGTTCCGCAGAAGACTATGAGAGAATGTAAGGCCTTCCACATTCCTGCCTCTTTCAGCGGGCCCTCGCTTCACCACTGAATGCAAAGTACTCAAGACTGTCGTGCCATTTTTTGTATCTTGCTTACTTTCAAAAGGTGTTGAATTCTTTCTGTTCCGAGCATGGGACATTCGCTTGAGCAGTGTTTTACCATACCAGTTATACGAACACGCCAGGTGAATTTCCGCCGTTGTCGTGGCCGTCACCATTAGAGCCACCATGATGTTTCGTATAAGGTAGAAATACAACTGGCGCGTGACATTGGACTACAGAGCTACCAAGGCGTGGTAAAAGAGGACAGCACCTATTTTGACGGCGCTTTGTTTCGTCACACGCATTGCCCCTCCCACATCGCGCCGATCACTGCGACTCAGCGACGGATCAACGAACTTATGGAATCCAGTCGCGGAGAGTACACTACGTCGCGGCGGTCGCTGCATGATCGACGGAATTCGCTGTGTCGTTGATTAAAATCGCGCAATGTGAAACGGCCTTCCTGCGTGGGCCGCGATGCGACGGAGGCGAGCGCCATCTGGAGTTGTTAATACGCAAAACATTTTTCGTGGATGCCTGTCTAGAAGGGCTACTGGCAAGTAAGTTGAAAAGAGTGATAGGGAATACCGCCTTTATCGCGCCATACGGCCTCTGAATTTAAGGTAATTGCATTTTGCCTTAGCTCGATCTCGCAACTTTCCGTCGCGTAATGGACACAGCCTTCGTTGGCTTGAAAGGGCCGACGTGTTTAGTGTACCTTGAAGACGCCGTTTTGCCTCAAACTTAGACGATAACCTCCGTAATGCACTTCACACAATCCTTATTCACATTGTGATGGAAAAGGTACAGTAAAGCCAAATACCAAGTCGACATAGACTGTTTAAGTAGCCTTCCAGAAACCTCGCAATGCTTAAATTGTTTCGTGCCAAGAAAAGACTTAGTTTACGAAAAACTTGTGTCTGAAGTGTTCGAACACCTGTTTTGAAATTCAGATCTCCCGCCGCCTATCTCGGGGAGGGGTAACGTTGCAGACGACACCACCACCCTGTTCTGCCATTGGTTATTAAAACGGCGACCGACAAACGGCGGTACCGATCCAAGACAGAGTCTTTCTCATCATCAGCATCAGCCTATTTTCATCATCATCATCAGCCACTGCAGGACGAAGGCCTCTCCCTGCGATCCGCAATTACCCCTGTCCTGCGCCAACCGATTCCAACTAGCGCCTTGTCTTCTGCCGTCCTCGACTGCGCTTCCCTTCTCTTGGCACCCATTTTGTAACACTAATGGTCCACCGGTTATCTAACCTACGCATTACATGACCTGCCCAGCTCCATTTCTTTCTCTTAATGTCAGTTAGAATATCGGCTATCCCTGTTTGCTCTCTGATCCACACCGCTCTCTTCCTGTCCCTTAACGTTATGCCTGACCTTCGTTGTTCCATCGTTCTTTGCGCGGTCTTTAATTTATTTTCGAGCTTCTTTGTCGGTATCCAAGTCTCTGCTCCATATGGCAGCACTGGTAAAGTGCACTGATTGTACACCTTCCTTTTCAATGATAATGTTAACGTTCCAGTCAGGAGCTGACAATGTCTGCCGTATCTAATCCAACCCATTTTTATTCTTCTATGAATGCCCTTCTCATGATCAGGGTTTCCTGTGATTACCTACGTAAACCTACTCCTTCAGCGACTTTAGAGGCTGACTGGCGATCCTGAAGTCTTCTTGATTTGCCCGGCTATTCTTCATTACCTTTGTCTTCTGCCATATTAATCTGCAACCCCACTCTTACACTCTCTCTGTTAAGGTCCTCAACCATTTGCTGTAACTCGTCTGCATTGTTGCTGAATCGAACAATGTCATCGGCAAACGGAAGGTAGCTGAAATATTCACCGTCGATCCTTACTTCTAAGACTTCCCAGTTTAATAGCTCGAATACTTCTTCCAAGCACACAGTTAATAGCATTGGAGAGATTGTGTCTCCTTGTCTGACCCCTTTTTTTATAGGTATCCTTCTACGTTTATTTTGGAGAATTAAGGTAGCTGTCGAATCTCTGTGGATACTTTTCAATATACTTACGTAAGCGTCCTGGACTCCTTGCTTACGTAATGTCTCTATGACTGATGATATCTCGACGGAATCAAATGCCTATGCGTAGTTTATGAAAGGCATATAGATAGGCTGATTGTACTGTGCGGATTTCTCGATTACCTGATTAATGACATGGATGTGATATATCGTAGAGTATCTGTTCCTGGAACCTATCTGCTGCCTTGGCCGAATAAAGTCCAGTGTTACCCTTTTTCGATTGGAGATTATCTTGGTGAATATTTTATATAATATGAGAAGTAAGCTAATGGGCCTGTAATTTTTTAATTGTTAGGGTCCCTGAATAAATCTAACAGGTAGCGACATTCCTCCTCGCCCGGTCTCTCCTTCTCTTGGCCTTCTTGCCTCTCGCTTTTCCTCTCGTAGCTCACCTTTGCAGTTTGGTCGTTCACTCGGAAACCGCCCTTGGAGCTACATGAGGTGAGACATAAAAAATTGTTGTTGGGTGCTTGCGCATGAACATTTACCGTATATAAAGCTTGACGATTGCGTGCTGGTGCTAGGAGTGATGATGGAACGCTTTGAAACTGGCAGAAGCAGATGTTTTTTGTGCTTTTTCGGCGCGTAACTGGTCGCTGGTTTTGTGGACTCGGGTTGGCTGCCTGCTTCCAGGTAAAAGAAAGCTTTTGTGGTGGTATGGTGGACAAATTTGTTTTAGCGTCGAGTACTAGCAAAAAAATCATAATTCTTTGTCTCGGCAATAATGTATATGTAATGTACACGATGTTTATGTACACGCCAGAGCTCTGTTTGGGTGTTGTGTCGTCCAAGAGATGCGTTGTACTCGTAGGCAAAGACGCTGTCGCGGCTTGCACAGATAAACCCGCTTCGAAACCCGCTTCGAGGAGAGTTTTTTCCATTGCATTGATCAAATTCTTCATTTGGCGTTCTAAAGGCGCTGGCTCGGCGTGAATGGGATGCGATGACGGCTTCGCCGGTACGCCAAAGACGATGCGCTAGCTTATCTGCAGCTCTAAGTAGCTGCCGATTCAACAGCTGCTCGAAGTGCGTACTGCCATAATTGACTGCTGTGTGTCCAGCTTGTACAGCTTCATAATTTAATCATCTTAGTACCAAGATGACTAAACGCTAGGCGCGTAACATATTCGCCTGAAGAACGCGAGCGTCATGTAGAAGCGCGCGCGATCAACGCGGAGCTGGCATCTCTTTATGCAGTGTAACTGGTCCTACGCTTTTACGGCAAACTGGTGCCGTTTGCTCTCAAGCGCCAATATCACAGTAGAACCTGTACTTCATTTGTGAACAAAGCGTATGCAAGGACGAAAGTTACACATAGAAATAGTTTCCATCAATGAGCACTTTCCCCTTTGCGCAGTTCCAAATCAATATCAGCCAACAAACTCGCGCACCACTTTATCCTGCCGAGACGGCGAAGCGGGAAAAGCCTGCTCACAGTAGTCAAAATCATTTTCACTGGTAGTGAACAGTTTGTCCTCGCAAAATATATTTGCAGCGCCCGACAAAAGCATGAACTGACAGAGCTACGCACTATCAGTACTACGACAATAACACGTGTTACGTTTCTAGCATGATATATGAAAGAATACAGCCTACGCACCTGTTGAAGATAGCACGATCAGGAAAATAAATCTGATCAAGCACCGAGGATGGCACCCGTGCATGAGCTTACCGTGCCTGAACTCCCTACGCCGTCAACAAAGAAAAAAAAGCCCTGCTCCTACACGTTTGCACCTCCAGTATTCTTAAAATGAATCCCCAACATAAAACAAAACAAAAACTGAGTTCTTCAATGACGCCGTTAGTCACGAAACTCAGCCAAAGCATCCGAAATCCTTTGCGAAAGCCTCGCCGCGGAAACTCAATGGCCAACTGTCATGGTGGTGAGAGCGCCGACACGGGGAAAAGGAAAAGAAAAAGAGAAAGGGGCGCGAAAAGTACCACGTGACGGCGCTCAACCAATTGGGAGACGCAGACCTTCTCTCCTGCATCCTCACATGCACCTCGGAGCAGCGGGGGCGGCAAGATAAAAGTATGCCGCTACCTATTAGTTTTCTTGAGGGACCTCAAGACAGAGTGGTGGATTCGCCCCTCTAGCTGCTTTTTGGTCAAGTGGTGTAGACCGTTCGGGCATCCAGTGACCTCACACGGAAGTTGAATTCTCTGCTACTTGCAGTTTCTGCGAGCTTCGTGAGCCAGCAAAACCAGCGCAGCACTACACAATAACTACTGAAACGCGAAAGCGTGCGCTGCGCGGAGTCGAGCGAAAACGAAACCATTCGACCGGCCGCGTCGTTGTCAAGGATGATATGAATGAGTTCTTTTTTAAAGGTAACTAGAAGTGGAAAAGTAGCATTTTATTTCGTCTTATAATACAATACGATGATGTTTTTTGCAACGAGTGGTGGAGTACTAGTGCCAGAATTTAACTCAGGAGTGCTTTCGTCATCGGGCAAGTACTTGAATGCCCCCGGAGGGGGGTGGCGGGGGGGTGGGGGTCCCTAATCATGTCCTTTAGTCACCTCAATTTCTTGATTATTAAGGTTCTGTTCGCGATAATATTGACGCCTTAGAGATTCTCGAGCACTAATCTATCACTTTACCTAATATTTGCCTTTAATGGTCCCTTTAAGGGACCTGCGACTGTATTAGAAGCCATCAAGACATCTCGCCTGCTCTTAAACCGAAGAAATGCCGCTTTGCTTCCGAAAACCGTCTGTTCTTTGCCCAAGCCATCAGCAAGTCTGGAGTCCTTCCTGGTCCGCAGAAAACAGCTGCCATTGCAAACTTTCCGCAGCCCGATGACAGGAAGGCAGTGCGCAGGTTTCTTGGTCGGTGTGCCTACTATAGGCGGTATGCCAAGATCGCCGCACTTCTGACTCGTGTCACGAAATCAGACATCGGCTTTAAGTGGGAAACAATGCAAGCCAAGGCATTCAGGAATAAAACTACGCCTGTAGTCACCACCAGTGCTTGACTGCACCGACGAAAGCGGCGATGCCGAAATCCACATCAACGCAAGGAGCGTAGACCTTGACTCTGTCCTAGTCCAGGGGAAACACGGACTTCAAGGGGTTGTATTTTACGCTAATTGGTCGCTGCCGAAAGCTCAAACCAGTCACTCAACCTTGGAAAAGGAATACCTTCCTATAAATAACTTGAGCTATGATGAAATTTTGCCGTTCCCTACATGGGGGCAGTTCAAAAGTTCAACAGTTCAAAAGGACGACAGCTCTTTTCTAGGGACGATAATTGCCGACGAATTCATCGAACAGCAGCGAGCTCACCTGTAGCTAAAAAAAGGCTTGTCGAGTTTTTAGAAGGGAAGACCGACTTTGTCCTGAGGGCAATGAGGAGCGGATTGTCTTTGTTTTCGTGGCAAATCGATACCTCCTAAATATAACTGTTCACCAGTCAGCGCCATAGCTATACATTTATGTTAACATTTACATAACATTTACATCGTTATGTTGACATCATATACCCTAGGTAATGTCATGCTTTCATATTTACTGAGTCCACTTACTCAACTTACAAATGAACATCTGCTTCGAGAGCCAAGTACTAAATACAATAAAAGTATTAGACCGCGTGCACAGCAGCACCCATGCTCAGTATTTCTCCAAGTTAAGCGATGATGCACGTGACACATCATACAGCAGTCATTCCATTATAATACGCTGATCTTATCGAAATATTTGGTATGAAAATGGCATTATAAAGAAATCTGAATGTGCTATTCAGCGATGTAGAAATAAAAACAGTGGCATACTTCCAAAGTTCCGCTGGGCACCTGTATTGGGCTTAAAACTTCAATATATGTCAGGTCATGGCGGTATGATCGAAAGGTGGTAATTTGTCTACTAAAGCGTGTTTTCCAGCATTTCACTCTTCTTGCGTATGTCGGCATGTTCACGGCCCTGTAGAGAAACAGTCGTGTCGGTCCAGAGAGCATCTGCAATAAGAATAATATATTTTTTTATTATTCTGATGCAGCAGCTTGAGCTAAAATACAGGAAAAGGGAATTGAGTCAAATCATTGAGGGCACGCAGTAGGATTGTTTATTTATGATATAATTTAGCGAACATACGTCAGCTGCAAAGATGTCCACGTTCATAGTATTCTGTGTTCTGAATCATTGTTTTGTATTTTGCTTACCTTGCAGTTAAATTATTCAGCTATGTAGTCAACTATGTTGACTTTGTGTACGTCCCCCCCCCCCACCCTCCTCCCTGCGGTAATGCCACTACGGGGATGCAGGTTTTCTGTAAACAAAATAAAGCGCTATGAAGATGAAGCCATGCGTGCTATTACGTCATTTGCAACCGTCTAACAATATAGCTGACACGATCAATGCATTCTTAGCGATATCGACTTCCTGCTGTTCATCTGCTCAATTTATCATACGCCTACCGATTTCCATTCATTACTCCACCTTGTCCTTGATCACCCTCGATTGCATTTCAGTCGATACCTTCCAGGCTCGCGCTTTTTATTGCCTCTGTTTAATAAAGACGTACCAATTCCTACGCTTTTGTCTTTTGCAAAACGAGGATGTTCGCTAGAAGAGTCTAGCAGTGGGAACAGGCATAGGTGCCACGTTGCTGGTACGGCATACGAGCAACTGACCCTGTGCGATTTTTCAACATTCGAAGTCCCGAACTTGGCTCCTAAAGCGCGCATGCGGCTTGGACGGTTAGATCACGGTGCGCGCCTCGGTGGCTTCTCTCCTTATGTTACAGCAAAGCTGTAAATGCGACAAGATGCCATAGGAAGTGTTTTATGCCAGTTCTCACGGCGCCCTTAATGAACCCAATTATTCATCACATTTATGTTTACATGTGGGGTGGAGTGTCGGTAGAGATTAGATTCAGACAAGTTTTAAAGTTCTTGAGTGAATTAGGGGCTGAATAAAAATTCATGTACCGCAGTTTTCTGACGGTTTTGAGGTGTTACACGAAACGCTTCAAATGTTTTCCCGCTGGGACAAGAAAAAGTGACAACAGTTCTCTATTTGTAGAACGTGAGGACCGTGTTATGCGTAACATGTACGGAAAGATTGAAATGTTTCTGTTGAAAACATCCTTTGCGGAAAATGACGTTGTGAATGGAAGCGTTCCAGAGCTTTACAAGCGTATATTGAAAACGCACAGAAAGATTGCTGATTGACCTCAAAGAAGTCGAAGGGCCACAAAACTGAAATTATTCGAGAACTCGGAGCAGTTTGTGCGTACGGTGCGTACGCAGTGTCAAGAATGTCAAGTATTTAGAGCTTTTGCTAAAAAAAAGTAGAAAGAAAGTGCTCGAAAGCGGTTTACGCGGCGATTAGTTCGTTCCTAACGCCCCAAGCGAACTGAAGGTCACACCAAATTTAAAATTCGGGAAAATTGAGCACAAATTAGGCGGAATAGATGACGGAACTTTAGCATTTCTGGATTACTTAGGAGCGTTAGACATAATTGCTGAACGCGAAGACTTTACACTATTTTCACACGGTACACGACTACGCTTCTTCGGAAACCTCGGTCAACTACAAAATAGACATTATCTATATTTTAGGAAAGTAAAGGTAATGTGCAAGCAAAGATAAATGTGGGCGGGTTAACTGTTGCCTTTCCAAGAAGTGATGCATTCCAACTAGCCCAAACTGGTACCCTTCTAACGGTCTTCAAGGTTATGGGTGTTGTACGAGGTGCGCGCACTGTACCCCGTTACCCTGCCAAATGGCACTGAATTACGAATTGCACTGATAGCAAACTTAGCGAAAATGCAGCAAAGTGGACACTATGTCGAATATGTGCGCGCAATTATACTTTGTTAAATATATACAGCTTTGCAAAAAATTTCTGTATGGAGTTTTCATAACCACTTTACATTCGTTTTACGCTGTTCCTAGTGCCCGGAGAAGCTATGCCTTATGTGTTAGTGTACATTTGGTGGAACTGTAGAGAAACTCATGTGAATTGTGCGACGAAACTATATCGTTTCTGACTTAAAGAGGGCGTTGCAAATTTTTATTGAGCCCTCATCTCTTCCTGTATTTTCATAATATATACGAGGTCCATAGTATGCTTTCCCAGTGTGCTCTGTGAATTGAACAAGGCACATTGATTATATTGTTACTCAGCAATGGGGTATGGTCTGCAAAAGATATGTAGGGTAACGTGTTGTCTTAGTCACTGTGGTCCGGAGAAAGCTACATGGATAGCATTTCCCTCAACTTTTAGTTCAGCCGCTCAGTTATTCCATTGGTCTACGGGTGATATGCGGTGGATAGTTTCTGCACGGTAGAAGAGGAGCAAAGATCTTTGAAATCGCGGGACAAGAAACGTTCAGCCTTGACCAGTGAGCAGCTGCTTTGGTGCGCCGTGATGTGTATGACGTCATAGAGGACGTCATAGAGAACATCATAAGGAAATTCGCAACATCCGTAAAGCAGCTTGTCGCCAATGCTCGCGTGATAGCATAGCGCGTCGTGTAGTCCGCGATGACAGAGACCTACTTCTTGCCCATTCTAAACGTAAGAAATGGTCCTAGGAGATCGATACCGGCGCGAAAGAATGGTTCGGAGGGGACATCGATTGGCTATAGAGGTCTAGCGGGCAACACAGCCGGTCGCTTGCGGCGCTGAGGGAGTGCGCAGGGGCATCGTGAGCATCATGGTCTGGACTGTCGACCGGGTGACGGGAGACAGTCGGCGTCCTTGTGTAAACGGTCATATTGTCACGTGGTAGTGACGTTAAAGAACACAGTAGCAATACTGTGAAAGACAAAACTAGCTTTTATTGGGCGAACCTGTGCCCACAAGGACAGGCTACACTTAAAGCACAACGATAGCGGCGAACACAGTCGGCGATCGTCGAAAATCTGATCAGCGGGTCAAGCGCGTCGGCTTTTATACAGCAGTCGTCGAATCTTCCAGACTAATCATTGGGACCCGCGTGCCTTCCACAAAGTTCTACACCATTCGCGTCAGGCGATGAAATCAGATAACACAAGGTTCGGCGACAAGAGACAGCGGATAGAAGCATCGATAACTTTCCAGAAACTTCGGATATATGCAGGCACGTCCCGCGCTGTGCGATAACATTTGTTAAGCGGCGAAACGTGTCACCCGATAAAGACAAACAAGTACACGTGTCAATATTTACACAAAGCAGTAAAAGTGTATTCTTGTAGGCGCAGCGCCCACAGACCCAGTCGTCCATTCGGGACTTTCAGTGCTTAGAGCCAGCACAGGGCACGGTGATCAGTGATAACGAAAAATCGGCGGCTAAATAAGTATGGGTGGAACTTGGCTACTGAGAAAACCAACGCCATGCACTTACGTTCCGTGACAGAAAACTTCCGTTCTGTGGGTGAGAGAAGGCGACTCGAGCATGCAATTAAGCGCTCTACGTTGTTCTGCTGTTGAAAGATGGCCGCTCCTATTCTATGGTTGCTAGCATCTGTGCGAGTTTCAGTAGGAGCAGATGGGTCTTCGTGAGCCAGCAAAGGGGGAGACTTGCAAGCGGGGGAGGGCGGCGAAGGCTTCGGCTTGCGCAGTGCCCCATGAGGAGGAAAGAAAGGAAACATCTTTTTTGAGGGGAGAGTGAGTGGGTGGGCGGTACCGGCAACGTGCTTGATGAAGGGATAGAAATTGTAGTATTGTCCAACGGAGTTTCTGACATCTGCTGTGTATGATGGTAAGGGAAAGTTTTGGGACGGCGCGAATCCTGTCAGAGTCGGGTTAAACGCCTGCAGCAGTGACAAGGTGGCCCAGAACAGTAATCTGGCGACGTCCAAACGGGCACTTGGAGAAGCTGAGTTGGAGGCCGGCACGTCGGAAAACATAGACAAATAAAGAAGACAACTGGACAATTTATGGCCGCAAAGTAGCAAGTACATCATTCGTTCAAAGGTTGGAGGGGCATTAAAAAGACGGGATGGCGCAACGTTGAATTGATAAATCCCGTCCAGTGTTATGAAAGTGGTGCTTTTGCAGTCCATGTCATCTACAGAGATCTGCCAATACTCAGAGTGACGGTCTATGGACGAGAAGTACTTAGTTCCCTGCAGGCAGTCCAAGCTTCATCAATATGTAGCGGCTAGTAGATGGCGTTGGTCGTGTTCTTACTCAGATGTGGGTAATCGACGCAAAAATGCCAGCTGCCATCCTTCTTCTTAAAAAGAACTTCTTGGGACGCCCACGAACAAGATAAATGTTCAATGACGCCTTAGCATTTTGTCCACCTCGTGCAGTACAACTTGACGTTCAGCATGTGAAACATGGTATGGATGTCGGCATATGGGATTGGGGTGACAGGTTTACATGCGGTGAGTGACCGCTCGCGTCTGGCCTGAGGGCCGGCCATCAAAATTTTAAAAACGATGTCGGGATTACCCTCCAAGACGCAGCGCATTCTTCTTCCTACGAGCGGAAAAGGTCAGGTGTGGTCATATTGCAAAGTTCGTTTAGTACAGAAGTGGACTGGTAGAACCTACCGGTAGATGAAGGGGGAACTTCCACGTCTAATACAAATATCTCACAATCACTGATAGGCGAAATGTGGGCCATCGGCATACCTCTCGGGATAACCTGCGCGAATCAGTTAATGTTCAGGAAAGGGAGTGTAGTCCGATTGTTTCCAACGGTGAGTAGGGTGTGCAGAACGGAGTCATTCTTTCCAAGCATTTCGTCAGCACTCGGACACGCCATATAGCTGCCGTCAGGAATAGGTAGAAATGAGGTCAAAGTAACGGTCAAGTGAACAGAGAATATTTAGGTCGTGTCGTCAGTTCAGCATTACCTCCGGGAGGTGCGGCAGTTAGTTGTCCAGAGAAAGCGTATGATGTTCATTCGGGATGGCGGGCAACTAACCTCTGGCAGTAGGAATGATGGCCGACGATGTGGTGGCGAACGAAACTGGTGATAACAGAATGACAGTGAGGAACTGTTCCACGTAGCAGCAGCATCGTTGTTAGGAAGTTGCTGGTCAAATGGCGGCTGGAAACTGCATGGGCCCGTCTGGAACGGTAGTAATCATAGGTCGGTCGTGGAAGTGAGGAGCCGATACGGTTGCGGCAATGCCGGCAGTGAGACTGATTCGACGGCAGTCAAAGCAGATTGGTCAATCATCTGCAGTTCGCCACTGAGACGGGTTTAGATAGCCTGGTGGGTACCACTGGCTAGTCGAAGGATAAGGTCCATCATAGACTGAGCAGAATTAACTCCGACATATTGGAGTTCTCGCGGACTATTGCTTGATTAAGTGTTACCGTGGCGTAGCTGTTAGAATCATTGATGCGTAAAAAAAAAAGTGGCAGAACAATTCGTCTCATTTCTTGGGATGTAGATGGTTGCTGCATTCTGCTGTCCTTGCATGAGGAAGTCGCAGCTGTTTTTCGCAAGCGGGCGCATGACGCTGCAATGCGGCGGCTTTTTGCTTGCTAAAGGCACACCTTGATAATATCGCCGCCTGTTTCTTACTTATCAACACGCTGAAATTAATGTCAGCGATGCCCTTAAAAGCATACCTGACCTTGTCCTACTCGCACATGACACTGTCAGCCTTGCGGTACAGAGCAGGCACGTACTGGATTTAAGCGAGGTATGATTCCGTGGACTTTTGCGCACGAGTCGCTAGAGCTTTCTTTGTCGTGTATTTCCGCCCAAATGAATGACCATGCAAGCTTTTCAGCTTCAGTTTGGACGTATACCAGTTTTTAAGCTCATCTTCGTACTTGTCAAACCATAACCTCGCCATGCCTTGCAGGTAAAACTTCACTTTGGCCAACGTTAAGGTTGCATCTCATCTGTTGTGGGTTCTCACACGCTCATGTACGGCAATCCAGTCTTCCACGTCCATGTTTTGGGTGCGACAGAACGTTCCTGGTTATTTCGGACACGCCAGGACAAGGTTCGGGTAGTCGCCACTGGTGCATGCCCCACCTCCTCCGTCATGATGATAATGATGATCGCCGGCAGGGACGACCGCTGCATAATTCCGCGGAGCTCCGTCTCTGGGGTCTGCCCCGAACCTCCACAAAATTGGCACGGGGCAGAATTAGTGGAGCGAAGGTGTACTTGGAAGGTATTCACAAACTGCAGCAACGCAGCATACACAAGCTGGCTGCCCGAACCAGCTGCACGCTCTCTTTGTCATATTATCATGTGGTAGTGACGGTAAAGAACACAGTAGCAATAGTGTGAAAAACGAAGCTAACTTTTATTGGGTGAACATGTGTCCACAAAAACAGGCTACACTTAAAGCACAACGATAGCGGTGAACACAGTCGGCGATCGTCGAAATTTGATCTGCGGGTCAAGCGCGTCGGCTTTCATACATCAGTCATCGAAGGTTCCAGAGTGACCGCTGGCGCCCTCGTGTCTTCCAGAAAGTTCTACACCCTCCGCGTTGCGCAATGAAATCAGATTACGCAGGGTTCGGTGACAACAGACAGCGGATAGAACCATCGACAACGTTCGAGAAACTTCAGATACATGCAGGCGTGTCCTGCGCTGTTCGATAACACATGTTAGGCGGTGAAATGTGATCACCCGATAAAGATAACTACGCGTGTCAATACCACCCCACTTAAAAAGCATCCACCCGATGCTACAAACATAAGAGAGTGAAACACGAAAGGACACTTATTGAACAAAAGTAACAAAACAACAAAGAAACAAACTGCAAAGTAGCACATTCCACAAAAAGAAGGTCCAGAGTTCAGTTATGCAAAGTCCCAAAGTGCGTTAGCGCTGGTACAATGCCTTAAGTCGCACAACGTGGACTATTTCAGGTCATGAGCGGCGCCGCTGTGACAGCGAAATGCCGTCTTGTACGACCTCATAGTCAAGGGCGCCAATGCGTCGGATGATCTTGTAGGGTCCGAAATAGCGGCGTAAAAGCTTCTGGCTAAGTCCTCGTCGGCGTGTTGGGGTCCAAACCCAAACACAGTCGCCGGGCTGGTACTCGACGCAGCGTCGTCGAAGGCTGTAGCATGGCTGTAGTGTCGGCTGTCGGTTCTCTGCTTGTTCTTGATCCGGAGGCGGGTGAGCTGTCAGGCGTCTTCAGCACGCTGCAAATATATGGCAACGTCAATATCCTCTTCGTCAGTGACGTGCGGCAGCATGGCGTCGATAGTTGTCGTAGGGTTCCTACCGTAAATCAGTTTGAACGGCGTGATCTGTGTTGTTTCTTGCACCACCGTGTTGTAAGCGAAGGTTACGTACGGCAGGACGCTATCCTAGGTCTTGCGTTTGACGTCAACGCACATTGCTAGCATGTTGGCGACGGTCTTATTCAGGTTCTCAGTAAGACCACTCGTCTGCGGGTGGTAAGCAGTTGTCCTCCTGTGGCTTGTCTCGCTGTATTGCAGAGCGGCTTGGGTGAGCTTGGCTATAAAGGCCGTTCCTCTGTCGGTGATGAGGACTACTGGGGCGCCATGTCGTAGCGGGATGTTTTCGACGAAGATTTTCGCCACTTCGCCTACGCTACCTTTCGGCAGAGCTTTTGTTTCAGTGAAACGGGTGAGGTAGTCCGTCGCCAGGATGATCGACTTATTTCAGGTTGTTGACGTCGGAAAGGGCCCCGACAAGTCTATCCCGATCTGTTGAAATGGTTGGCAAGGAGGCTCGATCGGCTGTACTAATCCCGCTGGACTTGTCGGTGGTATCTTGCGTTCATTTTATTTCATTTAGTTTTCATTTTATTGTTACTCTTGTCATACAAGTTATCAAAACACTGACTGAACCGTTGCTGACAGTCTCGGCATGTCGTTACGTAACGGGCGATGTCGGCGGTAAGGCGCGGCCAGTAATACTTTCCTTGTATCCTCGATAGCGTCCGATAGAATCCCAGTTGCCCAGTGGTCGGATCGTCATGCCGGGCGTGCAGTACCTCTGGACGCAGCGATGAGGCAACAACAAGAAAGTTGTTGTTGCAGACTGGTGAGAAGGTCTTTATGAGTAGGCTGTTTTTAAGCGAGAACGAAGACAACCCTAGACAATCCTCCTTTAAATGCCCTAGGGACAACGTCAGTGTGCCCTTCCAAATACA
The DNA here is from genome assembly GCF_023375885.2 of Dermacentor andersoni. NCBI lineage: Eukaryota > Metazoa > Arthropoda > Arachnida > Ixodida > Ixodidae > Dermacentor > Dermacentor andersoni. The sequence continues at coordinate 18,742,695 of NC_092821.1, forward strand.
TGACGAGGCTTTTTAGCTCCGTGTCTGCTCGTTGATGTTCAGCGAAGTCTTCCGCCCTTATTATTCCAAGGAAGGCCAGGCCATCCTCGTCATCTTGCGGTGGCGGGTGAATGGGGGCGCGTGATAGGCCACCGGCATCAGAGTGTTTTTGTCCGGACTTGTAGGTTACAGAGGTGTCATATTCTTGCAGTCTGAGGCTCCACCGTGCCAGTTGTCCTGAAGGGTCCTTTAAGTTCGCTAGCCAACACCTACGCGTGTTGGTCGCTGACGACTTTGAATGGCCTGTCACATCGGTAAGGGTGAAATTTCGTTGTAGCCCAAATGATGGCGAGGCATTCCTTTTCGGGCGTAGAATAATTGCCTTCCCCTCTTGACAGAGACTGGCTAGCGTACGCAATCATGCGTTTAAGTCTGTCTTTCCATTGGACTAGGACGGCAACGAGACTTAGGCTACTGGCGTCAGTGAGGATTGCGATGTCGGCGTCTTCGTCGAAGTGCGCAAGTATTGGAGGCGACCCGCCGTGGTTGCTCAGTGGCTATGGTGTTAGGCTGCTGAGCACGAGGTCGCGGGATCGAATCCCGGCCACGGCGGCCGCATTTCGATGGGGGCGAAATGCGAAAACACCCGTGTACTTAGATTTAGGTGCACGTTAAAGAACCCCAGGTGGTCGAAATTTCCGGAGTCCTCCACTACGGCGTGCCTCATAATCAGAAAGTGGTTTTGGCACGTAAAACCCCATAATTTAATTTTTTTTTAAAGTATTGGAGGCGACTGCATACGTCGTTTGAGTTCTTGAAATGCGTCCGTCTGCGGCATTTCCCACTTGAACTTGACATCATAATTAGTTAGATGTGTCAGCGACTCAGCGATGCGTGAAAAGTCCTTGACAAAGTGCCTATAGTAGGCACACATGCCAAGGAGTCGACGCACTGCCTTCTTGTCGACGGGCTGCGGGAACGTTGCGATGGCAGCTGTTTCCTGCGGATCGGGGCAGACTCCAGATTTGCTGATGACGTGGCCTAGGAACACAGCTCATCGTAAGCGAAGCGGCACTTTTCCGGCTTCAGAGTGAGCCCTCTTGACTTGATGGCTTCTAGTACTTTCGCAAGCCGCCTGAGGGGATGGTCAAAATTTCCGGTGAAGAAGACGACGTCATCCAAGTAAACAAGACTGGTCGACCACTTGAATCCTACTAAAACCACGTCCATCACGCGCTGGAAAGTTGCAGGCGCCGAGCACAGTCCAAATGGACTGTGCTGGGCAAATGCAAAGGCACGGTACGGTAGAGGGTACGCTAGAGGAGCAAAATAATCGTTTAGAAAATGCTGAGCAGTATTCAAGAAAGTGGAACCTTGAAATAAAGGGCGTCGAAAAACAGCCAAACGAAAGCGTTCCCGACATACTGTCCAAAATAGGTAACGTCATCAACGAACCGATAACTGCCTGCAAGTGATATCCAAATATGCCACCGCGTGCCGACTCGGAACAGTGACAATATAAACATTGCAGTTCAATTCAGGTCTCGTGCGAAGCTCGATGCTGCCTGTATTGGTTGGGGTCGGGCATGAAATAGATGGTAGCTGGCCCATGCCGTTCAGGGGCGTAGCCAGGGAGGGGGGGGGGGGGGCTTATGGGGCTTCAGCCCCCCCCGAACTTTTTCGTGCTGTCCATTCACCGCCGAACAAAGCAAGCCCCGGCGCCGGAAATCATTCTGGATTTTGTCTAGAACGTCTTTTTCACGCTTAAAAATCCATTTCACCGCGAAAATTGCCAACTCGGGCTGGATTTCGCGGCAACGCCCATGCACCGGGAGTCACATAACGCTAGCAGCCCCATCCGAGCACAAAACTTCAAGGACCTTTTGTTGGCGAACGGGCTGGCGCGGCATCTCGCGGAGGCCGCGGAATCTACACTCTATCATGGAATCTGCGGAGCGCGTGGATGTCAATTCCGAAACTTTATGGGTATAAAGTTCTCATAAACTTTTGATGTGAAAGGTGCATTGATATTTCAAAAGATGTGCTTTAGATTTTCAATTGCGGAGCTTTGTAAGTTTAATGTTGCCATAAATATTTGACGCCAAAGCTGCATTAACTTTTCCAAAGTAACACATCGGGCCATACAACGAGACAAGCCAAATAAACACACTATCCGACAAGTTGTACAAAGCCCGCAGCGAGGCCCGATGGGACGAAGCGTTGTGGTGGTTCATTCCTGACGTCATGTCACATAAAAAATTATCAACATATTTTTCACCTGCGCCAAAGCATCCAGTGAAGACACTAAAGCCAGCCAAGGTAACTACGTTTTTTTTTATTTTTTCTACTTTGACTTTTAATCGCGAGGACACATTGATCCCCTTCAATTTTTTTGTTCTCGCTCCCCTTCCCGCGGGCTGCGAGAGCCAGCCAGAGCGCATGCGTTTTTCTCGTGTTGCCCCGACCACCGCGCGGCGCACTTCGGTGCACATTCGGTTTTCTCTGGCGGAGCGCATTTTCGTCTGGCAGTTTTAGACGCTTTCTGGCTAGCAGACGAGAAAAAGAAACAATGGTCGCTCGCCGCCATCACTGTGGGGACGACGGATTGCACCGCGTTCGCTTGAGCGCAACCTCTCCAGAATGTCTTGCCTCGCCGGTGTAGGATACCGAGTAGTATGCGCATGGTTCTTGGTGGACCAAGCGTCTCGTGTTTGCTTCGATATTCCTTGAATAGCCACATTAGTTGCCCAAAGTAGGAATTCGATTGTGACCAACATACTTTCCTTTGCGTTTTTTTTTTCATTATGGTGCCCCCGCCCGACAAAAGGAAAAAAAGAAAAACGTTGAGGCGCAGCGAATTGTCGCGTGGTGAAAGTTCTATTTTGTTACTTATGTTGCGGAAAGTAATGGGCCATGGGACGCTTCAGCTGCGGATACTCTTATTATATTATTGCAATAGCAATTATATGGAGACTCCAGGCGCATTCCTGCCGTCGCCGTCGCCCTCACGTTCCGCATAAATTCTAAGGGCGATAACATCGTGACCGTGCACCGCATGTTGTATGTGCGAGTGAAAGCATGTGGGGGGTGGGGGGGCCGACGATGGTGGCTCAGTCTTGCGTGCGCAAGGGAGAAAAGTGAGGAGCAAGCGCGCCGCCTTCGGTCGCGCACAATACATCGGGGGGAGTGGACGGAATGGGGGCGGGATCTAGGATTCTGTGAATCTGTGATTGCGTAACATGTTTATTTGCCTTGTTTGACCCATTATATAGCGTGACTCTTTCTTAGATACGTACATATATTGGAGACTTATACGTATGTTTTGTGTATACGTGCAGTGAACTATGTTTCCAGTGGCACTTTTTTGCCCGTTATCAAGCTGTGTCTTCGCATTTGTATATTCCATTGTATCTTCGCATTTCTAATGTACGAGGGCAATCAAATGAAAGTGAGCATACCCACCCCGCGCAATTATGGTTCTGTTCATTATCTGCAAGGCCTGCGCGTAGCACACAGGCATCTGTGATTTACAAAAGTGACACGCAGGTTTGAGGATAAATGTTCTTTAACGCTTTCATACACTGGGATGAACATGGTTGCGTGACGTAATGGACGCTCCAGAAGTGGAGCAGCGTAGTGCCGTGAGGTTTTTGACAGCTGAAGGTGTTTCCCAAAAATAAATTAAGTCACCGTATGGCTGCCGTGTACGTCGAACATTGCATTTCATTGGCCACTGTGAAGCGTTAGAACAAACGGTTCAAAGAAGGACGTGAAATTTGTAAAGACGACCCCAGACCCAGCCAAAGCCATCGTGCAATCACACCTAACAAAATTGAAAAGGTTGATGAGCTGATGACACAAGAACGGAGGATAAGCATCGATGAACTGCCAGAGCGTGTGAACATCGCTCACGGTTCGGTTCACCGTCACCGTTCACGCCGTAATTCATGAACATTTCGGCTATCGGCTCTTGTATGCGCAATGGATGCCCAAAATTTTGGACCACCGCCAGAATACGGAGATGTTCGGCGCTGCCTTCACTCATCTGATCCGGTATGACAATAAAGGTGACGATTTCTTGTCTGGAATTGTGATCGGAGACGAACCATCATGCCACTACTACGAGCCTGAGTCACTACAGCAAATCTTATAATGGAAACATTTGAATTCACCACCCCAAAAGAAAGCAAAGGCCGTCATTTCCGCCGGACTGGTATTGTTGACTTTTATTTTTCGATTGTCAGGGGCCATTACTGATAGAATTTGCTAAATCTTGAGAGACTATCAATTGTTTCCGCTATTGCTAAGCGCCGGATCGGCTGCGTGTCGCAATCAAGAACAAACTACGTGACAAATTGATGAATGGGGTCATCTTGTTCCACGACAATGCCCGTCCCTGCGTCGCTGATGTGGTTAATACAAAACTGGCAAAGTTCAAGCGGGGAACGCTGCAACATCCGCCAGACAGCTCAGACCTGTCGCCTTGTGACTTCCCCATTTTTGGGCAACCGAAAAAACAGCTCAAGGGAACCAGATTCGTCTCGGACGATGACGTGAATGTCAGTTGCAGACGTTTTGAAGCAGCAACCTAAGCAACTCAATGAAACGGGAATTACGCGACTCGTTTGTCAATGGGACAAATGTCTGAATGCAAATGAAGGCTACTTTTAAACAAAGTACCCCATTTTTTATATATTCGCACTGGCTCACTTTCATTTGAATCACCCTCGTATATTCTGCAAAACTCCTGCTTTTTATACGTGCTCTCTGTTGCGACTATAATTTCGGTGCAATTACTCGCGATACACGACCGGTGACAGCTGCTCCTGCGTAATACATTGGAACAAATGACAGCGTCCTTGAGATTTTTCACTGGCCGTTGCATATGTACAAGAATGTAAACAAGGATCTTGAATGAGAAAGTTTCATTAACTTATTTGTCCTCAACTTGTTCATTTCATGGCCTTTACATTTTTCATATCAGCGGCATGGAATGCTTTGGTGGTTTCGAACTGATGTAGTTGTAAAGTTCGTGTGATATTTTCTTTACTTATTAAATAGACGAAAAACATGGAAGCATTGACACCAGTTATGTTGGGCACAATTTTTGGCACATACGAGTATAATATTTTATGAAAAGAATACATATTTTACTTGTATTGACAGTGCGTAGCGTTCAAGAATTCGTTTGCAGCATCTTTGGCAATGATAATGCAGTTATTATTCAGGTATTTGATCCATAGGCAAATTGTTTAAGAGGAAGCTTTAGCTCGGGCCGAACTCCGACGTGGCCTATTCAGATACATGTAAAACGTAGAAACGCTTTTCTGAGATAACTCCTGAATCGCTTTTAATGAAATTTGTCGCATTTCAGAGAGTAAGTTAAATTCTAGTGTCTGTTGGAAGCGGAATTTCTATTTAGGGCCTGAACTTTGTTTAAGATATTTTGAAAAATTCGAAACTTCGAAAAAAATAGAAACACGAAGTTTACAAATTAATAGCTCTGCATCAAGAACAGATATCCCGCTTCTGTAAATAGCATCCATTGCACCATTCAAAGCGGACAAATTCGATATGTCTATCTATTTGTATCGTACGTGAATTGGTTATGTTATGTACAAGGGTTCTGCAAAAGCCGTATTTCCATAAGACTTCATTTTTTTAGACTCATATGTAACATATCAACTTTGTCCGCTGTAGATGTCCTGTTATGTGCAAATCATAGAATTGTTATATCAATTATCATTGCTGATATACAGAGTTGTAAACTGCATTGTTTCGTTTCCTGAAAATTTTCGATTTCGCCACTTTTCAATAAAATATTGACTACCTAAATCGAAAATTCCAAACAAAACAGTCACTAGAATTTAGGTTTTTCGTTTAAATGCAACAAACCTCATCAAATTTGCTGCAGTGGTTGCCGAGAAATACCAATTCTCCTTCTACATGTATTTAGATAAGAGCATCCGACCTAATGTTTCCTCTTAGGAGGAGGCCGAGCTGCAACGTTAGCCCCCCCCGAACGAAATTTCTGGCTACGCCACTGATGCCGTTGTCCAACTTATCCACGCTGAGGACGTTGTTGAAGGGAGACTTGTTCTTATCGAGAAAGAGGAATATGGGATTTATTTACAGTATCTAGATGAGAACGTTATAGTTCATTAGTCTAACATGACTGAAAGAGAAATTCACACTGAGGAGCCGCCAACGGCTCCTTAAATACACTCTGTCATCCCTAGATCCCCAGGTGAGGGAAAACGGCAGTTCATCGCCGACCAATTCGGAGCGTCCAAAGTTATCGTAGTCGATCCGCTTTTGAAGGGGAGGGTTTACGCACTCACTTCCGCACAGGTTGCCCTGACTACGCCGAGGTGAGTGCGTTCTCGCAGATATGGTGCCGGACCCGAGCAGGCGCTTCTTTATCCCAGAATTGACGTTGTAGTCAGTAGTCAGTGGCCGCCGCGTCTGTCCATTGACGACGACTTCTAAGCTGCGTGAGACGACACCACAAAATATTTCCCAGGAGCTCCCCTGCTCCAGTCGAACTGTGAAGGCGGTGTCGGCGTACACACTAACAATACTTGTCCCGCCAACTGGGGCTAGCCATCTCGGCGCCGTCCCTATGTTGACGTGGCGCATTCTTGTCTTCACAAAGCAGGTCGTCGCCGCAGACCTGCCGGCGTCGAAGGGCTGTTGACTCTCGCATTGTAGTCCTCGCGAAGCGAGTTGTTGCAGCGGGCTCGGAGGGTTCGACGGATACTTCTTCGAAGCTTGCCAACCCCGCAGCTGCAGCTGCGCTGGTACGGCTTGCAGGTCGGCACCTCTGGAGGCCGTTCGTAGAAGCTATAAAAAGCGCAAGGAAGACTAGGTTCACTAATGCCGACATTGAACTTCTCGGCCGGCCTCCAGTATATGTGAATGAGCATCTCTGTCCAGCACGAAAAAAGCTTCTCGGAATGGCCTTTAAAAATAAATATGAGCAAAATTGAAAGTCTGTGTTGGATTCGAACGGCAAAATCCTGCCGAAACAAACTGATGATTCAGAAGTTGTGCAGCACATCAACAAGGAGCAGGATCTTGCTAGCATATGCAATACACCTAGGTCGGAGTAGCAGCACTTAGTAGTATGACTCGGCAATATGGATGACTGCGAGTTTTTCCTCCCAGAATCAACTCAACAGAAGCAACACTCTCACAAATCTGTTCTTCATTTGAACGCCCGTGCAGCATCGAACAAAGAAGAATCCATTGTAAATTTTCTTAATCAATTTTCTTTTAAGTGTAATATTATAATGCTCGCCGAGACTTGGTACGATGATGGTTGCATTGTGCTCCGCCTTGATGGTTATAGGAATTTCTGCATGAATCGCTCAAATCGTAGAAGTGGCGGAGTTTCAATGTATGTCGATGTTGATGTTCAGTGTGTACCTGTTACTGATTTTTGTAAAAGAACTGATGCTTATGAATGTCTAACTTTAGGAAGCAACCTCGAAATAATATGCGTCATTTACCGTCCACCAAACAGGGATATTACGGCTGTCTTGAATTTCTTTGAAATGCTTTTAGAATATGTCCGTGCAAACAATTTCACCCTAGCATGTACTGGCGAGTTCAATATTATAGCATTAGAGCAGAACACAACCGTAGTAGATTTCACGATGAAACTTCTTTCCACTGGTTTGACGAACCATATTGAGACAGCAACACGTATCACCTTGACTGCATCAACGGCACTAGACTTAATCATTACAAATTCTGAAACAATCGTCACTCAAGCTGGTATCATCGCTTCGGATATTAGCAACCATTGGCTTGTTTTCATGTTGTACCAGCTACCAGAAGATCACAAATGCGCAGCTCAATGTAGTTTTACCATCCAATACAAATCAGCTAGCACTCTCGAGTCCTTCCAATGTGATATAGCTACACAAGACTGGTAATCGGTCTTCACGAAAAAAAAAAAAAAACGTAAACGACGCCTACTTTGAGCTTATCAATATTTTTGTGAACTTGTACGCTAAACACTTTCCTTTAAAATCATTTAGGCCATCTGAAAAGACAAGAAAGCTGTGGGTCACTCGATTACATGCCTCAGTGATAAAAAGCAAAAATAGCCTTTATCACTCTTTCCTGCGTACGCGAACGTTAGATGCGCTGAAGACTTTAAGAAAGCGCGTAACAAATTGAACGCAGAACTTCGCTCATCCAAAAAAAGCATATCATGAGGAAATTTTTTTCTGGAATAGCTTCAAAGCATCCTGAAAGCGCTTGTAAAACAATATGTGATGTATTTGGTCGGGGGGCTCCACATCTATCACTAAACCAAATCACATGTAACAGCACAGTGCTGAGTGGCCAAGCAGTGGCAGATTATTTCAACCAGCACTTCATCCATATTGTTACGGTGGCAAAAGACAACAAGGCCGTCGACAATGAAGATGACGAAGTGGCAACAGCCTCTCGGGATACTCGGCTGCTGCCTATCTACACCTTGTAAATACACTGGGTAAATAGTTTTATACCTGTCACATTTTGGTGGACGTGCGGGGTACGCGTCTTCGCCACGGAGCTCCGCAGCGGACGTCTCACCGAGCCTGCGACCATGCTTCCTGAGAAAGGCGCCGAATCTGCAGCAGCAATGCCAACTACACATACCCAGTACGTTGCTACATCTCAGCCGTAAGACCCCGGCAAGTTCACCGGCCTTGTTGGTGTTGGCGTGGAAGAATGGTTGAAGATGTATGAGTGCGTCTGCAAGGTGAGCAGGTGGGATCCGACCATAATGATGGCCAATGTCGTGTTCTACCTCGACGGAACACCGCGAACGTGGTTTTACACATACGAGCAAGAGCTAATCAGCTGGCACTTGTTCAAAGAAAAGCTGTCCGACGTTTTTGGCAATCAGACCGGTCGACAACTAGCTGCCAAGCAACAACTCCCTACGCGTGCCCAAATTGCTACCGATTCGTATGTCTTTTATATTCAGGACGTCCTCGCCCTCTGTCATAAAATCGACACGTCCATGCCAGAGGCCGACGAGGTAGGACACATTATCAAAGGCATTGCGGACGACGCATTCAACATTCTGGTCTTCAGAAACTTATCGACTGTGGGCGCCATCATGAAGGAATGCCGCCGTTTGGAGCAGGCACATTCATTTTACACAACTTCCAAATACTGCAGCGACCTCTTCCTGTACCGACCCCACCGACCAATCTAGCTCGCCACCACCAAGCGAAAGCGTGACCCGAATTGTACGCCACAAAATGGAAGCATAGTTTCCTGCCTCGCCTCAACAGACGCCTTGGAACAACACTGCTCAGACGATATCGCTGATCTAGTTCGTCGTTCGCCAGTAAATCGCTAATATGGGTATTCCCAGCTCCTGCTCCTTGAGTTGCCCTGACACCCGCCCTGCTCCTATGGCTCGGTCCTATCGTAGTCCACCTCACAGTGTGAGGTGGACTACACTAACTACACATCCCTACACTACACACATCCCTCGGAGTGGCGTACACCTCACCACAGGCCGATCTGTTTCTGCTGCGGACGAATCGGTCACGTTTCCCATCACTGCGGGAGCCGTTGGCTGGCCCCTCCTCGAAACACCTTCCAGAATTCAAGTTCGCCCCGAAGTTCCTCACCCCGACGCTTCTACGACGCTTCCTGTGAGCCTTTCCGGTCTGCCGAATGTACTGACAACGGCATTCAGAAAATTATCGTCCCGAATCTCACTCCTGCGCAGACTGAACAGCTGTGCAGTCTATCACTTTCCTACAAGGATATATTCGACCTGAACGACCAGCCCTTAGGCGAGACGTCACTTTTCAAACATTGTGTACATACAGGCGATAATCTACCCATCCATTGGCGACCCTACCGAGTTTCAGCTTCGGAGCGTCACGTCATAAAAACGGAAGTAGACAAGATGCTAGCGAAAGACATCATTGAGCAATCTTCAAGTACCAGGGCGTCCCCTGTCGTACTAGTCAAAAAGAAGCACGGCTCACGGAGATCCTGCGTTAATTACCGCCACCTGAACCGCATCACGAAGGAGGACGTCTACCTACTACCTCGTATCAATGACGCCCTCGATTGCCTATATGGGGCACAGTAATTTTCGCGCATGGAACTACGGTTCCGACATTTGTTAATCGCTGTTGATGATCTAGATCGTGAAAAGACCGCCTTTATAACGCCTGATGGTCTATACTACTTCAAAGTTATGCCTTTTGGGCTATGCAACGCTCCGGCTACTTTTGAGCGTATGATGGACTCATTACTCCGAGACTTCAAGTGGTCAACTTGTCTCTTCTACCTAGACGATGTTATTGTTTTCTCGCCCTCATTCAGCTTATACATTGAGCGCCTTTCAGTGGAGCTTGCCGTCTTTCGCAAGGCCGGTCTACAGCTCAACTCCAAGAAATTTAACTTCGGCCATCGTGGGAATACTGTTCTTGGACATGTCGTCAATGCGACTGGCATCCGACCGGACCCAGAGAAAATTCGCGCCGGGAGAGAGTTCCCTGTTCCACGGTCCGCAAAAGATGTCCGAAGTTTCGTGGGCCTTTGCTCTTACTTCTGCCGCTTTGTTAAAAATTTTGCCACCATCGCACGCCCTCTCAAAGATCTCCTGAAGAAAAGTGTGCCGTTTTCATGGTGATCGTCTCAGGCCACCGCATTTCGCGCTTTACCACAATGCTCACCAACCCACCAATTCTTGGACACTTCGATACATCAGCCCCTACAGAGGTGCGCGCCGATGCAAGTGGCTAAGCAATCGGTGCCGTCTTGGCACAAGTTCAACACGGCCATGAACGTGTCATTGCGTACGCTAGCCGTCTTTTGTCACCTGCGGAGCGGAATTACTCTATTACCGAGCGCGAATGTTTGGCAGTTGCCTGGGCAGTGGCGAAATTCCGCCCCTATTTATACGGCTCACCAACAGATCACCAAGCTCTCTGCTGGCTTTCATCCCTAAATGATCCTACAGGGAGGCTTAGACGATGGGCTTTGCAACTGCAAGAGTATTCCTATTCGGTGGTGTATGTGTCTTGTCGCCTACACAAGGACGACGACTGCTTGTCCCGTTACCCTGTACACACGCCAGCCAACGCCGACATGGACGCCTCCGCAAGGACATGGCCAACGAGCAATGCCATGACGCTACTTTTAGGACCCTCATTGACCGTATGGAATCTGCTCCTACTGATCCATCGTTACGGTGTTTCGTTCTCAACGATGTCGTATTGTACCGATGCAGTTTTCATCCGGACGGTCTTCCCCTTCTCCTTGTCGTCCCTCACCACCTCCGCTCAACCGTGCTTCAGGAGCTTCATGACGCCCCAACTGCCGGACACCTTGGGTTTGCTCGCACTTACAACCGCGTGCGCCGCCGCTTCTACTGGCCCCGCCTCGCACGTTCCGTACGGCGGTATGTAGCTGCTTGCAAGCCCTGTCAACATCGCAAAAAGCCAGCGACGCTTTCTGCCGGGTACTTACAGTCGATCGACATTCCACCTGAGCCATTCTTTCGCGTGCGTTTGGATCTCCTTGGCCCTTTCCCAGAGCCCAGCTCCCGCAACAGGTGGATCGCTGTCGCTACTGATTACGCGACGCGCTATGCCATCACTCGGGCACTTCCCACGGGCTGCGCAACTGACGTCGCAGATTTCCTACTCCGGGATATCATTTTAGTACATGGCGCCCCCCGACAGCTTCTTACTGACCGCGGCCGCACTTTCCTCTCCGAAGTCATCGCCGATATCCTACGCTCAAGTTCTACCAAGCACAAACTGCCTACCTCCTATCATCCACAGACCAACGGCCGTATGAGCACCTTAATCGGACCATTACTGACATGTTATCGAAGTACGTTTCGGCCGACCGCAAGGACTGGGATATGGCACTCCCTTATGTCACGTTCGCGTATAAAACTGCTGGGTATTTCTCCTTTTACCTACTCTTCGGTCGTGGCCCTGTCTTACCACTGGATACTTCACTCCCCTTGGCACAGGATTCGAGGACCAAGTATGCCCGCGACACCATCGCCCACACTGACCATGCGTGCCAGCTTGCCCGTACTCGTATATTGGCATCACAGAAATCTCAACGGCACGCTTACAATCGTCGCCATCGTGACACATATTTTTCACCGGGCTCTCTCGTGCTACTTTGGTCCCCTTGCCGCCGAGTGGGGCTCTCCGAGAAACTCTTTCCGCGCTACAAAGGCCCTTACCGTGTTCTACGTCAAGGGACCAATGTCACTTACGAGATAATCGCCGAGACCTCCGTCATGCCACCCAGTGCCACATCACCTGACGTCGTACATGTCACTGTCACATGTCGTCTATGACGTCTACATGTCATTAGCACCTCCACCAGATGTCACGTGGTAGTGACGGTAAAGAACACAATAGCAATACTGTGAAAGACGAAGCTAACTTTTATTGGGCGAACCTGTGCCCACAAAAACAGGCTACACTAAAGCATAACGATAGCAACGAGCACAGTCGGCGATCGTCGAAACCTGATCTGCTGGTCAAGCGCGTCGGCTTTTATACATCAGCCATCGAAGGTTCCAAAGTGATCGCTGGTGCCCGCGTGTCTTCCAGAAAGCTCTACACCATTCGCTCAGCTTACGTAAGGTTCGCTGACAATACACAGCGGATACAAGCATCGATAACTTTCGAGAAATTTCCGCTACATGCAGGCACGTCCAGCGCTGTGCGATAACATTTGCTAGGTGGTTAAATGTGGTCACTCGATAAAAAACTACACGTGTCAATATCATCTTTTTTGGTCATAGTTAAACCATGCCCCACTGCTCCGTCACAATATTTGCTAGCTTAGGGGCCCGTTGTAGGTATGGTGCAGGCAATGTGCCAAGCGTGTGAACCACTGATCTATACAATATTGCGTGAACCAATTGCGGCATTGGCAGTAAATTATCTACGCAAGCGATCGGGAGCGTGATAAGACTGTTTTATGAACAGTTCAGAAATTAACACGCTGTGCTTAGAGAAAACTGTAAACGCCAACGAAATCTAATGTAATGAAAAATGATTGGAACCCTATGTAAATCGATATATCAAGTATGATGCATATTCTTTAAATATAGCCTTAGTAAGAAATTTAAGGAAGGGCTCGAAAGCGTTGATACGGGGCGGCAATTGAAAGTACATGGTTTAAAGGGAACCTGAAATCATTTAGACGATTGTCTACAAAAATGATCAATCAGTTAGCTAGGCCCTTTGGATCATTGAGAGGCAAAATTAAGCGCTCCACGTAAAGCGTGGAACTTGTAATAGCAGTTTAAACACGTGCATCGCTATCGATCGTAGCGGCGCCATTATCCCGAGGTTTAAGCCGCCACTTCAAGAGCTACGTAGCGTTCGTCAGTTATGTGACTTGGGCGAGCGATTCCATTGCCATCCATGTTACGTTATCGGGAATGCTTGAAACATGCGGCTGCCTTAAGCGTATTTTTAATAGCATACCTATCTGTGCACAGTAACTTTAAAGGAAGTGCACAATTAATTTAGACATTTCTTCAAACCAATGGCATATTTCTGCCTGAGAACGTGCATCACCTGCTACAGCCCTCTCAATAATAGCCGATTGGACGCAAAGCAGTTGGCACATGGAAACGAGGGCGATTTCTTCTTTGGCGTCTGAAACATGAATTGTACCAGCGCTCGTCTGTCACTGTAGGTGTGTGCAGGGAGCGAACTGAAGCTACTCCGCGCTGTAGAAGATGCGAGCGCTGCACGTCAATCTTAAAGCCAACCTCCTGACTTAAAAGAGTGGTCACCCGCATTTTTAATAGAAAGGCGCTTTTACTAATAACCGTAGGTATCGCAATGGTTGGAGAGCCAAGTTATGTATACAATTGGCCAATGATGATAGCGGAAGAATATTCTAACAAGTCGAGACGAAGAAAAAAAGCGTTGAAAAGGCCATTGAACGTGCCTTAAGATGTGTCCAAACCTCTGTGAGAACGTCGCTGTCTTGAGTTGTACTTTGGTGTGGAAACTTTGTTAGGTCCTGCTCCAATTGACCAATCATTTTGCTATACGAAATTGCGACGTACTAATGGTTCAGGGTTGGGGCGCAACACTGGTGTCTTTCATAAGCTAAGTAGTCCAATTTGAAAAAAGAAAAAACATTAAATAACGCGTCTTCTTCAAGGGGAGCAATTGAGTATCGGATGGTATGCTGATTGAAAGCGAGTTTTTTCAAGTCTTTTGAAGCTCATCTCAAGTATGTTGCATCCATACGACTTATGATGCAATCATCTCTAGTTTCGGGAACATCTCTTTCAAGCACATCCCAAAAGAATGCTGCATCCTTACAACTTACGAAGCAATGCTCTCTAGTTCCGGGTACATCGCAAATGCGATCGCGACAATTCACAGTTGACACAAAAATGCCTTCTTCTCGCAATGAATTTTTTACAGGTAGCATTTCACTGTGCTATTTAAAGAAAAACGTTTTTGTATATGGTAGTTAAGAGTTTGCGGTCTCGCCGAAGCAAGTCATGCCCTGGCAGACTAGCGAATTTAGGATGGTAAAGGGGACGTGGGACAATTATTCATATCAATGCTTTATAATGTTGGTTTCACGAAGCTGTGTCCATATGTTAAGTAGGAAGATGAAACAACAAGGAAGATCGGCCTCTCGCGTGGGCCGATCTTTTGTTATCATTTCGCACTTCTAATATTTTAGTCTGAGAACATTCAACATAAAATACATTCGCTGTCGGTGTTTTCTTTCATGACATTTGTTTGTAGGCTGCGATTCTCAAATTTCCGAGGAATAACTTTGTAAAAATGGTCAGACAAATTATGAGCAACTTTACTGCTGTGTAGAATGCTTCGCGGCCTCGCACAAAAGACCTGCGATTTGGAGAGCTGGCCACTTACGCTTGCCCGTAAAAATTGCGAAGGATGTTTCCAGCGTAGCAGCCCCAGGTAGCATCAGTTGCTGATATTGTCTTGATAGAAATTGAGCAATTGCTAGGCGCACCAGAATCAGCGCAGCCTCAGCCTGAAGCAATGAGTGACGCAACTATGGCCCGTCGTCCATTCTCTCTTTAGCGCCTGCATCAGGGTCCAATAACGCCTCAGTTCCGTCGCCAGCCCGTCCACCTGTCATCCCACGCAATACCACGAGGATGACCGACGTGTGGCGCGTTACAGAACACCCCCTCTCCTGCTACCACTGCGGAGAAGCTGGCCACGTCTACCACCATTGCCCATACCGCGACTTCGGACAACGTGGCTCTGCCGTGAACATGCTACGCCCACAGCAAGAAGAATGGCCTGGTGATATCGCCGACTACATCGACGCCACTCAGTGGAGCCCTCGATGACTGTCCCGTTCGCTGTCACCAAGCTACTATCTTTCGCCGCAGCGCCGACTATGCGCTGGCCCAGCCCGGGGCTAGCCTGTAAGCCTATATCCTGAAAACTAAAAGCAGCAACCGATGGAGGTGTGGTTGCTGATCGTCGAAATGCTGGAGACCTTCCGCTGCCAAAGACGACGCTTTAACGTCCTACTCGACGATGTAGCAACAAAACGCTGCCATCAGGACGAAGCCTCGAAGTAAAGACTAACCGCCCACAGAAGACCTAAGGGTGGGACGTAACAACGGGACAATGTGACGCAACCGCGATTCGATGAAGCCGTCATCCGGTGCCGCGACCCAACCATAACGCATGACAAATAAAGAATCACAGATCTCGACGTTCTTCTCGATGGCCACGCGGTCACCGCTTTAGCGCACACAGGAGCGGACTAATCCGCCATGAGTAGATTCTTCATTCGCCAAGTTAAATAAAGTCAAGATTGCAGATAAGATCCCAAAATTAGGACAGCTGGAGGACAGCTATAACGCCCCCTGAAAACGGCACGGCAAGGGTTAAAATGCTTAATCGGAGTTTATCCTGAGACGTTTATCTTGCCACAATGCTGACGGGACGTGATCCTCGGCACCGACTTCCTAGGCCAACACGGCGCAGTCATCGAAACGCTCTCCACGAATCAAGTGATAGCGCCGGAGACGACTCATAGTTATCGTGTTCTTAGTGTACTTAAAGGTCAAGTCAGTAACCCGCCTCGCGCCATCATCGTGATTCCCGTCGCCGCAGAAGCAGCCGGTGACATCGAGGTCATCCTTGAGAATGAGCAACAGCTTTTACTTGATCGTACAATTGGCGTTTCAAGGGGCATTGCCCAACTACGTCGAGGAAGAGGACAAGTAATGGTGACGAACTTTAGTCAGGAATATAAACACCTGAACAAGGGCACGAAGATCGGATATAGGAAAGGAGTTACAGCAGTCAGTGATGCACTTGTCCTTTCGGATTCAGGCGAGCCAAGAATGGTGGACGATGTTACTGGAACAGTATCTAATCTTATTCCGAGTCTTCTAAGGCATAGGCAAGCATAGCTCAAAGGTCTCCTCCAGCAGTACAAGGACTTCACATCATCAACGATTCGACAAACACCGGTTGCGAAGCATCGGATAATACTCAAAGAATGCGCTCGACCCCTCTGCCAGAGCCCTTAGCGAGCTTCTACGCGGGAACGCGGACTTATTCCACGTCCGCCGCCAAGGTACGTGAGTGGTGGCGCTGGCTAAATACAAGTCGATTACATGCTGATCCTCCCGTCGGAAAGCCCGTGGGTATCTCGTGGGTAGATAGACTACTCGTTCGACCGGATCTGCAATGCAAAGTACTTATCGTCGATGGACCACAAGATATGCTATAGGTAAATCGAAGCCGACGAGAGGGATAGACAGATGATCTCCTTTATCATGCTAGACAGCCTTTATGAATTCAAGAGCACGCCATTTGGTTTTTGACAGGCACGTGCAACATTCCAGCGTGTAATGGACTCGGTATTGACTTACCGAGTCCATTGTAATGGAAGACCCTTCATTATACCTTGATGACGTCATCGTCCTTGCCTCAACTTTCGACGATCACTTTAAGGGCCCTGCAACAGTACTACAGTCCACCAAGCCATCTGGACTAACTGTGAAGCCGGAGAAATGCCGCTTCGCTTAGGATGAACTTCTGCTCCTAGGCCACGCCATCAGCACTCGAGGATTCCTTCCTGCCCGCAGACATTGTAAGCTACCCGCATCCCATCAACAAGAAGTCAGTGCGCAGGTATCGATCTGTGTGCCGACTATAGGCGCCATAGGTGGAAAGTTCTAATTTTACTGGAGGGGAAGGGGGCTGTGGCCCGACCAAGTTTCCGAACCACACACACACACACACACACACACACACACACACACACACACACACACACACACACACACACACACACATATATATATATATATATATATATATATATATATATATATATATATATATATATATATATATATACTGTTGCTTCGTCACGAGTGCAAGCTCCTCACAGCAACGTGTCTTGGCAGTGGATAAGCGCATAGGGGAGCCGCGTATGCAGGTTTCATGTATTTCCTGACGAAGGCAGGACCCTGGTCAAAACGTAGGAAATAATGCATCCTAAAACTGGTACAGCGCAACATAGAAAAGACGAAACAAGCCGAGCCGGCTAGAAAAAGGAACAGAGGGCTCTGTTCCTTCATATGGCCGGCTTGCCTTATTTCTTGCTTTGTATGTTGCGCTGTACCAGTTTTACGATGCAATACCAACTCGCCCAATGCTCAACACAAATAAAGCATCGTATATCTCGCACGTGCGTCCTCAACCTACAGGAGCGCGTTCATATATATGTATATATTTTTCTTTCGAGTTGCACTTGAAGAACCGTTGTATGACCCCGAAAAACTGTTCAGTGATGCGACGGCCTTATGTGAGTACTTACAAGACCTCGTAGTAGGAGACATATCAGTTCCACAGCCTGAGTTTTCTCGCACCACCAAGCATCTGGCGCTTCTCAGTGGCGTAATCTTATTTCGTGGAATTGTCGTATACTTCGCTATCACAAATACTGCTTCGCCTTTCCGGAGACACTGCAGCCACTGTCTCTGTCTCTTTTTGTTTTTCTTTTACGGTGAGTCCGAGTATAGGCGCTGCTGTGCATGAATAGTGTTGATTCTGATTTCGAGTGAATCCGGCTTGACCTCATTTCAGTTTTTGAGTGAATTGTGCAGGGTGTCCCAACTATCATGCACCATGTCTTTAGAAAAGGGCAATGGCGTTACTCGAATAAAACCTAGTGCATATAGTTTCCAGTACAGTGAAGCAGCCACCAATATTCTTTTCGTAAATGAGGTTTAATTAGGTACCTGTAATTAATTATGTAACTCGAGAAGTACTGCCCTAATTATGAAAGTGTCAATGAGGCATTTGCAGGCACAGCCAAGGGCCATCTAACTGCGGTATATTTAGCGACGTACCAATTGCGTACTAATCTTTTCCAACTGGTAAAGAAACCTCGCGAAATATAAGAAATTGCCGCGTGGCTGGGCTCCCAACCACATCATAAAGCAGCGCCCTCAATTAAGCTGATTGAAAGCAACTGATTTGCCTGTCTCGAACTCGAAGAAAAAGACAGCGAATAACCTTGATAATGATACTAAGGAGCACCAACAGCATGCTTCGTGGCTTTGCAGCTATTCCTTCCCTCACACTATTCCTTCCGTCACACTTAGCCTTCTCTCAAGGCCGGCTGATCACATTGATTACAAAAGGCCCTTGATAACGCGGCCGAAGCGGCGCTATGACTACGCACGAAAAAAGCAATGCAATAGGCTTAGAATGGTTCAAAATCCCGGCTTTGCTCGCAGCGCATCGAAAGTGCGCGCGCAGCTTTATTTCGCGCAAGAAAGATGCTTCGGACAAAAGTCACCTCGCACCTCCGGCACCTCGCAGCAGCGGGACTCTCGCCGCATAATCTGAGCCATTACACTGCTTGGGCGCAGGGACCGCATTATCGATCCCTCTTGAACTTCATTAGGTCAGCAAATCTTTTTTCATTCATTTAATCATCCTTATTCACCCCCATCACATACCCTTGTATGCCCTGAGGCATTTATCCTCGCATTAAAAAAAAAGTCAAATTAAAATTATCGTTTTATTTTTCATGAGAGTGTATACCTTTTGCAAAAACAAGCTCACGTCAAAAAATAAAAGCGAAATAAGGTGACAGGGAAGCGACCCACGTGGAAAGAAATGGCAAAACCAATGAGTTCAAGTAAGTAAATGTACCACTTCCAAGTGAACCGAATTGGGAATCGGGACGTCTGCACAAAAAAGAACACCAGAAAAAGATGACCTTCAGATTTTAGTGGCCCTTATTATCTATGAATTCGTAAGCGCCGTTCAACACCAGCTGCAGCCTAGAGGGCGTGTTCGAATAGGTCTCCTTCTGAACCTACGCAGTGCTGAGTCCACTTTATTCCATCTTCGGTGGCGTTCTTGATGACCGACGCTGGAATTCTACGGAACACACCCATGATCCTTGCCTTGAGCTCATCTCACGTCATCGTCTCAATCATGTAAACATAATCTTTCACATAACCCCAAAGAAAGAAATCGAGTGAAGAGAGGTCAGGTGACCTAGCTGGCCAATTTACAGGCCCCGTCCCTTCCAATCTATTGCGCCTGAAAAGTCGCATCCAGCCAGTTTCGTGCTCCCATGCTGTGTGCTTGTATCTGCTGCGTGCGTATGCATCTGTGGTATGTTGCTGATACCACAGATTTTGAAGACGTTATAGCGAGACTTAGCTGAGAACCTCATCCACCACTCCTTCAAGGATTTCGTCCACATAACGCTGTCCAGCCAGTGAGTGATTGAAGAAGATAGGAGTGATAATAGCACCGGCGTAAATTCCGAACCACACATATAACGACCACTGGTACTGGCGCCGAGTGGGCTTGACCGAGAGTGGATTCGAGTCACTCCAATAGTGTGCATTATGCAAATTTACTGGGCGTTTCTGCAAAGATTGACTTCATTTGTGCGCTTGATGTTGCTGAAGAAGTCCGGTGACTCATCGATTTTTGGAAGGACTCTGTTCAAGAAATCTAGACGATTCTGCAAGTCCATATACTCCAAGTATTGATACTGGTTAAGGCGGTTCAAGTCAAAGGCCGAGTGATTTATAATACTACAAACTGATGTCTTGGAAATTGGCACGTGCGCGGCCACGTCCCGCATGGATGCACGAGGATTTGAGGCCATAAATTCTAGAACATCCGGGCGTAGGCTACGATTCTAAGCTGGAGTCCGCCGCTGTTTCGGGAAAGGGCCGGTTTGTCTCAGGTTTTCATAATGTCTGTTGATAGTCTCAGCGCTTGGTCTACAGGTACACTTCCATGCCTGATATATATATTGTTACAAACGAGGTGTTTAACGCAGAACCAGATGAATCTGGTTGATAGGCGCGGTTGTTGAAGAGCGGTCTCGCGGCAGCTTGGCCAACGTCGTTCTTTTCTTTCTTCTCGTTGTCTCCGCGGCAGGCGTGGTTCATGACAGCTTGTGACATTTCCCCGCTGGCAGACGAAGCCCGCCGGGCGAGTCAGTCATCTCGTGGGTTGTAACGCCTCAGACGCGCGACGTGCGTCACTTCAGCCTTGGCCGAGCGTCGTCCACTGCTCGTGAGACGCGCAATGCGGTAGTTTACTTCGTTGAGGCGCTCCAGAATAACGTAAGGGCCGACGTAGTGGGCGAGAAACTTCTGGCACAAACCAGAAGTTCGTCTCTGGAGCCGTTAAGATCCGCGACGTTCACTGAGTGGTTCCAAGTAGCCGAAGGGGGTTCCCAAAGAGTGTCTCGGAAAACGGAGGAGCTGTAACGTGGCGCCGCATAACGTGCCTGTTCATCATGTCGCTGTAGCTCCTCGCGGACTATCTGGCGGATGGCGGACGATAGGTCTGGGAGCGGAGGACTCGTGTCAACACTTGCTACAGTTGTTACATTGGCCAGCCGTCCAAACTTTGGTGTAATTCGGCGAGTCTTCAGCGCCTCGAACGTACGGCAGTGCCGTATCAGTTCTGATACAGTGTGCAAGTTCTCTTTACCAATGAGGAAGTTGTACACGTCTTCCGCTATTCCTTTTACCACATGTCCCACTTTATCTTCCTCTGTCATGTGAGGGTTCACGGTTCGGCACAGCTTCAAAATTTCTTCGATATAGCTAGTGCAAGTCTCGCCGGTGTTGTAATCGCACCGCTGGCACGAGTTGATAGGGTCTCGGTGCTGACGCCCGTTATTGCCAATGGGTCGCAAGCCCCAAGGGTAGCGTTGGCCTGGCGGCCTGGGGCACTGGAAGCATCCGAAGGTCCCGGCAAAGCAAGAGAAGACTGGTAACAGAACAACTTGTTTATTCTAACATAGCAAAAGAGCGGTCGGTCAGGTCGACCGAAGTGGAGAGACGGGAGAGCACGTAACTCAACAGTACAAATCGGAGCCTCTCTCCTGGCGTCCGGGGGCAGCTGCTCTTATACTCTCGGCGTCGCGGTCCAAAAGGGAAGGTCACGGGAAGAGCCCACGCGACGGCGGAGCATGAGCCCACGACGGCGCGCACGGTCGAGCCGGGAGACATGGCGAACCGAGTGCAGTGACGCATCGCCAACCCGCCCACACGACGGCGCGCACGGTTGAGCCGAGAGACCTCCCGGCTCCTCATTCGGGGAACTCCGCTCCCCGGCTGCCGCGCTTTGACAAGCGAGGGCACACACACACACACGCACACACGAAGACACGTGGCACTGAAACACGCCTGGACACGCTTGGCGGGGAGGCGTTGCGGCGGCGTCGCACGGGCCAAAATGTCCGCCGCTTTGAACAAAGCCCCGACGTCCGTTGCATCCGCGCCGGCATTACCGCGCGTTGTAGGCGAAACGTAACACCGGGTACCTGAGCTCTCTGGGCTAATGTGAGTTCCGCACGTTTCCTCTTTGCGTCCGAGTCACCGAAACACTTTTTGATCTCCTCAACGAAGCGTGTCCATGTAGTTAGCATGTCCGCGTGGTTGTCATACCATACCAGCGCCGTGCCGGCCAAGAAGAAAACAACGTTCCTAAGCTGACTGGCAGCATTCCAGTTATTGTATTGGCTTACCCTTTCGTAATGGGTTAGCCACTCATCCACATCTTCCTCTGCCTTCGCCGAGAACATGCGTGGCTCTCGGTAGTGCTGGATAGGGACTGGGCTTGCCGAGGCACTGCTGGTGAGGGTATTTTGCTCTGTAGCCATGACTGAGCGCGACGGCGAAAGTCCGGCGAGGCGACGGCTTCGGCGTAGCTCTAGTGCTGGTGGTTCCGTTGTAAGTCGTGGGAGTTACCCAGCACCTCCACCAAATGTTACACACGAGGTGTTTAACGCAGAACCAGATGAATCTGGTTGATAGGCGCGGTTGTTGAAGAGCGGTCTCGCGGCAGCTTGGCCAACGTCGTTCTCTTCTTTCTTCTCGTTGTCTCCGCGGCAGGCGTGGTTCATGACAGCTTGTGACATTATATATATATATATATATATATATATATATATATATATATATATGATCAGCCTGGTTACGCCCTCTGCAGGGCAAAGGCCTCTCCCATACTTCTCCAACTCCTCCGGTCATGCACTAATTGTGGCCATGTTGTCCCTGCAAACTTCTTAATCTCGTCCGCCCACCTAACTTTCTGCCGCCCCCTGCTACGCTTCCCTTCCCTTCGAATCCAGTCCGTAACCCTTAATGACCATCGGTTATCTTCCCTCCTCATTACATGTCCTGCCCATGCCCCATTTCTTTTTCTTGATTTCAACTAAGATGTCATTAACTCACGTTTGTTCCCTCACCCAATCTGCTCTTTTCTTACCCCTTCACGTTACACCCGTCATTCGTCTTTCCATAGCTCGTTGCGTCGTCCTCAATTTGAGTCGAACTCTTTTCGTAAGCCTCCAGGTTTCTGCCCCGTACGTGAGTGCTGGTAAGACACAGCTGTTATACACTTTTCTCTTGGTTTCTGCCCCGTACGTGAGTGCTGGTAAGACACAGCTGTTATACACTTTTCACTTGAGGGATAATGGCAACCTGCTGCTCATGATCTGTGAATGCCTACCAAACGCATCCCAGTCCATTCTTATTCTTCTGATTATTGCCGTCTCATGATCCCGATCCGCGGTCACTACCTGCCCTAAGTAGGTGTATTCCCTTACCACTTCCAGCGCCTCGATACCTATCGTAAACTGCTGTTCTCTTCCGAGACTGTTAAACATTACTTTAGTTTTCTGCACATTCATTTTTAGACCTACCCTTCTGCTTTGCGTCTGCAGGTCAGTGAGCATGCATCGCAATTGGTCCCCTGAGTTACTTAGCAAGGCAATATCATCAGCGAATCGTAAGTTACTAAGGTATTCTCCATTAACTCTTATCCCCAATTCTTCCCAATCCAGGTCTCTGAATACCTCCTGTAAACACGCTGTGAATAGCATTGGAGAGATCGTATCTCCCTGCCTGACGTCTTTCTATATTGGGATTTTGTTGCTTTCTTTATGGAGGACTACGGTGGCTGTGGAGCTACTATAGATATCTTTCACTATTTTTACATATGGCTCGTCTACTCGCTCATTCCGTAATGCCTCCATGACTGTTGAGGTTTCGACTGAATCAAATGCTTTCTCGTAATCAATGAAAGCTATATATAAGGGTTGGTTATATTCAGCACATTTCTCTATCACCTGATTGATAGTGTGAATATGGTCTATTATTGAGTAGCCTTTACGGAATCCTGCCTGGTCCTTTGGTTGACAGGAGTCTAATGTGTTCCTGATTCCATTTGCGATTACCTTAGTAAATACTTTGTAGGCAACGGACAGTAAGCTGATCGGTCTATAATTTTCAAGTCTTTGGCGTCCCCTTTCTTATGGATTAGGATTATGTTAGCGTTCTACCAAGATTCCGGTACGCTCGAAGTCATGAGGCATTGCGTATGCAGTGTGGCCAGTTTTCCTAGAACAATCTCCTCCCCATCCTTCAACAAATCTGCTGTAACCTGATCCTCCCCAGCTGCTTTCCCCTTTTGCATAGCTTCCAAGGCTTTCTTTACTTCTTCCGGCGTTGCCTGTGGGATTTCAAGTCCCTCTAGATTATTCTCTCTTCCATTATCGTCGTGGGTGCCACTGGTACTGTATAAATCCCTATAGAACTCCTCAGCCATTTGAACTATCTCATCCATATTGGTAATGATATTGCCGGCTTTGTCTCTTAACGCATATATCTGATTCTTGCCTATTCCTAGTTTCGTCTTCACTGCTTTTAGGCTTCCTCCGTTCCTCCGTTTTATATCTATATATATATATATATATATATATATATATATATATATATATGTTTGCGGCCTTCCTCTTGTTGTTATTTGCAGCTCCCAAGGCAAGGATCATGTTTTCTTTCTGCTCTTTAGAGAATACGTGACGACTGGGACTAAACGAAACGCACCTTTTAATCTTTGTGCTGATGTTATAAACTCCATTTTGTGGTGA
This sequence comes from Dermacentor andersoni, assembly GCF_023375885.2. Classification (NCBI taxonomy): domain Eukaryota; kingdom Metazoa; phylum Arthropoda; class Arachnida; order Ixodida; family Ixodidae; genus Dermacentor; species Dermacentor andersoni. Next base: position 18,767,154 of record NC_092821.1, read on the forward strand.
TACGTGTCGTGGAAAAAGAAAAAAAAAACCATCCGTGCACTTTACCCGCGCTAAGAGAACAGCTATCACAGTTTGTTTCCAACTAACACCATACCGAACGGGCTACTTGGCCTGGGCCGCGGCAGATAAGAGACTAGCGCGATTACGATATTTTTATTTCCTTTATTTGGTTCTGGCACACTCACATTGAACCTCTTTGAGGGCCCTGCTTTATGATGCGGGTTAGGGTGCCTCGATGTAGCGCGCCGCCGTACAGGGTGGAGACACTGCCTTCGTGGCCACCATATTGGAGCGAGCGCAGATACGGCGGGCAATGAAGTGTCGGCCGATATTCTTGTTTAGCGTGCGCTTGCGCCAGCAAATTCAGGTTTATAAAGGTCTTGCACATTTACTCGCAATCGCAAGCGCTTCTTGCGCACAAAAATAAAGTAGTGTATACTTGCATGCATAGATCTCAGAGGAATTGACTCCTGTGCAGCTATGTCCCCGTTGGCCAACTGGGATGCTCGAAGCGATGAATTACCAGAAATACCAGCGCAATATTCCCGATGCCGGAGAATCCGATACAACGCATGCGGTATAGAAACCGAAAGGCTCCTAAAAGAAACACTTTATTAGGGTGACTTGTGCCTGCTAAGAACTGCACTACTTCGCGGCGGCGACAGCAGCAAACGTGCTCGTCTATCATCGATGAGCAGGATGCCCGCCGCTCTCGGCCGAGCTCAATTTAAAGCCGGTAAGAAAACTTCCACATAACATGCTAAAGACAACGAAAAAATTCTGAACCCGACATAGTCGTGAGTGGCTCGGATCAGTCGAGATAAATCTGGTCGCATCACGCGTCCCAGAAAAGCTGATAATGCGGCGTGCCGGACGTTTTAAGAATCATCAAACAAACAAAAGCAAACTTCGCGACATTATTCAAACCACACAATGCTGGCACCTAAAATCGAACAGGGTCATACTTTCTCCGTTCCTAATCCCGTCGAAAGCGAAAACAGTGCATGCCTTTCGTTGCCGAGCCAGCACTCAGTGGTACACATCAGCCTGGCATGCTGGTTTTTGCGTCTGAACGCAGTTCAATCGCCCAGCACCTGGCGCACAACATAGCAGCTTCGCAAGCTGCCCAAAAAATCTGCTTTACCAACGCTGGAAGGAAGTAGCGCAGCAAGCGGCTTGCCCCAATATGGCGACCGCGGAGCAATACGGCGGCGCGGCGCAGGCCAAAAGGTGTCACCACACTGTACGGCTGCGCGAAGCATTGAGACACCTTAGCGCGCGTGTGTCCTCGCGCGCTAGGACGCGTTTATAGGGCATTTTTATGCGGCACAATAGCAAGTGCTTGCGTTCCTCAGTTGACAAGTCATCAGTATTACGGCATGTGCAACAACATTTCCAATCTTGGAACCCACAGGAAACAGCTGACGGTTCTTCGTGCTCTGATCTTTTTATTCTGTTCTTCTGAGCTCGTAAACTCTGTATCAAGCGACGCAATGAAGAAAAAGAAACGCTGGTGTGGCTAAGTTATAATGTAGCTGACTCCTATGCAACGGGCCGGTAACGATCCCGGCGGCAACTGGGTCTTTTCTTTGTCATTCTCAGCTATAGCTGCTACGCACACCGGAGAACCGCGGCGGCGGACACAATCGCCACCCGAAATGGCTGTTGAAATGAGCCCGCAACAGCTTATGCTGCAAAAACGTCTAGCTAATCCGCCCTAATTACCTTCTTGTTGTGCTTTCATCACTGAGGCCAGAGGTTGTAGGCGCTATTCATGATGACCCTATGGCAGAGCATCTTGGTTTCTCGCGTAAGCTTACGAGGATTTCGCAGAATTATTACTGCTCATGCCTGAACGCCGACGTCAACCACTATATCAAGACTTGCCGTGACTGCCGGTGACGTAAGACACCACCGACAAGGCCAGCGGGATGGCTACAGCATATCAAGCCTCCTTACTGACCATTTCAGCAGATCTGATTTGACTTCTTGGGACAGTTTCTGGCGTCAACACCCGGAAACAAGTGCATCGACATGACCACTGGCTACATTACCCGTTACGCCGAAACGAAAGCCCTGCCCAAAAGTAGTGCTGCGGATGTAGCGAAATTCTTCGTCGAGAACACCGCGCTGCGTCTTGGTAGACCAGAAGTCCTCATTGCCGACAGAGGAATGGCTTTTACAGCTAAGGTTACTCAAGCCAACCTGCAGTATAGGCAGACAAGTCGCCGAAGGACAACCGCTTGCCACACGCAGGTGAATGATTTAATAGAATGCCTCAAGAAGACGCTCAACGTGATGTTTGCGATGTAGTAGGTCGACGTCGAGCACAAGGCGTGGGATGCCCTGCTTCCGTAACTTTCGCTTACAACACGGCAGTTCCACAAAAAATGCAGATTACTCAGTTCAAGATGGCTCACGAAGCGACGACTCTCGATACCATGCTACCGCACGTCGCCGACGAAGAGAATCTCAACATAGCTGCCTCGCGCCGAAGGCGCGACAACTTTCCAGCTGCGCACCAAGAGCCAGCAAAGGACGGACGCCCGACACTGCAATCTTTGACGACGCGACGTGGAATACCAACTCAGTGACCGTACTTGGACCCCTCTACGCCGACGAGAACTTAGTGAGAAACTTTTGCGGCGTCATTTGGGACCCTACATGATCATCCGACGTATTGGCGCATGAGGTCGTGCCAGACGCGATTACACAATCAGAGCGCTGTCACTCGTGAGCTGATGTAGTCCATGTTGTGCCCCCTAAGCCTTCCTACCAACGATACCGAACTCTGGGACAAAAGGGTTTGTTATTTGTTATCTTGCGTTACTACTTTTGTTCTATCTCTTGTGTATCAGGACGACGCATTTTAAGAAGTGCATTCACTTTGGTACATATTTATGCTTTTTCCTGGAACTGTATTTAAAAAAAATCATGGTTTCTTACGTGCCCAGGCGCGCCGTAGTGGGGGATTACAGACATTTGAACCACCTGTGGTTCTTTAAAGTTCACCTAAACCGAAGTACACGGGTGTTCCTCCATTTCATCATCAAAATGCGGCCATCGTGGCCGGGATTCGATCCTGTGACCATGTACTCAGCAGCCAAACGCCATAGCCACTACGCAACCACGGCGGGCGGGTTGCATGAAAGTTATCGCTGAGCGCATGACGCCCCTGCATGATTTGGAACTTGCTCGAATGTTATCTTTGATTATATCTGTTATTTATGTTCTCCCCGGACATTTTGTAATCAGATTATGTGCGCGACAAGAATTCTAGTACTTCCTGGAAGGCACACGGAAGCCAGCGATTACGGTTGAATGTTGGATGGGTCATGCATGAAAACCGAAGGGCTTGACTCGCACATCAGATTTTGGACGATCGCCGACCGCGCTTGCCGATAGAGTTGGGCTTGACTGTTACTTGTTTTGCTGGGCACAGGTTTACCGAATGGAAAGGCAGTTTCGTGGTTTACATTTGCTACCGTTTTGTTCATTATCCCTACAACATAACCATAGATATGCTCGCTTTTCTAGTAAGCCGCATTGCCGCAAATAAAATAACAACAAATTTATTTCGGCGTTTGGGCCAGGGACCGGCCTGTACTAAGATTAGCTGATAGAGGCTGTTCGCGTTACCAAAACGAGAAAATAAATTATGGTTTCCCAATGGTGGAGTTCTAGTTCAAGTTTATTCATCCACGATGTTAGTTTTACGAAGAATTGTATTCAAAATAGCCCTAAAGTTACGAACTTTAAAGCATAAACAAAATGAAAAAAAAAAAACGAGATATAGATCAAGCATTCATTACGGTGACTTTAGAGACAATTTGAAAAAAAAAAATAGATAAGCAACATTGCGAAAAACAATTTAAATTATGGGGCTTTACGTGCCAAAACCACTTTCTGATTATGAGGCACACCGTAGTGGGGGACTCCTGAAATTTGGGCCACCTGGGGTTCTTTAACGTGCACCTAAATTTAAGTACACGGGTGTTTTCGTCCCCATCGAAATGCGGCCGCCGTGGCCGGGATTCGATCCCGCGACCTCGTGCTTAGCAGCCCAACACCATAGCCACTAAGCAACCACATCGGGTAAAAACAATAAAATATAAAGCTGTTTAGTAAGAAAAAAATTAGAAGGAAAACTTTTGTAATAAACAAGCATTGCGAGTTTACAATGCAATTAAGATAGGAGTAATATAACATGTAGTATTATAGCTAAGTGAATTATTATAACAATAACAAAAGTCAGTTGTAAGGATGAAGAGAGTTGTTGCATAAAATATTTCTTAACTAGGTTCTTGAAAATATGCTCTGTGGGTGATGATCTAATGGTACGTGGAACAGAATTCCACACTTTCATTTCCGCGAATGTTGTAGTGAACTTACCATATTATGTGCGCACTTTAGGTTAAATACGATTATCGAGCTCAGAGAACCTAGTAATGTCAGTATTTACAGAAGTTTCAATCACAAAGCCATCTATATTTGCAATATTACGAAATAACTTATATATGACGATTGTTAACCTAAACTGAACGAGCTGATGAAGAGGGTGAATGTTTAAACTGGAATAATGTGGCGTTGCATTGGATAGAAAATGGCTGAGAGTCATGAGACGAAGCGCCTGATTCTGCAGCCGTTCAAGTTGGCTGAGGTGTGCGAAGTATGTGTTACCCAAGGCTGATACGCAGTAAGATAAATGGCTGTGAACGTGTACATGATAACGGGAATGGATAATGTGCGGCTGAAGTATGAGCGAGTTTTGATTATGGCGCGTATTCCAAAATAAATCTTACGGACGAGCGACTGCGCTTGAATATTGAATTCCGCGTGCCTGTCTAAAAATACGCCAAGAAACTTTGTGCTATCAGATATTGGTATTAAGATGTTGTAAAGACACAGATTTAGACTTCGAAATCAGTGTCTGCAAGGAATTAAAAACCATAAAAACCGTTTTTAGCGGATTGATGCACAACATGTTCTTTCGACACCAGGAAGTTACGTTATCCAGCTTAACGTTAAGATTTCGCTGTAGCTCGCCGACGTTGTTAGCGCAAGTACAATAGTGGTGTCGTCTGCATATAATATACAGTCAGTAGTGGTCAGAACATTAAGTAGGTTGTTACTAAATAGCAGCCAAGGATCGAGTCCCGAGGAACACATTGATATATGTTCTTAGCAGATGAGAGTTTGTCGTCAACGACTTGAGTACGATTGGTTAGATAGCTAGAAACAAACTCAAGTGGCGGGCTAGTTATACCGTAAGATTCAAGTTTATGTATTAGAATTTTGTGATTAATGGTGTCAAAAGCTTTCGGTAAATCTATAAATAAACTTCCCAACTGCATGCCTTGGTCGATTGCCTTCTTTATCGGTGAAGGTTAGAAACGGAAGCTCGGTTGAGCAACCCGGCCCAAAGCCATACTATTTAGCTGATAGTAGATTAAATTTTTCCAGGTAGGACGATAACCATGCGTGAACTAATCGTTCAATTAATTCACTGAAAAATGAAATACAAATAGGCCTGTAGTTATTCAGAAGTTCACGGTTGCCTTTTTTGTAAACAGGTGTTATTTTACGAACTTTCAGAGAATTGGAAAATCATCATCATCATCAGCCTGTTTTATGTCCGCTGCAGGACGAAGGCCTCTCCCTGCGATCTCAAATTACCCCTGTCATGCGCCAACCGAATCCAACTAGCGCCCATGAATTTCCTAATTTTATCGCTCCACCTACTCTTCTGCCGTCGTCGAATTCTTTTCCTCTTGATGTCAATCAGAATATCGTCTATACCCGTTTGCTCTCTCATCCAAACCGCTCTCTTTCTCTCTCTTATAGTGATGCCTAGCAATCTTCGTTTCATCGCTGTTTGCGCGGTCCTTAACTTGTTCTCAAGCTTCTTTGTCAGTCTCCAAGTCTGTGCTCCATGTCAGCACTGGTAAAATGGACTGATTGTACACTTCCCTTTTTAATGATAATGGTAAGCTTTCAATCACGAGCTGACAGTGTCTGCCATATGCGATCCAACCCATTTTTATTCTTCTATGAATTTCCTTCTCATGATCACGGTTCCCTGTGATTAGTTGACCTAGGTAAACGTACTCTTTCATAGACTCTAGAGGATGACTGGCAATCCTGAACTCTTGCTCCTTTGCCCGGCTATTGATCATTATCTTTGTCTTCCACATAATAATACTCAACCCCACTCTTACACTTTCTCTGTTAAGGTCCTCAATCATTTGTTGTAACTCATCTGCATTGTTGTTGAACAGAACAATGTCATCGGCAAACTGAAGGTTGCTGAGATATTCGCCATTGATCCTTACTCCTAAGCCTTCCAAGTTTAATAGGTTGAATACGTCTTCCAAACACGCAGTGAATAGCATTGGAGAGATTGCGTCTTCCTGTTGGACCCCTTTCTTTATAGGTAACTTCACGCTTGTGTAGAATTAAGGTAGCTGTAGAACCTGTGTAGATATATTCCAAGGTATTTAAGTAAGCGTCCTGTACTCCTTGATTACGTAATGCCTCTATGACTGCTGGTATCTTTACTCAATCAAATGCCTTTTCGTACTCTATGAAAGCCACATAGAAAGGCTTATTGTACTCTGCGGATTTCACGATAACCTGATTAATGACATGGATGTGATCCATTGTATGATATCCCTTCCTGAAGCTAGCCTGTTCGCTTGGTTGACTTAAGTCCAATGTTGCCATTACTGCATTGGAGGTTATCTTGGTAAATATAATATAAAATACTGGGAGTAAGATAATGGGTCTATATTTTGTCAATTCTTTCACGTCTCCCTTTTTATGGATTAGTACAACGTTTGCATTCTTCCATTTTTCTGGGATCCTTGCCGCCGATAGACACTTCGTAGAAAGAGCCGTCAGCTTTCTAAGCATTTCGTCTCCTCCATCTTTGATTAAATCAACTGTTATTCCATCTTCTCTACAGCTCTTCCTCGTTTCATGTCTTGCAAGGCCCTCCTGACCTCTTCGCTAGTTATAGAAGTTTCTGTATGCGGTTCATTACTGTTTCTAATGGAGGCATCCTGACTCCTCTGGTTATTGTACAATTCAGTATAAAATTCTTCCGCTGCTTTTGCTATATTTTTGAGATTGCTGATAATTTTGTGTTCAAAGCGAGCGTATCGTGCACGAATTGGGGAAAGACCCGCCGTAAGGCTTGGGCTGCTAAGCACGAGGTCGCGGGATCGAATGCCGGCCACGGCGGCCGCATTTCGATGGGGCGAAATGCTAAAACACCCATGTACTTAGATTTGGCTGCACGTTAAAAAAACCTCAGGTAGTCGAAATTTCAGGAGTTCCCCACTACGGCGTGTCTCATAATCAGGAAGTGGTTTTGGCCCGTAAAACCCTATAATTTATTCGGGAAGTATGTCTGCTGTAAACATTTTCTTAACAATATCTGCTATGATAGGAGATAGTTAAGTAGAAACTAACTTGATACGAGATCGGTGAACAAAGTCTACGCTAGGTCCAGTAGACCTAAGTGAAGATATAACATGAAGAACTTCTTTTGCACTCGTAGGTTGCAAGTAGAATGAATGAAGATGACGAGGCAATATCGGTAAGGGGGGATCTGTTTGAGAATCGCAAGTACTACTAAAATACTCACTGAAGGCATTCGCGATATCAGCTGGATGGCAGTATGTTTGTGTCTCAGTTTTTTTTTTTTGTTAAAGTCTCACGACATTTATTATTTAAGAATTCGTTGGCGACCTGCTAGTTGCGCCTGGTATTATTGCTTTAATTCAAGATCTTGTTCCGAAAGTAATCTCGTTCGGAACATTTAAGTGCGGCTGCAAGTGTGTTAGAATATTCCTTGAAACGAGACTTAAGTTCACAGTTAAATGGCTCAGAAATTACGCTTTTGTGGAGCCGATTCTTCTTCAAGATACATCAAAGTAGCGCCGTCGTGACACAAAGTTTTCGAGCGAAACTAAAAAAAAACGAGTTATGATAAATGGAGTAGTGCATTCATGAATGCAGCGTGTAACTTCAGCCAAAAACAATTGATAAGCTTCTTCTGTGCGCCGGATTCACATAGTACGGTGGTGAAATAGTTATTCAAATACCGATACATTTACTACACACTCGAATATTTCAGCTGTGTATATATATATATATATATATATATATATATATATATATATATATATATATATATATATATACCAGGACTTTAATTACATACCCTAATCGCATGTCCCACTCCTTTCCAAGTCCTCTTCAATCCAATTTTTAAGAGTGCACCTTGATTACACATACAAAGGCCTCTTTGACCTTTCTCAGATCTTTCACTGAGGAGGACTTCGTGATAGGAAAAAGCTTATTTTTCATGCCGCACATTATTCCTTTTGACTAATGATGAAAAAGGACTATTTATTCTCGGGATGTAGGCATTTCAATTGATGTTACACGACATACCAGGTTTGGATGCGTTATATAAATGTCGCTAAATGCAGCAAAGCACACCTCGAAGCATTCAGGACTTTCAATGCCTTACAAGTGTTCAAGTGGTTTAGTTAAGTATATGAAAGTGTCCTATGGGTGCCAGACTCTTTCCGTCGGAAGAATCAACTGCGCCAACACACGCACTTGGCATGACAACATACGGAGAAGGACCCATGTGGGTGGGGTGTCTTTTTTATGCACTTGATCCTGTACATCATGGTCCATCATCTAGTCCCCAAAAAGTAACATTTTTCAACTGCCTCATCTTACTGTTTCTTTGCGGCGACAATTCATGTGTTCAAATGATTTTGCTATGGTGGAAATTTGGCAGTATCGTAACGTCACACATATTGTGTTATGTCATGTCCACAGGGACGGAAAATAATACTCTAAAAATATTGACTTCCATTTTAGTTGCAGAATAGGTGTTAATAAAAGGTATCTTACCATGCGCACGTCTTTTGTAACTTGCTTGCCTTCTTCAGAAAGCAACTCATATTCGCGTTCTGGAACTAAAAGAAAGAGTACAGTATATTTATTATGATGGTGATTTTACCTGCTGCCAACTTTTATGACAGTGAACTAAGACATATTTTATTACAGAAAAGTAAAATAGCCTATCGTCTAACGCCATGTTTAAGGACGAAGCTGTCATACAAGTACTGGTGTATTTCCTAGTCTCTATGCGGACATCTGTCACCTATTATTTACACACTAATACAGTTCTTGCTGATGTAAATGATTACAATATCAACATGGTGTGTGTAACAGTACTCCAGCCTTTACTAGAACATCCATGAGTTTGCTGCAGTATCGCGGTGAGCAAACGTGAATTTCCCCTTATCAAGGATGAGGGCTCATGGGGTAATTGCATTTCATAAGGGCTAAGGGGTAATTTTACATTTCAAAAAACAACGTACTTATTTTGCCATACATGCGCTTACCCAGTAAAATCCACCAATCCAGAGGAAGCTGAGAGCTTTCTCTGATAGATAGGCCATAGCTGTAATGGTTGGTTTCTTCCTCAGAAGTCTATCACCAGAGGCGAAGTTCCTCATCGAGGAGGCAGTTTTACACTCGAAAATTGCAGCCTTCTATTAAAGAAAATTTGGGATGGACGAACGGATAAACGTTTCTTACAAATATCATTCGTGGCAATATTATAGTGCATGCCATTGAACAGTCTGTTGTGTCTGAGTAGGCATACACGCAGTTTTCTGTGTGGATAGGATAGGATAGGAATAAACTTTATTTGTCCAATGGTTATTGATGTTGGTGCCCGGGGCTAGGCCGCCAGGGGTCCATCGCCCGAGGAAAATCTTTCGAGATCCTCAGCAACGGCCCTGGCCCGCTAGACGGCCCACTCCTGTGTGTACAGTTCGCATTGTCTCTCGAATGGAGAGGCCCGATTAGGAGCACGTGGATGTCGTGAATGGTTGGTGCGAGAAGCGTACGTCCCCTGTTAGCAGAAATTACGTCCATCTCTTTCCCTTAGCTAGGAATGTTTACCATATAGTAAAGCGATATGCTCAGTCAAGCTCCAGAGAATATACCCACACTCACCTTGGCTCAACGAGGGCATGGAAAGTAATATTATTAGCAGAACCGTTGATGCGCGCAATTTTATTGCCATGATTGCAGACTCTGAAATTAAAAAAAAGAATGTTGACTAGCTGCTTCACAAATTTGCACCAAAAAGGGATAGAGACATACATTGTGAAAAACAGTTGTCGCGGTATGTTGAACTCGCTTTCGCTATAGAGAGTTATACATCCTGACTGACACTTATTTCTTTTGTGTGAGCGAGAAGAGTTAAAGTTAAACATATGAGAAAATGTTGCGTCATAAAAATTTAGCCAGTCTTTTTATTTGTGGGTGTGTTAGAACGTCGCCTTGCGTCTTCCCATTGTCTCAAGGACTGAGGTAGGCAAAGTTACACTTCCGTCATAAAGATGCATAGATTTGCACTGTAAAATCATTACCACGCATACGTGAAGGACAGCTTGAGCACCTCAGATTTCCCAAACAGGCTTGTGACGGTGGAAAACTACTTTTTACACTGTGACATGTGGTGTTATGTAGGACTCATATTGGTGGAGGGTACACCAATTAATTGTTAAGGGTATACTGGAATTCATAGTAGCGTTGCACAGTTGATGAATAGTGCGTCTGGTACCCTGCGCAGCCTTGCACCAGATTCTAATCGGGTCGAAGCGGCCGCATGGTTCCCTGGGCAGAATAATATTTGACCATGAACCCAACGGAACTTACAATCTCCTATGTACTACTGTTTGTCTCTTACCCTGCCCTTGGAACTCCGTTCCAATAGGGCGGTTGTCGACGTGGATAACTAGGCCTGCGGATTCTCTAGTGAATACGGACAAATGCGCGATCTTTCCATAGGAGTCTTTGGCGAAAGAGAACTGTTGTACTGCAATGGCTGCGCGTATAGCACAATGCCTTTTGTCTCCATTACGGCTTTTATGCTGTGAGTTCTGGTTAAGCAGCCGTTTTCGGGTCCCGACGTGTCAGATGAATATGTGCACGCATTCGTCTGAGAAACGTTCCATAAATTGCTAGTTCTTTGTGGCACGATGAGTATACGAATCGTCTAAAAAAAGAAACAAAAAGACAAGAAAAAACAACAACGAAACGTACGCAGACACCTAAATGCGACACACAGACGAGCAGGAACGCCAGTAGAACCGTATACAGTAGTGAACAGACAGGAACAGCCGCAAACACACACACACAGCCTCCATCTGGACCTTGCCTCCGCAAGGAGTTAATAAATCTGTATAATGAGCGACGGAGACCATAAAGGACATATTTCGTCTTGGATTAACTAGCATGCCAACACGAAACGCCTGTAGCTTGAAAGGCAAAGAAAATATCTTACAAGCACTTTTCTACACTTGAAGGACTGTAAAGTATTAAATTAGCTCCGTCTTCTCATCGGATTATAGCATCGGATAATATGTTCGAGTGACATATGGTCTAAGCGATCGTGCACTGAACTCATAGAAGCTAGCCATGCTATTTACGACTTTTTACATAGCACATCCACCACTACGTCTTCCAGTGACCGGTAACATGGAAGCGTGCGGTCCTGTTTCGTAACGCTTTCGCTATTGATACACTCACTTTTCGCAGGTATTTATGCTACATATTGACACGTGCACTTATCTTTATCGGGCGACCAGGTTTCGCCACCTAACAAATGTAATCGCACAGCGCGGGACGCGCCTGCATGTATCCGAAGTTTCTGGAAAGTTATCGATACTTCTACCCGGCTATCTGTTGTCGCCGAACGTTGTGTTATCTGATTTCATCATGTGACGCGAATGGTGTAGAACTTTGTGGAAGGCACGCGGGTCCGAACGATTAGTCTGGAACATCCGACGACTGCTCTATAAAAGCCGACGCGCTTGACCCGCTGATCAGATTTCCGGCGATCGCCGACCGTGTTCGCCGCTATCGTTGTGCTATAAGTGTAGCCTGTTTTTGTGGGCACAGGTTCGCCCAATAAAAGCTAGTTTTGTATTCCACCGTATTGCTGCTTTTCTTCACCGTCACTACCACGTGACAATATGCCCGAATTGTAGTAATATGATAGACGTCGGGTAAGGTGGAGCTAAATTAGACACGGGGCCAAGCAAGGCTTTTTCAGCATAGAACTGCGCAAAATTACTAGTGTGATATTTTGCTGACCGGCGGCAGCACTAATCCACTTTGCTTGTCGAGAAATTTTTTGATTTTGCAATTGACAGTGAAAGGAAGAATGTGAATGAAGTGGCCAAAATGATTGCGGTGCGATAAAAAAGGCAAAAATGCTACTTATTGGTTTGGTTGTGCGCGTACACCGTTCTCCCAGCACTATTGTTTATCAACATATTTTTTTGTATACCTTTCGATCACTAGATACACTTACATGAAATTTTAGCGCCCTGAATCCTAATCTTCCGTATGGTGAATTTATATGCGTAAAATTATCACTTTGTTGTGACGGTGAAGCGCACCATAGCAAAACTGCGAATGACGAAACTCTTTATTGGGCGAACCTGTGCCCATGAAAGCAAGTGACCTTCAAAGCACAACGATAGTGAGGAACACATTTGGCGCTCGTCGAAACTCTGACATGCTGGTTAAGCGCGTCGGCTTTTATACATGGCTCAATGAACCTTCTAGAGTAATTGCTGATACATGCGTTCCTTCCAGAATTAATTGCACAATTCACGTCGTGGATGCAGTCAAATTACGCAAGGTACGGTGACAACAGACAACAGCTAGAATCATCAATAACATTCGAGAAACTTCCGATACATACGGGCATGTCGTACGCCGAACGATGACGTTTAACATTTGTTAGTCGGTGAAAAGCGGTCACCGGAGGAATATAAAAAGTAAACTTGTCAGTATTCCGGGATCGAGCAAAACGTAACAAGGAGGTTTCCGAGAGCCCTAAAATAACTTGTATGAAGCGCATTGTATATTGCCGCTCTTATTCCTTCCGTCCTCTCGTCTGGAAAGGGACCGTCGTACTAAACGAACACATTCAGTGCTGTTCTTTTCATAAATGACATGTAAATACGACTCGGAGCTATACGTTAGCGAGTCCACTTTATTCGTAGTGCGCTGAAAGCTTCGATCTTCCGACGTATACACTGCAGAGCTATTTTTGAAAAACGTGGTATAAAGGAGGAGCCTACTGATATGACAAAGCTTTCATGAGATTTATCCATACTTATTCAAAGTAAAGATGTTAAACGCCTGTAGCCCACTCTTCTGACAGCTCAAGCTTGCTTGCAAAATGAGCAACCATGAGTGGAACACGGGAATAAAGATGCGCAGTTCGTGGCGTGCAAGCGAACTCAAAACGGCTGGCAGTTAGCTTTCGGATCAGGCAGGACATCTTGTCCTGGTGTGCTATTCCTACAATAGTGACTCCTGACGCCGACATGAACTCACCCGATGTTCCACCATCAGGCGATCTTCGACTCACCCACCCCTCACGCCTGGCTTTTTCAGCAGATCCGTTCCCACTCCAGTTGCAGCCATTTGGCCGAAACCCGGGAAAGTGTGGTCCGCGCAGCTGGAGGCGGAGTTTTATCTTGACCGAATTGCCTCGGGGACCACACGGTACGAGCACTTTTCGTATTCCTGCCACGACATGTTGCTCAAGAGATGGCTGATGGTAATGCCGAGCCGCTGGGTCGACGCTACCTCAGGCAGAAGATACTGAAGCGCACCGCGCCAACCAAGCACGTGAAACTCCAGCAGATCTTCACCGCTGGAAGCTCGTAAACCACCGGCCTTCACAAATGCATAACAACATGTGGCGGTTTTCAGTTCAGAGCGACATTGACATGCATGGCACCTTGCTTGAGGAGTTGTTTCTACTGTGCATGACCCCAGTCCGCCTATGCACCTCATACTGACTGTTGCGGACGATTGGTCCCTCAATCGTCGTGCTGTGTTGGCTGACAACGTCTGTGAGGTTTTCTCTGCAACTGTAACCGCTATTTCCGATACCCAACACCCTTATTGTGTTTCAAGTTTCGCGGAGCGCATCCACCAACAAGCTTCTTCCATAGCCGCTCTCAAGACGCTGTCACGTTAACGGCACTCTCTTCTCCCAAGGCGTCATTCTTCTCCGCGCAACAACTCACGTCAATCTCGTACGTCTCCGCTGTATTGGCTCTGCTTGATGTTGCAGCTTAGCGGAAGAAAATGCACTTTGTCTTGCAGCTGTTGAAGAACCGGCCACCGGAATCGCTGATGGTGGCCTGTGACCTTGCCCCTCTACCTGGCCGCCTCTTCATGATTATGGACCTAACCTTCAGGACGAGGTTCCTCGCGGACACACCCACCTTGGTTGGTTAGTGGCTATGGGGTTGGGCTGCTCAGCACGAGGTCGCCGGATCAAATCCCGGCCACGGCGGTCACATTTAGATGGGGGCGAAATGCGAAAACATCCGTATACTTACATATAAGTGCATGTTAAAGATCCCCGGGTGGTTCAAATCTCCGGAGTCCCCCACCATGGCGTGCCTCATACTAAGATCGTGGATTTGGCTTGTAAAAACCTCACAAATAAATTTTTCCTCCTGGACACGGCGCAAAATTATGTGTGCTCCCACCTACCAACGCGGGTCACCGGTCAAGGTCCGCAGGACGAAGGCCACATGCCGCTAATCATTCATTGATAGCGACGTTCGGCCTCCGTTCCATCCCCATTGGGCTGGGCCTGCGTCGCACATTTTGGTGGGCGTTCGTAATAGCCGACGTTGTCCATCACATCACTGGATCCGATTCTCCATCACACCAGGACTTGAACTTTAGCATGCAACGTCATCATCTTATACGGAGCATCACCCACCCTTCCTTCTGTGGTGTGCAAAAGCAAAGAATGCAGATTTGAGCATCCCCGCTCCTTACAAGCAAAAGTTAAGTCTCCTTGCAAGGAAAAGAAATGCAGCCAGGACGCCCAAAGTCTCACCCACCAAACAAATTGAGATCGAAAAGAAAGACTAAGGAAAGCGAAAAAAAAAAATGCGTCCGTTAATTGTGCAGGCTGGTGAATACGATCTGTTCTAGCAACCACATAGGTCTCGCCAAACAGACTCGTGTTGCTTGGCTTGCAACAAGGTATGGAGCAAGAAAACACAAGGCTCTGTGGGAATTCAGTGCACAAGCTGCAGTGAGCATGCCTGTGAGACCTCCCTTCGGGAATTCGTAGAAACTGCGTGTGCATAAAAAGAGAACCGGAAATGTGGCTTTACTCAAAAAAAGATGTGTGCCCTTCACGGCGTTTGTGTGGCCTGAATATGTGGGCCGACCCCGAACACGTGCAGCCTAAAAAGAAAGACAATAAAATAATATAAATTAATGCGTAACTCTTCTTCTCCTTTAGATTTCCATAGCGTTAAGGGCCGCGCGTAGCAGGAAATTCGGTGCCGGCGGCGTTGTCTGTATCAGAGAAATCATCCCGAACCACGCACGGCCTGAGCGTGGCGCATAGGTGATACTAAATTAAATAGCTTTAGTAAAATGGCGTCAAAAAATTCATTAGGTACGATTTACACACAACCTACAGGCATGATAGCGTCGGACTGTAATTTGAATATACGAGAAACATAACTTTATTACGCGGAAGCTCAAACACAAGCTGCTTTTCCAGCTGCCCTTTATAAATTTTTTACAGCGAGGCTGTATACCTCTACCATCCAAGGAAATTTTAGTGTCGGTGTAAGCAAGCACTCCCCATACGTACGCCGATTACGAAGATAGTGCAATGTCGGCCCGACCCGCGGCGGAGGTGAAGCAGGCGTTAAGCACTCCCCATACGTGGGCCGATTACGAAGATAGTGCAATGGTGGGCCGACACGCGGCGGAAGTGCACTTCGCCATTAAGGGGCCCACATACGCAGATTCGCTGGTCGTCCTTCACAGAGTGGAAGTGCACTGAGATTTTCTTTTCGTTTGTTCTGCGGTGAATGCCTTCACTAATGACTAATGTTACGACTAATTGACTAATCACTAATCTTACGAATAGTTATTGACTTGTATTATTTTGCAGTTTGTACTGCATTTACTTACTATAATCTTCCACCTAATGATTACTATGTTGCTGTTTTATGGTGTGTATTTGCTCTAATGTACGTACTTTCTGACAGGAGGTTCCCTTTCAGCAACGTGCTATGGGACCTCCTTCTGTATACTTGTGTAAGCATGTGTATCTACTTAGTAAAGAAATAAACTGAAACTTCAACTGAAACTGAAGTCGGTCGTTGTAGCAGCGGCGTGCCCCGCTCAGGCCTTGCAACACCGTTCAGATGGCGCTCACCTCCGCGAATCCGCGGAAGTGCCGGCGCCCGCCATGTGCAGGCTGGAGCGAAAAAATAGAACAAGAAACGTCGCTGTCATACATAGCGTTCGCCGCCAGCGTTTCCTGGAAACATTTTCGGTTACATGAACTGAAGTTGCCGAGAAACGCGAGAAGCAGTCATGGATCTTTGAATGTTATCGCGTTCCATTCTTAATGCGAAGCTTCAGCGTCCTCCAAGTTCTTTTCTCACTTTCGCACATTTCTTTTTTCCTAATTTTGCGTGCTTTTATGTTCAACATCTTATTTCAAGATGTTGTAGTCGCAACGTGCAATGCTGTGGATCAAATTATAGCCGGATCACTGATGTTTGAGCGATGGCATAGCAGCAATAATTCTGAAATATTTTGAGAAATATAATGTGAAATTTTAAGGAAGTACCTAACGTCACAATTATAGAAGTATGATTTGCTATTGTTAGTACTGAGAGCAAAAACAACCTGAAATATACCAAACGTACGCCTGGTTCCTGGTTTCAAACTTTTCTAAATGTGATCATGCAAGAACTCATTATGAACGCTTGTTGACGTCAATGCTTCCCATATTGAGGCTCGTGGTATGCTGGAATACAGTAAGCTTGCAACTGGGAAAAAGGGTAAATTCCTGTTGTACAGGGAGCATTTGTTTTTTACTCATTGCAGCAGGCACCTGGTTTGCTTGTTATTGCATTCTTTGGGCTCTTGAAGCAATGATGGCGATTATGGTCAGTGAGTATGCAGAAGGGAGCCCCACACTTGATTACTGCGTTCGACCAGCTTTTCTGGGCAAGCAAAATGGTCTAGTTTGCGTTGAATTGATGCTGTAGTCTCCAAAAGCATTGTTCAGTTCCTGCACACTTCTTTACAGCAATGTGGAATGTTTCACAATATTGTACAGTAACGAATAATGACACTTTTACAGGAGGTCTTAAATATGTAAGACATTAGACAACTAGTCAAGCTTCGGTCGAAGGTTAGTGCCAAATCGACTGGAAACTCTTGTGTGAGTGAAAACCCCACGCGATGAGAAGGATTGCTCGCAATAATTCGTGCGTATGCTGTTGATGCGCCGATAAAAACAACTCCTTCTGGAAAAATAATATTGCACTTGATATTAGTCGAAAACAATTCACAAAGTAAGTAACATTCTTGAACATCTACCGTTATTTAGCACGCAGCTTTTTCCGAGACTGGCACGACATGTTGAGGGTAGACCAGTTTTACAAACGCAAGCTTGCGACTTACAGGCATGCAGAAATAAAAGAAAGTCAATATTTTGAATTATCGTTCATGGCAGTGAATTGAAATTTCCATTTTAGAACAAGAAAATAGGTAGTACCA
This sequence comes from Dermacentor andersoni, assembly GCF_023375885.2. Taxonomy (NCBI): domain Eukaryota; kingdom Metazoa; phylum Arthropoda; class Arachnida; order Ixodida; family Ixodidae; genus Dermacentor; species Dermacentor andersoni. Next base: position 18,784,845 of record NC_092821.1, read on the forward strand.
AAACTGCGAACAAATTAAGGTGAACGAAGTCTAAAATATCAAATACCTAAACTTTTGTACGAGAATAAAGATCTTTTGACTATACTTGAAGGGCACTCATCAGGAGGTCATATTAAAGGCGCTTTAACCGAAACAATGCTACTCTAAGCTCATTGAGTGTTGTGTTTTAATCACATCGTTTTTTTTTTTTTTTTTTTGCTACAGATTGATGTTCTGGCTTCATTTTCTTTATTCCTAGAGACAGAAGAAGTCGCAACATAAGACGACGATACCGTCAGTGTTTTGAATTCTATGTACTGTGTGCTGCATTCTATGTGCACTTTCTTTCTTTTTTCTCCATGTGAGTAGAAATTGAAATATATACCTGATTGGTATAACGATCTTTCCTCCGTGTACAGTTTATATGGGGCCTCGGACCCAATCAGGTGCAAGGAAGTACCTTTTGTCCGGGAGCCTTTGGTTTCTTGCATAAAGAAACTAATAATAAATAAATGTTGACTGCTTGATTGATCTGAGACATTGTTCAAACTACCTATACGCTAACACGGAAAATTTACAGCATGATAGAAGCTTCTGTATATTCACAGCTGCAGCCATTAGAAAGTATGTTGCGGAGTCTTCCTAAGCGCATATTTTTGTATCTCTTTATTGAAGTGCTGGGTGCACTGGAGGATAGTTTCGTCGGAAACACCAGTCGAAGCTGTTTTCCAAACTTCCTTATCCGTCGAAAATGTTCAAATCTGAATATAGTTCAGCTGCAATTTCAGACGGTGCGCGATATTGCTAGTAAAACAATTACCAAGAAATTGTTTACCAACAGGCAGAAAGACTGGCCATGAAATTGACCAGTTTCTATAGGGATGTAACGAAAGAGGGAAATAAACTACTTTGTGTAAACGTCAAGAAGTTTATAAAACAGGGTAAAGTATGGACAACACAACAAAGGTTGGCATCGAAGAAGGAAGGACAAGGTCTGGTAGAGCGTCTCTGCTCTCCGAAACACAATCACGAGAAGACATGGAACAACAAATCACATTGTACCTAATGCGCCCCAGGAGACCTTGTCTTTATTGATGCCAGCCGCTGCTGAGGTGCCTGTTTGGTATCATTATCGTTCAATGGTTTACAATGATATTGCTGTGGTTATGTCGTCATAAAATGATGGTGAGGTGCAGTCCTAAGTAGGCATAGCTTTCATTGCGATAGCAATTATATGGACACTCCAAGCGCTATTCCACCGTCGGCGTGGACGTAGCCGTCACCGAGAGTATCCGTATAAAGTACAAGGGCGATAAACACCATCGCCGCGGGCGAGTGAAGTGGATGTGCGAGTGAAGGCCAGTGAGGGCAGCAGGCGATAATCACGCAATCTCTACCACGCGAACGAGAGGGAAGAGGGGAGGAAGCTCGTCGTTTTCCGTCGTGCGCGAAGCACCGTGGTTGGGTGAAAGGGGAGAGCGTGGGGGCGGCGTTCTGCTCCGCCTGCTACAGCGCATGTGGCGGCTGCGCGGGGTCTGCCGTTATTTGAGTGATCTGCGCTGGGGACTTTGGTAGGAATCAAACAGACGATGTCTGTTTGATTTGAAACGCCCATGTCTCTATGTTGTGTCGTGGGTTTGATTCCTACCTTTGGTAGGAATCAAACCCACGATTGTGGTGTTAATTTAGGCGAAGTTATTAAGGCACTCGAACCCATGACCCAACATAGAGACATGGGCGTTCCAACCGATGTCCCTAAGTTGAATTCCAATTCACATCGTGATGGTCAACAGCCGGACCCAGCGCACTTGCTGTTAATTAAGACAGTGAATTAAGGCCGGGTAATAATTTAGAGTTAATTAGGGTACTCGACCCCACGACCATGGGTGAGATTCAAACCGTCCTTGTTTGGTAGGTATAATATCCACGATTTATGGTGTTAATTAATGCGAAGGTATTAGGGTACTCGTACCGACGACCCAAAATGGAGACATGGCCGAACTAGCCTCCCGAAGTTGGAATAACATCTTGATGGTCGACATTCGAACCCACTATCGTAGGTGCTAATTAAGGGAAAGTAATTAAGGCACAGTGAATTTTAATAATAATAATCAATCTACCCGAAACCATTACCACTGGTGAGAGTCAAACCCTCCTCCTTTAGTAGACCACGATTTTCGGTGTTAATTTAGGCGAAGTTATTTAGGGACTCGAATGCACGACCCAACATGGAGATATGAGTGCACCCCGCATCTCAAACTGGATTGCAATTGACATCGTGATGGTCGACGCTCAAACCTACTACTCTATGGGTTAATTAAAGCGAAGTGAATCAAGGCACACGTAATTGAAATAGAGTTAAATAGGGTACTCGAACCCACCACCATTGGTGAGAGTCAAATCCTCCTTGTTTGGTAGAAAATAAACCCACAATTTTTGGTGTTATTTAAGGCGAAATTAGTGAACGTACACGAACCCACGACCGAACATGGAGATTTGGGCGAATCAGCCTCCCCAAATTTATTGTTATTCACATCGTGATGGTTGCCACGTACCCACTACCTTGGGTATTAAATAAAGCGAAGTGAATTTGGGCGTATTAATTTTAATTGAGGTAATTAAGGCACTCCAACACACTACCAATGATGAGAGTACCGGCGGCCATGATGTCCGAGTATTGCGTTTAAATCGGTGAGCACTGTACAGCCGCGTGCAATATCAGCTGCACACGGTGCCCGTATTCAAAAGAGCCTCAAGACAACGTGGCAGCGCCGACATACCGAAAACTGGTGTAATGAGTACCAGTGATTGTACCAGTGCTTTGCTTTAGAATTAGCCCTATTTCGGTGCCATGGTGCAATCTGGGAGCCACGTTGAATTCGGGCACCATATTGCAGCTCATACTGCATGCGATTGTACTTCGAAATCGTAATGATTTTCGCTTGTTAGTCCGAGTTCATGCCTGATATTTCTTACCGCTCTAATCTAATACCAATCTATGCTGGTACTGGACAGGTTATACCACGTATATTCCTGAATGTCCCCATGAATTTGTATTGAGGGACGAGCGTTCAAGGGCTTAAATGTGAGCACTCACCAAAGCTTGCTTCCCCCAGACGTAACTTTGTACTGCAATGTACCAGCAGGCTTGAGACGTTGCCACGCCGTCGCGTTATGAGAACAGGAGAATAAAAGTTGGCGTCTTGCTTTTGGTGAACAGTGCGCATTGTTAGTGACAATAGAGCGGCTAGGTACTACAGAAGTGTATACCCTACTCCGTGACCTACATTTCCTGTTAGCCGGCTGTTGCATTATTCGTTATTCCTTGTGTTAGTAGTACGCTGCTTCTTTCTGCCTTTCCTTCCCGGTAAATGGTGTTATTATATTGCTATTCCCTGCTTTAAGTGAAGCAATAGATCCATGGCAACGCCGATAACAACTTGGGGACGTTTTTTTTTCTTCAGGTGGTGAACACAGGGCTCGATGTAACGACGCTGCGGACTGGGTGCTGCTGCTAGCACTTAAGAGTATGGCATTTAACTTACATCTAGGTTCGTCGTCGATGTAAACATCATGGCAATCATTACGGTTATGCGCGTCTTAAACCTGTTTTCGTTTCGTATTTTTGGTGCCTCTGTCAAGAATAAACTCAATCGAGGACGACAGAAGACTAGTTGGAGCGATGAAATTAGGAAATTCGCCGGCGCTAGTTGGAACTGGTTGGTGCAGGACGGGTAATTAGAGATCGCAGGGAGAGGCCTTAGTCTTGCAGTGGACGTAAAACAGGCTGATGATGATGATAATGATGAGCAAATAACGTCATTTTCCCCCTTTGGCTGTCAGTCCTGCAGCATTGCATTGCGGACGGCCGATATGATAGTGATAGTTCCATCATATTTACGCTGTGCCGAGAGAAAATGTGCTCCTTTTTTTGTGTGCCTTCACCATCACTAAGCCTCTGGGCCTGTGACATATCCAGCTTTTCTGGACACGCACCAACTAGCGGCCAAGCGGGCCCGGCACGAAGCTAGCGCGTTTTCAATGGAACCAGCGGGTTTTTCGCGAATAACAAAAGCTGCAGGTCGAAGATGGAAAAAGGCAGGAGACAGACGTGTCTTGGAAGACAATCCACACGAGCCAAATGCAGTGATTACGCTACGGCACGTAAGAATTTTGTTCTCACAGCGGTTAAAAAGTTAGCAATGGAAGCTTATGGAAACGACGAAAATTTGTACTCAATTTTCGAGGCAAGAACGATCCTTGTGATAAAACTACGTCATCTACCGTAATACCCAGTGCATCGTATGTAGCACGGAGATGCAGCTTTCGATTGATGCCTATCTCGACTCTCACACATGGCGTAGCACTGTTCCCAAAAGCGATTTTTGTAACACTGTCCTGAACGTGGTATGTACGAAAACATGAGCGTACCGCTTGACAAATCCTCGGAAGCCGTGGCCGAGTCTTAGAATCGCGGGCACCTATAGTCCCGCGTCACGGTGGCTGCGGGCCGATTCCCGCTTCGCACTTTTTTCAAGCCGCATAGCACGTAGTTTTATTGTCTGCTACCAGATGGCAGAAACACAAAACTCAACATTAGCTTTGGCTTCTGCTTTTCCAGTGGTGCTCTTGGCATATTTTGCTTTCTATTTTTCCTGCCTAAAACGTAGCAGTGTCGTGTTCATTTGTTAAGTAATCGCTTTTATGAAGATGTTATTCATTGTATATCATAACTAGAAGCTTGCGCATGGCTTCGTGTTTTCCCAAAAAAAAAGTTAGGAGTAAGAAAACCTAGGTGTACGAAATGGCTATTCTTATTGCGTTCTTCTGGAAGGTGCGTTTTCTTCGACTTTCGGCTGCCCTTAATGGCACACACCCCGAGCGAATCAGGGCGACCTGGGCCACAAAGCCACCCGGTGGCTAGTGCCATTCCTATGCAACATTCGTGTGGAACAAAGGGTCTGCTAGGCTGAGTCGCTTCCCGAACGTTAATTATTTCTAAAGATTCATCCAAATAAAGATGCACCAACTAGGAGAAGATGTGCGGCGCCTGGATTAGCTACTGTTAAGGTGTTCCCTAAAGCCAAGTGGTAAGAACCCGTAGGTTTGGCCGTAAAAAGAAAAAAAAAAGAAAGAAACATTTGAATAAATGTCCTGTGTTGTGTCTGCCCGGTCGCTCTAAAGAAAAGCTAGCTTGGCTAGCCATTAGCATTAAGGATCAACATGTGGCGTCCCTCGTTCGGTGCATTTGCTTTTACTGCGCAGCATTCTTTGGCGAGTACCCCAGCAATTTGGCAGCAAAATCCTACAAAATCGTGTATGTAACGCCAAAAAACATGACGCACTTCTCCCATACAAATACATAGGTCCTCAGAAAAGGAGTTGGGGTGGCCAACTTGAATTTACGTTGGGTGGCCCAACGTAAATTTGGGGTGAAATGGTATTGAGCCAAGCTGGATTTGAGGCTGATATGGGAGTGGCCCAACCTAAATTTGAGGTGATATAGGGGTGGGTAAGCCTAAGTTTGGGGGAATATGGAGTGTGGGCCAGCCTGGATTTGGGGATGATATGGGGGTGGTAGAACCTAAATTTGGGGATGACATGGGGACAGGCTAAGCTAACCATGGGGGTGATGTGTGGCTGGGCCAAGCTGAATTGGGGGGTGATATGTGGGTGGACTAACCTTCATTGGGGGGTGATTTACGGTGGGCCATTCTAAATTTGAGGTGATCGAGGGGTAGGCCAGCGTTAGTTTCGGGCGGATATGGGGGTGGGCCAACCTTGATTTGCAGGTGGTACTGAAGTGGACCAATCTAAATTTGGTAGTTCGTGGAGGCGGGTCAATCTGTATTTGGGGGTGATATTGGGTTGGTCCTACCTAAATGTGGGGGCAATCTCGGGGTCGGCCAATCTGAATTTAGGGGTGACATGGGGGTGGGCCAACCTAATTTGTGGGGTGCGTCGACTCGCAATTGGGGGGCGATTTTTTTAAATTCGTGGGCGGACCAACTTCAAAATTAAGGGTGGCGCAATTGAAATTTGGGATTGGGCCAACTTGAAGTTTAAGGCTGGGCGAAATGAAAATCGGGTGTGGCCGACTTCAAATTTGGGGGTGGGCTAATTGAAATTTGGGGGCATGTTTACGAATAGTTACACAAGACCAGTGGTGTTTCTGCATGCTTTTCATCATCGCAAAGAACGTACATTAATAATTGTTAGCCAATACTACTCAGGATGAGCTACCACTCGAGCCTTCCCAGGCCACTGGGCTAATGATGTCATAGGAGTGCTCTCATCGTGACGACTGCGATGTTCAAAGTGGAGATCCACAAGAACTTACCGCAGACCGAGCTGACCATTTTCATACCAAAGTCATCGGTAGCACTACTCACTGGTGCTAGACGCAACACAAGCTTACAACGATCATAATTCAACTTTCAATCGCACGCTAGTCGACGCGCTCTCAGTGCACAACTTCGCCAATCACCTTGCTGGATGTTTTATTGTTATGTTGCATCGTTTTTCACGAAGGCCTCCTCCCGCAAAGAGCATACATTTTTGAGATTGACGAGGCAAGCTAGTATATAACTCATACGAAGCAAATGTATAAAGGGTTATAGTGATTTTTCAAAAAATATATCTAAGTAAACAACATTTCTGATGGTATTGTTTTGACCGGGCATGACAACGATTTCTTCCAGCCTGTCACAGTGCTTTGACCGAAAACCTAATCATTTTGCATAAACGTGTTGCTCCAATACTACATGGGCTAAAGTACAAAAGTGCGGTGCATGGTCACAGCTTCACAGCCAGTCTATTTTGTGTACTGTTGTTGATGTGTTAGTAATATGGTGCTTTCCTCTTCATAAGAGCACAGAAAGAAAAAATATTACAGTTGGTAGGTAAGCGGAAAGTACATTGGAAGATCGGAAACCAGCGATTTTTTTTTATTTACGGTTTTGTCTTCTCGGCTGGTAGATCGCTGTCCGATCACTTCAACAAATTTTGTTTGTGTGCAAATGCAGCAAAAACGTCGATGGCACCGTTTCATTGCCAGGACCTTTATGCCCTTCACACACACAAGAAGGACACCAGATAATTGACACACGCACTTTTATAAACTGATATTATTTTGCTAATTTCAATGTAGCGAGGTGTCTGCGAACGGAGCATTTGCTTAGTATCAGTCCAGTGTTAGCAATGAGAAGCAGTTCGGTCGACCATACCCATGAGGGCATACTAGCCACTGTAGTGCTTTACTGTAGGACAAGTGAAGTGCTAAAAACTTGGTGTTCCTTGCCCTTTCCGCAGGTCGTCCATCCATTGTGTTATGGTGACGATCAACGTTGTGTCCGTCAGGCCTCCTCTTCATCGATAGCTTCACCATAGCGAGAGCGGACCGAGAAAGGAAGCTTTCTTCACAATCAGCACCAGCGGGATTCCACCACTCGTAACTGCTACAATTTGCATTCATTGGTTGGGCATGCTAACCACATCCTTAGTTTCACAATCGCTAGAGTGCGCAGAAAAAGCAGAGCTTTGGTCGCTATCTCTACCACGAACCCATGCCAATGCAGATATAAGTACGTGCAGCGGCTGGGCATGCTAACTTCTGCGCTACCACTTGCCACCGCCACCTTAAATTTTCCGTGCCTACCTGCTTCTTGTTTTCAACGCAGACGCATGCAGGACAAACGCGGATAAGAAAAAAAAATCTCAGTGCCCTTCCACTCTGTGAAGAAGGATGACCAGCAAAGCTGTGTATGTGGGCCCCTTAATGGCGAACTGCACTTCCGACGCGGGTCGGCCCGCCATTGAACTTTGTTAGGGATCGGCCCACGTATGGGGATTGCTTAACGCCTGCTTCACACCCGCTGCGGGTCGGGTCGGTATTGCACTATCTTCGGGATGGGCCCAGTGCTTAACGCCTGCTTCACCGCCGCCACGGGTAAGTCCGGCATTGTACTATCTTCGGGATTTTGTTCTACACGCGGACACGATAGTTGAGAAAGTAGCCCTTAAGAGTAAGCTTTAGCTCGGGTGATTTTATCTAAATACATGCAAAAGTATATTCGTTTTTCTCGGCAACCACTGCACCAAATTTGACAAAGTTTGTTGCACTTTAAAGAAAAATGTGAAATCTAGTGAGTGTTTCTTTTGAATTCTATATTTAGGCCATCATATGTTTATTGAAAATTGGAAAAAATCACAAATTTTCGGAAAACAATCAAGTTTACAACTCTGTCTTTCGGCAATGAAAAATGTTATCACAATTCTGTGCATTGCATCTTACAGCACATCTAAAGTGGACAAAATTAATATATTACACGTCAATTTCGAAAGTAAATTAGTAATATGAGCATATTGCTTTTGCAGAACCCTTGTACACAACGTAACGAATTCGCGTAAGATATAAATCGATATATCGAATTTGTCCGCTTTGAACGATCTAATGGATGCCGTTTACAGAACCGTGATATCTATTCTTGATGCGGGGCTATGAATTGGTAAACTTCGTGCTTATATTTTTTTCGCACTTTCGAATCTCTAAAATACTTCTAACAACATTCAGCCCCTAAATGGAAAGTCCGCTTCCAAAAGTCACTAGAATTTACCTTTCTTTCTAGACTGCAGCAAATTTCAGTAAAATTGGTCCAGCGGTTATCGGTGAAAAGCGTTTCGGCGTTTTACATCTATTTGAATAGGCCGCGCCGGAGTTGGGCCCGAGTTAGAACTTCCCCTTAAGAGGAAGCTTTAGCTCGCGCCCAACTCCGACGCGGCCTATTCAAATACACGTAAAAACGCAAAAACGTTTTGCTGAGATAACCCCTGGACCGATTTTAATGAAATTTGTTGCATTTGAGAGAGAAAGTTGAATTCTAGTGACTGTTGGAAGCGGAATTTTGATTTAGGGCTTGAATTTTGTTAAAAGATTTTCAAACATTCAGAAGTTTGAAAAAAATAGAAGCACGAAGTTTACAAACTAATAGCTCTGCACCAAAAAACAGATATCGCAATTCTGTAAACGTCATCCATTAGACCATTCAAAGCGGACAAATTTGATTTGTCATTTTACATCTTACGTGAATTGGTTACGTTATTTACGAGGGTTTTGCAGAAGTTGTAATAACACATTGACACATTTTTTGAGGTTCATGTGTAACATATCAATTTTGTCCGCTTTAGATGTGCTATCATATACAATTCACAGTATTGATATATCATTTTTTCTTGCTGGGTTACGGAGTTTTAAAGTTGATAGTTTCGTTTTCTGAAAATTTGCGATTTTTGCCAATTTTTTATAAAAAATGACAACCTAAATCGAAAATTCAAAACTAACAGTCACTAGATGTTAAGTTTTTCTTTTAAATGCAGCAAACCCCGTCAAATTTTGTGCCGTGGCTGCCGAGAAAAACGAATTCTCTTTTTACATGTATTTAGATAGCAGCACCCGAGCTAAAGCTTCCTCTTAAGAGGAAGCTTTAGCTCGGGCCCAACTCCGACGCGGCCTATTCAAATACATGTAAAAACGCAAAAACGTTTTTCTGACATAACCCCTGAACCGATTTTAATGAAATGTGTTGCATTTGAGAGAGAAAGTTAAATTCTAGTGACTGTTGGAAGCGGAATTTTGATTTAGGGCTTTAATTTTGTTAAAAAGATCTACAAAAATTCAGACGTTTGAAAAAAATAGAAGCACGAAGTTTACAAGCTAACAGCTCTGCATCAAGAACAGATATCGCGATTCTGTAAACGGCATCCATTAGACCATTCAAAGCGGACAAATTTGATGTGTCAGTTTGCATCTTACGTGAATTTGTTACGTTGTTTACGAAGGTTCTGCAAAAGTTGTAATTACACATTACTCCATTTTTTGAGGTTCATGTGTAACATATCAGTTTTGTCCGCTTTAGATGTGCTATCAGGTACAATTCACAGAATTGCGATATCATTTTTTCTTGCTGAGTTACGGAGTTGTAAACTTGATAGTTTCGTTTTCTGAAAATTTTTGATTTTCGCCAAATGTTTATAAAGATTTGACGACCTCAATCGAAAATTCGAGACCAACAGTCACTAGATTTTAAGCTTTTCTTTTAAATGCAGCAAACCCCGTCAAATTTGGTGCACTGGTTGCCGAGAAAAACGAATTCTCCTTTTACATGTATTTAGATAGGAGCACCCGAGCTAAAGCTTCCTCCTAACGACGTCGCTATATAAAAAAATAATGAAATAAAGAAAATAAATGCCTCAACCGTCTATACCGCCGCCCCAGATTTCGTCACGATGGAACCGTCACCATCGGCACTGCTCCTTGAGCAGCTACCAAGCTGTTCACTTTTGTTATCTTCCTTTCCTCGGCGGCAGCGCATTGTCTTGATGCCAGCGACGCGCTATATCTGCACGATCATTGCGCCATGCATGGCTTCTGCGACCAAGCAAGCTTTCCGCGGCACACGTTCGCGGCTATATTGACAATAAGAATTTAAACTGCTTGCCTTCGAAACAACAACGTGAATAAAAATCGAAAGCGGACTGGTCGGCCACAAAGAACATGCTCACGGGGCCATACTATTGATGACAGCATCACAAAAGGCTAGGTGCGGTCAGGTTGACTTTACAGGTTTGCAAGTAATGACTGACGGGCTAGTTGATTCATTATCACAGAAAGAACAGCGCTTCAAGTTGTTAGCGCAGTTTGTGTGTGGTTCCTCCTTTGTGTCCCGTCTTGACGGGCTGTTCTCTGACTTTACATATGTTTTTCTGCTTCAGTTACGCCTTCCAAGAGCGTTTCCTTAGAAAATTTTTGTTCGCATGCCTCTTACACAAGCATGTTTAGTCGAAATTTCTTCGCTTGGCTGCAGATTCTCGAGAAGCTGCTCATTTTCTTTAGCCATGTTAGATCAATTACTGAAAAGATAATTAACGTAGCTTTGTTTATTATGCAAACAATCTCTTAACTTACTCCGACCCAAAGGTTACCAATCGGAGCACTCGCATGATAAAATGATGTCACCATTGCTTGTATTGGTTTAATAGTTTTGTTTGGTGCAGTTAGAAGCAGCCGGCATATTAGTGGTACAGTAGGCTTCTTATAGAGTAAGTATCAAAGTATGGACAGGTTATCTTGGCGCAAATCAACTTCATGAGCTTAAGAGGAAGCTTTAGCTCGAGCCCAACTTCGACGCGGCCTGTTCATATACATGTAAAACGCAAAAACGTTTTTCTGAGATTTTCGCTGGACCAATTATAATGAAATGTGTTTCATTTGACAGCGTAAGTTCAATTCTAGCGACGGTTGGAAGTGGAATTTTGATTTAGGGTCTGAATGTTGTGAAAACAATTTTAAAAAATTCGAAATTTCGAGAATAATAGACGCACGATGTTAAAAAATAGTTGTGCATCAAGAACAGACATCGCGGTTCTGTAAACAGCATCCATTAGATCATTCAAAGCGGACAAGTTCTCGATGTCAATTTATATCTTACGCGAATTTGTTACGTTGTGTATGAGGGTTTTGCAAAATCTGTATTTGCATATTACTGAATTTTTGGAGATTCATGTGTAACATATCAATGTTCTCCGCTTTAAATGTACTAGTATTTATTTATTTTATTTAAAATACCTTACTGACCCATTTAAGGGCATTGGGTAAGGGGCACAGAAAGTGTTTCAACAGGAGTAAACAATATAAATATCAATACAAGCAGTCACGAGATAAGCAAAGCAAAATTAGATGCAATTCACAGAGTTGTTATATCATGTTTCATTGCTGTGCTACGGAGTTGTAAATTGATAGCTTCATTTTCTGAAAATTCTCGATTTTTGCCGATTTTTAATAAAAATTTGGCGACCTCAATCGAAAATTCGAAACCAATAGTCACTAGATATTAAGTCTTCCTTTTAAATGCAACAGACCTTGTCAAATTTGACGCAGTGGTTGCGAGAAAGACGAATTCTGCTTTGACATGTATTTAGATAGGAGCATCCGAGCTAAAGCTTCCTGTTAAGCACATGTGCCCAACCATGTACTTCTGCCTTTACAATGGACTATTCTCAGCCTTACGGTACATCACACAGGGTGTGCGAGAAGATTGTACACGCTCCTGTTTAGATTTCTGAGCGCTGGTGGCATCAGGCTCGGTTTCTTGCCATCATCAGCAATAAAAACAGATGCCTGGGGGAAAGCATTGGAAACATTTCCAGTGCTTTGTAACACACTGTAACGTAGATTGAAGACCAGTCTTACAAAATATACGCTTCACTTTAATGGTGGGCCAGAAGAAGAGCGTGAAGCGTACGTGCTTCGTCGTCTTCCATGGCGCCGGCCTTTGCGCGTGCCGTCCCGCGGTGCGGGAGCCCCACGTCATTGTGTCGATTGCTTCCCATGCGAAAAGCGACCGTCTCGGTCGCGTGAAAAAGTTCTTTCAGCGACGACAACAAATGGAGCTCCTCAGGTGCAGCTCGGCGTTCACGTACGCGCATAGTAGGGTTTCATGCGCACTACATGAACAACTTCAGCGCGAGGATGACGACGGGGCGAACCGAGGTCAGAACTGCTGGGGACGACTTCGTAGGTCACGTCACTGAGGCGGCGTGTAACCTTGTAGGGACCGAAATACCGACGGAGAAACGTTTCCGAGAGTCCACGGCGACGGATGGGCGTCCAGACCCACACGAAGGCGCCGGTATTGTAATGGACGTCGCGTCGACCCTGGTTGTAGCGAAGGGTGTTGGCATGCTGTTGGCTCCGGATACGATGACGAGCAAGCTGGCGGGCTTGTTCAGCTCTGTGTACGAATTCGACGTGTTCGCTGGTCGGGCTATTATCAGGCAGAGGTAGCACGGCGTCAAGTGTGGACGTGACGTGACGGCCGTATACAAGCTCGAACGACGTTTACTGCGTAGTCTCCTGTACAGCAGTGTTATACGCGAAGGTCACATAGGGTAAAATCTCGTCCCACGTTTTGTGCTCTAGGTCGATATAAATGGAGAGCATATCAGCCAGCGTTCTCTTCAGACGTTCCGTTAATCCATTGGTCTGAGGGTGATACGCAGTGCTCTTGCGGTGAGAGCAATGTGTCAGCTGGAGAACGTCCTGCATAAGTTCGGCTGTAAAGGCTGTACCGTGGTTGGTGATGACATCAGACGGTGCACCATTTCGCAGGACGATGTGGCGTACAAAGAACTTGGTAATTTCATACGAGTTTGCTTGCGGAATAGCTTCGGTTTCGGCGTACCGAGTTTAGTCGGTAGCGACGACTATCCATTTGTTGCGCGAAGAGGTCACTGGGAATGGCCCAAGTATAGATCCATTCCTATTTGTTGGAATGGTGCTTGAGGAGGGTCCACAGGGTGGAGAAAGTCAGCCGGTTTAACTGGTGGTTTCTTGCGGCGCTGACAATCGCGTCAGGTCTTCACGTAACGTTTCACAGAAGAATAAAGTCGGGGCCAGTAATACTTCTGCCGTACTCTTGCTAATGTTTTAGCGAATCCCAGGTGTCCCACGCATGTCTCATCATGGCAGGCTTGCAAAATGTCTTGGCGCAGCGCGGACGGCACGACAAGGGGGTACGTAGTGGGCCGCTTCCGCAGTTTTTCCTGTAAAGGACGCTGTTGTGCAAGCGGTACGATGATAAGCCGCGCACGAACGAGTGGGGTAAAACACCTGCAACTCCTTGAAGGAGCTCGATCAACGGCAGCAGCTCAGGGTCAGCGCACTGGTGCTCAGCCATCTTTATGGCGTCAATAACGCCGACAAATGACAAGTCATGGTCAGGGTCCGATGACGTCGTAGGGAGTGGTGCACGTGACAAACAGTCAGCGTCGCTATGCGATCGAGGCTGGCGTACGTGCTGATTAGCTGGCGTCGGAATTCGTCCCATGTCGATAAGGCCGCCTCACGGTTCTCAAACCATGTCCGCGCGTAGTCCTCGAGGGCAAAGTAGGCGTTGCGTAGCTTGCGCTCTGAAGTACAGCCGTTGAATTCTGCGACACGCTCAAAGTGATCGAGCCAGTCCTCAACATCCTCGAAAGTGTCCCCATGGAAGGATGTGGGGATTCGCGGCTGGTTAAGGACGACCTCGGTCGGTGCCGTTGAGGAAGACGACGGAACTGATGTACTCATCTTTCCGACTAGATTGGGTAGAGGCTTGTGCTCAGGTGGCAGTCCCTGAAGTCGACGGCTTGTCCGTACGTGCACAGGAGTCAGCTCGACCGGACGTCGTACTGGGCTTGTAGACAGCGTTTATCTGGGCGTGGTAGCATGTACCCCGCACTTCCACCAGAAAAATGTAACGTAGATTGAAGACGAGTCTTACAAAATATACGCTTCTCTTTAACGGCGGGCCAGAAGAAGAGCGTGAAGCGTACGCGCTTCGTCGTCTTCCATGGCGCCGGCCGTTGCGCGCGCCGTCCCGCGGTGCGGCCGCCCCACAGCATTGTGTCAATATGGATCAGTGCGGACATGTACGTTAGAACGAAAAGTACTGCATGAAGTATTAGGATGACGGTTTCGCTGCATCTATTTTGGCTGTATAATGTTAACATCTAAAGAAAGAATGCTCTGATTTTGTGAAAATTAATGCTGACATGAAATATGAGCTCCGACACAGTACCCGTGGTGGAACTGGCCCCTGGAATACAAGGCTATATTGAACCACGAAATGCTGGTTTGATAAATACCAGTAATTGGAATGTGTATAGCTCTTAAATTTGCTGCATGTCGGCGCCGCAGTGGAGTCTTTGGGGGCCCTTTTTACCACAAGCACTATGTTTCAGCTAATATTAAAAGCAACTGTATTCTCGTCCTTTCTTTTGGGGTGGGGGGAGAGCTCATTTAGCGTCTAATCACTGTTCCAAAATCATAGGTTAGCTCAAGACGCACCTTCATGTGTTTCTGATATCTGATATGTTGTCATGGATTCAATAGCGTAAGAGCGTTATCTTATCAGATTTCGCACGTGAAGCGAATACTAGCGTACATTCTCGATCACATTTGAAGACCCGAGATTGCGCTGCAATGTACGGGTATTCCAATCTGATGAACCGATGTCTCGGTCCGTAGATCAGATCCAGAGGAAGCACTACTATGCGCGCAGCCATCGTTGTGCTTTGAGTGTTTTCCAGCGGAAGCTCACCTTTTATAATATGTTATATTCGTGACTCACTTTTTTGGAAGAGTTTTGTTCTTCACATCACTACAACGGGTGAGAGTATATACATTCTCCATCTTCATTGAGTGAATACTGGAAAACGGACTAGGACTCTTCTTGGCGTCTGCGTTTACACATTTACCGCAACAATTTTTTATTCATAACTCACTTTTTAATTTAGGAGGCTGTAAAAGACAGCAACCTTATATTAACATGAGGTCTTCATAACACAGAAAATTGAAATGCTTATTAGTCGGCTTTCACCTCATCTTAAGGAATTTCAATAAAGATATCCTTATGATAATTAAAAGCCTATCCACTTGACAACGTTTCATCTGTGTTCCCCTTTGCAAGCTGATACCGACTTGCAGGTGCTTCATATCGGCGGCCCTTGAGATATGTCCAACCGTCAAACAAAGAGTTATTCCGAATGTTTCATTTCAGGAAGGCCTGCTACCCTCCTGCCTTTCATTCCCGTTCGAAAACAGGCGTAAGACGTAAGTGCTGCATGAAGAGCGTCGTTAGTCCAAACCAACGAGCTACC
The DNA here is from genome assembly GCF_023375885.2 of Dermacentor andersoni. NCBI lineage: Eukaryota > Metazoa > Arthropoda > Arachnida > Ixodida > Ixodidae > Dermacentor > Dermacentor andersoni. The sequence continues at coordinate 18,800,520 of NC_092821.1, forward strand.
GTAAATCACATCGCCTGTGTAGCTGTCATTTAGGCTTAGATAAGAAATATATGTTTTAAATCGACCCATCACGAATCCGAAATGAGCTGCCCCCGACCAGCCCAGATAGGTTTCTTTCATTTCGTATTGCGTGCTAGCGGCTAAGTGTAGCTCGTGGTGCAGAGGGCTAAGTGTGGATGTGGCAGAGAAGGCGCTTTGTATTCTGTCTCGACACCCACCGAAAATTGCACGCCGCGCTGCTGGCCATTCCTAGAAAATTGTGTACGTGGCGCCCAGCCATTTGCAACACAGCAACATTGTTTTGCGATGGGAAAGTCCAAGTGAGAAAAAGGGTAGTTACGGAGATGAAGACACGCTATTTTCTGCAGCAACATATGAATGAATGAATGAATGAATGAATGAATGAATGAATGAATGAATGAATGAATGAATGAATGAATGAATGCCTTCATTTATTGAGAAAAAGGAGCAGCAAGCATCAGTGAAAGCACGTCTCGGCACATTGGGAAAGTAGCGAGGCCCAAAGAGAGGAAAAGCTGGAGCCCGGGTGGCAGGCGAAGTCGCAGTTTAGGGTCGAGAGAATATAAGCGAGAGTTGGTGAAACCAGTTGAGTTGCAGTGTAGATGTGTGATGTGGCGAGTAAATGATCGGAGTCACCGCCCAGCATCCGTCGTTTGCGGTAGTATAAGCACCCGTCGCTCTTGGTAACAAACGTTTACTGAAAACCAATCTTAGTAATTACTTATTCATCAGCCATGCCTCACCGCTCATTCCTTACTGGCAGGGTCTGTTGATTTGATTACAACTACGCTGTCGCTTCAAGCTACGACTATAACTTGACGCTTGCGGTTACGCTTGCTATTGCGGGAATACTATAAACATGGGTTGCAGCACAAGTTAGAGAACAGACATTTTAGAACAGCGCTTCTCGCCTTACATACGCTAAACACAAGCACCATTGCAGCATGTTACAGTGTGCGTTCCTTCAAGACAGAGTCAAGAACGCAAACATAAGAACGCGTTAGAAGACAGGGTGCCGTCTTGAGCCTCGTGCCAAAGATATCCAAGCCAATACAATATTAGCAATCATGATGTCGTTTCTATGCAAAGAGGTTATATATTTAAACTTCTGGAGTGACAGTCCACTTCGCCACCTACGGGAGCGCGTGAAGCCGCCGGCGGCCATATTGTTAGAGGAAAAAGAGGGCGGCTAGTGTACGTATATATCCGCAGTACACGGCGCGGCGCTCCCTGTGCTTGCGATTCTGCGAGGAAAAATAAAATTAAACCCATTTAGGAAGTATATCAGTTCGCCGCTGTGTGTCGCTGTTGTAAAAAAAAAAAAAGAAAATGTCATGGTGGTGGGCACCTGGTGTTCTGTGTGTAGTAAGTTGCGTGAACTGAAAAACAGTCGTGTTTCCCGTTTTCATCATGCAGTAACCTGCCGCATACATCCGTAGTGTGATGCCCTTTCGTCGATACGTGGTGCTGGCGCGTATTGGCAGCGACATGGCCTCGAAATATATCATCCTTATGCCATTCTTTAAAAAAATCACTGTTCGTGCGAATTAGTGCTTTCGGTTTAAACTTAGAAAACAAGAAAAAAAAATACAACGGTAGGTCTCATTTTTGTCCGGCGTTTCAGTTTTATCCGAAAAGAGTCGGTGAGAGCAAATTTACGATAAAGCTAAGGTGACCCACGATCTGCACTTAGCCGTAAGCGCATGCGCTCCAATGAGAGTAACCTGCCAAAGTTAAGGTCATGTGTCAGCTGGCAGCTCAAGCAATCTTTACTTTTTTTTTCGTTTTTGCGTCCGTTCTGCCTGCGTCTGCAACAAAAACGAGAAGTGGGAAGGCAGATAAACAGAATATTGTGGAGGGAGGTAGTAGCGTAATGGTTAGCGCGCAGCTCCCAAATGGAGGATGCTGCGAATACATGGGCTCGAATCCCTGTGGTTTGTTCGTGAGGCGGCAGCCTGATGACAACGGTCGCCCTCAACGTAACACAATAAGCGGGCTTGCAAGGTCACACCTAAAGCCGAAAGTACATTCGCAGGAAATACAGTATGCTGCTGTCGACAAAAAAAAGTGATGAGTAACGAGCAGTGTTGTTGAGCGAGGTTGTAGACCGATAATGTCCCCATAGACAGGACCACGCTCCATCCCGGTGCTCAGCGGAAAGGTACATCGACAGCATGTCAGCTAGGTGTAATTGATACTTCATTAAGGTCGTTGCGTGTTTGTGTTGTGTCTAGCAGGAGCGAGTAGTGTAAGAGATGACACTGGACAGAAGGCGATGAGCGAAGTCCGCGAAAAGTACTTTAGGATAGCCATATTGAACGTCGACGCCGGTTGAAGAAAGCCTGCGACTTCAGTTGCTCAGGTCGCCAGAAAGGCTTGAATAATAGCATACAGCTGGGCATATTTGGTAACCACAGCGATAGATGCACTCTTTGCGGAAGTAAAGAGACGAAAGGGACCTAGTGAGTTGGTCAGCCTTTTTGGGTGAAGGCAACTGGTCAATATACCCACACATGCTACCTGAAGGCATCAATGTTGCCAGATTCGAGACCCTCGCTATGTAATAAACGAGAGGAAAGGGGGTTAGCCGAGGGGCTCGAATTTTAATTAGTCCTAGCATAAGAAGCAAACAAACACTGACACCAAGGACCACATAGGGGAAATCACTTGTGCTTAATAAATGAAGTAAAGAAACGATGAATTATTGGAAATTAAAGTGGATGAAAAAGCTACTTGCCGCAGGTGGGAACCGAACCCACAGCCTTCGCATTTCGCGAAGCCCCTCGGTTAACCCCCTTTCTTCTCGTTCCTTGCCAACAAGTTCATCATAAGATCGAGCACTTCGGCGCTTGATGACCTTGTTCAGGATGACGTCAGCATTTCATTCAGCGTTTATTTCTGAGAAAATGAGTTGAAGTTACATTTATTTGCAACACAGTGGCGGGCGTAATCAGGCAGACATTGACAGCACTTCATTAGTGGGTGCCTGACTACTCTGTGGAGATTACGTACGACAATGGCAACAAAGAACACAGAAAGCTTCGTTTACATTAATTCGCACATACGTGAGGTCCGCATAATATTTTAGACTATCAGTCTATATGCTTAAGAATGGCGCTCATTAATGCAATATTTGCATTCACAGTGAGCAAAAGCGGCTGTAGTCTCCACGGTTGAATTGATTTAAACGGCTTTAATCCCATGGAAATTATATCGTTGCCAACTTCCGTGGGATTGTAGTCGTCAAAAATGCAAGTGACAGGAAAACCCGGAGGTTGATGAACGGCAAGAAGGCGGAAGCTTGCACAAGACCGCAGGGAAATAAAATGACTTTTTGAGCAGCGTGGTCAGGGGGCCATGCAATGGTTTCAACGTCTACTGAAAATCCTCCAAAATATGAACAGAGGCCGACAAAAATGCGGGCATTTTGGGAAAGGTGAAACCGCTAGAAACCTCAGGACAGCATTAGCCTAAATATAAAAGATGACTTAAAAATAAGAAAACATTACGTTGACAGGGCGGCCAAATTTTGGCAATAATAAATGGGCTGTTGAAGCAGTTCAGGTGAAACCCGATGGTGCAAAATCAGGAAAGAATGGCGGCAAGTGTTGAAAGGGCTCAAGTAGGTCCTGTGGTCGACACCAGCGCCCGACTACTTTCAGGCAACTGCACTTATGAGCGAGATGCCTGGTCGTCAGTTACAGGGTGATTCGGGTCTGAAATATTGGACGCGGACTCCATCACATTAAATACAGTGCATTCTACGGTGTCATTCTTCGACGGCTGGTACCGATTCTCGTTCAAGAAGGATGGGAGCAAATTGTCTCACGTGCCGGCTGTCACGTTTCTCGAACTGCCAGCATTCCTTCCCCTCCGTAGTTGTTTAGTTTTTATTGGATTTGGCTGCTAATCGCGAGGTCTCGGGATCGAATCCCACGCAGGGCAGCCGCATCTCGATGGGTGCGAAATGCGAAAACACCCGTGTACTTAGGGTTAGGCGCATGTTAAATAACCGTAAGTGGTGTAATTTATTCCCGAATTCCCCACTACGGCATACCTCATAATGAGATCGTAGTTTTGGCACGTAAAATCGCATAATGTGTTATGTAACATTCGTTAAGGATGTCCTCGGCAGTCACACTACTCTTGACTGCAAGTAATTGTCAGGAGCTGTGCGCGAGGTCTCCGAGTATGCCGGTGGCCTTTATGGCGTTCGATATATGCTAGTTTACATTGCGGCTATATTATAAAGGCGGAACGGCTGCATGGTAGACAGTATGGAGAGCATACAAATCCCGCATATTGCCACGTGTACTTGTCTTTATCGGGCGACACGTTTCACCGCCTAACAAATGTTATCGCACAGCGCAGGACGCGCCTGCATGTAGCGGCAGTTTCTGGAATGTTATCGATGGTTCCATCCGCTGTCTGTGACCGAACCTTGTGTAAACTGATTGCATGTGTGCGCGACGCGAATAATGTAGAGCTTTGTGGAAGACACGCAGGTCCCAGCAATTAGTCTAGAACATTCGACGATTGATGTATGAAAGTCGACGCGCTTGACCCGTTGATCAGATTTTCGACGATCGCCGACCGTGTTCTCCGCTATCGTTGTGCTAGAAGTGCAGCCTGTTTTTGTGGGCACAGGTTCGCCCAATAAAAGTTAGTTTTGTGTTTCACAGTATTGTTACTGTGTTCATCAACGTCACCACCACGTGACTTCTGGTGGAGGTGCTTTTCGTTCATGTACCGGCCGCCCCCGAGAAGCCGTGATCCAAGCCCGGACCGCAAAGAGTACACTAACGTAGTCCCGAACTGTCGAGCAAGCCGCCGTCTTCAACAGCTGCCCCCGGAGCACGGACTTCTACCTGAGAAGACCCAGAAGATTGTGGCCAAGGAAACCCCAATGGCAGCCCCAGCGTCCCCCATCGTGCCGCAGCAGCCCAGGGAGCCTCCGACGTTCCGCGGTTCAACGTTCGAGGTCACGGAAAGCTGGCTTGAAACGTATGAGAGAGTCGCTACATTTAATAGCTGGAACAGCGACGACAAACTACGACATGTCTTCTTCGCATTGGAAGACGCTGCCAGGGCGTGGTTCGAGAACCGAGAAGCCCCCTTAACGAACTGGGACCTGTTCTGAAGCGGCTTCCTGCAGACATTCGCAAGCGTCGTACGCCGAGAACGAGCCCAAGCGCTATTAGAAACCCGGGTGCAGCTACCTAATGAGACAACCGCGATCTTCACGGAGGAAATGGGCCGTCTATTTTGCCACGCCGACCCTGAAATGCCCGAGAAGAAATTCCGCCTAGTCATGCGGGGTGTGAAGGAAGAACTTTTTGCCGGAATGGTACGAAGCCCACCAAAGACCGTCGACGAGTTTCTTCGCGAGGCCACCAGCATCGACAAGACACTCGATATGCGAAACCGGCAATTCGACCACCGCACGAACTCGACAAACTACGCCGGAGTTCAGTCACTGGCCACCGACGACCTACGTGAGACTATCCGAGCGGTCGTGCTGGAGGAGCTACAGAAGCTGTTCCCATCATCACAGCCACAAGTGGCTTCGATTGCCGACGCCGTACGTGAGCAGCTCCAACAACAACTCGGAGTAGCCCCTGAATCGCCGCAGCCACAGCCGCAAGCGATGACATACGCCGCTGTAGCCCGCCGTCACGTTCCCCCTCCGCGCCCACGGCATGGCCCAGTGACGACACAGTTCCTCGGCCACCACCACCCCCGCCGCCAGCACGCCAAGCCGTCACCTCACGCGGCGTTCCAAGGAAGACTGGCGTTTGGCGCGCCCCCGACCACCGCCCGCTTTGCTATCATTGCGGAGAAGCCGGGCCGATGCCCATATCGTGAGATGAGACTCCGAGGGTTCGCCGTTAACGCGCCGCGATCACAGATTGGTGAACGACATCGCGATATCGCCGACTACCTCGCCGCCACTCAGTGGAGCCCTCGACGACCGTCCCGTTCACCGTCACCAGGCCGCTACCTGTCGCAGTACCACCGACCGTACACTGGCCCAGCCCGGGGCCGGTCAGCGAGCCCATATCCGGAAAACTAAAAGCAGCAACCAATGGAGGTGCAGTTGCTGTTCGTCGAACTGACGAAGATACTCCGCCGCCGACGAAGATGCCGAAGAAGCTACCTCGACGACATAACGACAAGCCGTCGTCCCGACGAAGTCTGGAAGCACAGAATACGACGACGAAAGACGACCTGATGACGCGACGTTACAGCTTCTGTTCAACACGACGCAGCCGTGATCCGACGCCAAGACCTAACTGCAACGCCAGACAAAGAACCACCGACCTCGACGTGCTTCTCGAGGGCCACGCAGTTACCGCCTTAGTGGACACAGAGGCCGATTACTCCGTAATGAGTGGACACATCACCGCCCAGTTGAAGAAAGTTAAGAGTGCATGAGAAGGCCCTCAAATTTGAACCGCTAGAGGACACCTCATTACACCGACTGGAATCTGCACGGCAAGGATTACCGTTCATGACCGGACTTACCCTGCCACCTTCGTTATCCTGAAACAGCGTTCACGAGATGTCATTCTCGGCATGGACTTCCTGAACCAACACGGCGTAATCATAGACCTGAAGTCAAAATCGAGAACGCTGTCGGAAGATCAAGCGATACCGCCGGAGAGCTCTCGTAGTCACCACGCCTTGAGTGTGCTCGAAAATCAAGTGAGCATCCCGCCTCGCTCGAGCATTGTTATTTCGGTCGGCACCGAAATACCCGCTGACGTAGAAGGCGTCATCGAAGGCGACCAACGTCTACTGCTCGACCGTGAAATTGGCGTCGCTAGAGGGATCGCTCGACTGCAGGGAGGAAACACGAAAGTCTTGCTGACAAACTTCAGCCAGGCGTTCAAGCACATCAACAAGGGCACGGCGATCGCATACATCGAGGAAATTCTGGAAACCAGCAATGCGTTTGTCCTCTCGGATTCTGCCGCGTGTACCCCGAGGACCGTAGTTCCCGAACCAGACTTCGACATAAATCCAAATCTCCCCATGATTAGGCAACAGCAGCTGAGAAGCTTACTTCGACGATACAAAGAGTGCTTTTCCACGTCATCAAGGATTCGGCAAACGCCAGTCGTAAAGCATCGCATAATAACCGAAGAGTGTGCTCAACCACTCCGCCAGAGCTATCGAGTTTCTACGCGACAACGTGAGGCTATAAGGCACCAAGTCGACGAAATGCTGCGCGACGACATCATCCAGCCGTCCAAAAGCCCGTGGGCATCTCCTGTAGTCTTGGTGAAGAAAAAGGACGGAACCCTACGTTTTTGCGTCGATTGTCGTCGTCTGAACAAGATCACGAAGAAGGACGTATACCCCCTCCCACGAATAGACGACGCATTGGATCGGCTCTGCAACGCTAAATACTTGTCTACGATGGACCTCAAGTCTGGCTATTGGGAAATAGAAGTCGACGAAATAGATCGCGAAAAGACCGCCTTCATCACCCCAGGCGGCCTGACGAGTTCAAGGTTATGCCATTCGAACTGTGCTCGGCGCCTGCAACGTTCCAGCGCGTGATGGACACGGTTTTAGCAGGATTGAAGTGGCAGACCTGTCTCGTTTACTTGGACGACGTCGTCGTCTTCGCCGGAAATTTCGACGATCACCTCTTTCGGTATGCGACAGTACTAGAGGACATCAAGTCATCAGGCCTTACTCTGAAGCCGGAAAAGTGCCGCTTCGCTTACGATGAGCTTCTGTTCCTAGGCCACGTAATCAGCAAATCTGGCATCCGTCCAGACCCGCAAAAGACAGCTGCCATCGCACAGTTCCCGCAACCCATCGACAAGATGGCAGTGCGTAGATTCCTTGGCATGTGTGCTTACTACAGGCGCTTTGTCAAGGACTTTTCACGCATCGCTGAGCCGTTGACACGTCTAACTAAATGTGATGTTGAGTTCAAGTGGGAAACGCCGCCGGCCGACGCATTTGAAGAACTCAAACGACGCATGCAGTCGCCGCCGGTACTTGCACACTTCGACGAGTACGCCGATACAGAAATCCATACTGCCGCCGGTAGCCTAGGCCTCGGTGCCGTTCTAGTCCAGAGGAGAAACGGAGTCGAACAGGTGATAGCTTACGCTAGCCGGTCGCTGTCAAAAGCGGAAGGCAACTATTCTACGACCGCAAAGGAGTGCCTCGCCATCGTTTGGGCTACAACTAAATTTCGCCCTTATCTATATGGCAGGCCATTCAAAGTCGTCAGCGACCATCACGCGTTGTGTTGGCTAGCCAATATAAAGGATCCTTCAGGACGACTGGCGCGGTGGAGCCTCAGACTACAAGAATACGACATCACTGTAACCTACAAGTCCAGAAGAAAGCACTCCGATGCCGATTGCCTATCACGCGCGCCCATTGACCCGCCGCCGCAAGATGACGAGAATGACGACGCCTTCCTTGGAATGATAAGCGCCGAAGAATTCGCTGAACAGCAACGGGCAGACCCGGAGCTAAAAGGCCTCGTCGAATATTTGGAAGGGCAATTCGACGTTGTCCCCAGGGCATTTAAGCGCGGATTATCTCACTTCACGCTTCAAAACAACCTGGTCGTGAAGAACTTCTCACCACTCCGCGCCAACTACCTTGTTTTTCAGTCGGCGCTGCGTCCAGAAGTACTGCGCGCCCTACATGACGATCCCACCGCCGGGCACCTCGGCTTCTCCCGGACGCTATCGAGGATACAAGAAAGGCATTGCTGGCCGCGCCTAACCGCCGACGTTGCCCATTACGTCAAGACATGCCGAGACTGTCAGCGACGCAAGACACCACCCACAAGGCCAGCCTGATTACTACAGCCAATAAAGCCTCCTTGGCGACCTTTTCAGCAGATCGGGATGGACTTGGTACTGTTTCCGACGTCAACGTCCGGAAATAAGTGGATCATCTTGGCGACGGACTGAAACTAAAGCTCTGCCGAAAGGTAGCGCTGCCGAAGTGGCAAACTTTTTCGTCGAAAGCATTCTGCTGCGACATGGCGCCACAGAAGTCCTCATCACCGACAGAGGAACGGCCTTTTCAGCGGAGCTCACCCAAGTCATTCTTCAGTACAGTCAGACAAGGCACAGGAGGACAACTGCCTACCACCCACAGACGAATGGTCTCACGGAGCGCCTGAATAAAACCCTCGCCGACATGCTAGCAATGTACGTCGATGTCGAACACAAGACCTGGGATGCCTTCGTGCCATACGTAACCTTCGATTACAACACGGCGGTGCAAAAAACAACACAGATCATGCTGTTTAAGCTGGTTTACGGCAGGAACCTGACGACGACGCTCGACGCCATGCTGCCGCACGTCACTGAGGAGGAGAATCTTGACGTCGCTACCTATATCCAGTGCGCCGAAGAAGCCCGACAGCTCGCCTGCCTATGGATCAAGAACCAGCAGCGTACTGACTGCCGACACTACAACCTCCGACGACGCTTCGTCGAGTACCAGCCGGGTGACCGTGTTTGGGTTTGGACCCCAATACGTTTACGAGGACTCAGTGAGAAACTATTGCGACGTTATTTCGGACCCTACAAAATCATCCGACGTGTTGGCGAACTGGCTATGAGGTCGTGCCAGACGGTATTTCGCAGTCACAACGGCGCCGGGCACGATCTAAAGTGGTACACGTAGTCCGTCTGAAGCCCTTTTACGCACGCTGACGAACATCCTTATTTTGTTGTTTTCTTTGCTACAAGTGCTTTTCTTTATTACTTTCGTTTGTTTGCAGCATCGTGTCGATGCTCTTTAAGAGGGGGGTATTGACACGCGTACTTGTCTTTATCGGGCGACACGTTTCACTGCCTAACAAATGTTATCGCACAGCGCAGGACGCGCCTGCATGTAGCGGCAGTTTCTGGAATGTTATCGATGGTTCCATCCGCTGTCTGTGACCGAACCTTGTGTAAACTGATCGCATGTGTGCGCGACGCGAATAATGTAGAACTTTGTGGAAGACACGCGGGTCCCCGCAATTAGTCTGGAACATTAGACGATTGATGTATAAAAGCCGACGCGCTTGACCCGTTGATCAGATTTTCGACGATCGCCGACCGCGTTCGCCGCTATCGTTGTGCTATAAGTGCAGCCTGTTTTTGTGGGCACAGGTTCGCCCAATAAAAGTTAGTTTTGTCTTTCACAGTATTGTTACTGTGTTCTTCAACGTCACCACCACGTGACAATATATTACTGCACAATAATTTTAAACACTGGTCTTCTTTCGCGGACGTGGATAACTTTGATACCTTGGAAACTAACTGCAAGTACTGTATATGTCATACCAAAGGGTGTACATTGCCTGGCGGCCAGTAAATGTGACGTATTATTGCGAGCAGCTTCGGCCATTGCATGCTTACTGACGGCCACACAGAGACAGTTTGCTCAATTCTTGTGTCGCGACTTTTGCGTCAAGGTGCAAAACCAACATATCCATGTATATGTCTTAATATTTAAGCACATCTCGATTTGCAGCTGTGGCGGTAGCCCTTGAGTGCGGATAGCAAAGTCGCTAGCGAAATAATTGGGGGCACCTTGACGAAATCGATAGGTCAAAATCAAAAGCCGTCCACGACGGCGTCTCTTGTAGACGCTGTGCGATGTTCGGACGTTAACAATGTGTGCCGACTGAAGAAAGGCTGCCACGGAGTGCTTCTGACGGTTAGCCTAGCTTGTTTACTCCGTAGCATTAAAAAGGAAAAAAAGATACAAAGAAAAAAAAAGATAAAAAGAAAAAAAAGGAAAAAGAAAAGAACCGTACCAAAAGTCCAGAATCCATTTTCGCTCGTCGCGACTAAACGCTCTTATTATGATAAGTCATTTCCAGGCGAAGAGTGGCTACGCTTTATCAAGAACACTGATAACGCCGGCGGGACAAGCACTGTGGCAAAGTTCAATGCGCAGGGATAGCTTTTAATTATTTTGTTTTCCTTTTGTTGACGTCATCACGCGTCAGCGTGGGAAGTTTGAAATGTTTAAGGTCAGTACGCCACGTGGTGGCACTCACGCGAACTAACTCCTCGTGTCCTGAAAAGCTGGATATGAAAAGTTGTGAGCTCACTGTGTCTTTCGTTGTTCGTCATCGTACTTCTGTCCATACGCGCTTTCTTTTTTCCCGGCTCACGAGAAGCCTCTGCTACAACGCCGCCCTCGCATCAGATCACAGCGCACGGAAGAATGTGAACGTGCTGTAGTTCATCCGCAATTCAACAGTGTTTACGCCGGAAGGACCGTTGGTGCAGTCGATGCCGCTGGATCTGACACGAAGGAGCTGTTACAGACTAAGCCTGAAAAGGTAAATCGGGCGCTTGGTGCATTATTATGATTCGTGTAGTGTGCCTTGTTATGCGGAGAAGACCATTAGTACAGCGACAAAATAATAAAAGAACATTGTTTATTTCGCATTGCACATTTAGCAAAAAGTTACTTGAAAATTATCTTGAAACGTATTGCTGTTGCCAAGAGCTTCATCTATTGTTTATTTGCTTTCTCTTATGAAGAATGGTAGCGCCGGGGATCGCTTAGTTTGAAGGGGCACATAAATTCGAGCAAGCAATGTCACTACTTCTGTACGTAATCTATCAGCAAGAAATTGTATAGACATTTTCAAAAGTACGTTGATCTGTTGTTTTCGCAGCCAACGTGTACGCGAGACGACACCCGATTGCTTTGACTCATGAGCAGATATTAGCGTGTATGGAAATTTTTCTGCTTATAGATTGTCGTCAAGGCAACCTGTATTTCTTGTGTTAAGTGTTCTGTGTGCTTTTGTGCATTGGACACGTTAAATAACTGCCTGTGACGGGAGAATGAGATATTTGTCCAAGCAGATGCAGCTTCATGTAACTGTGAGAAACCGTTTCACAATTTAATGCGATGTTGCTAAATCACAAGTTTGCAGTCTCAGCGGTGAGAACAATAAGCTGAACATTTCTTATTGTTTAGGTACGTCACAATTTCCTGAGAAGGAGGCATCTCTACACTCCATAGGAACCTGCGGCACTAATGCTGCCTGAACAGCACCAAAAAAGCATCTGACCTGTGTACTTTGGCAAGGTGCGTACAGAACGGTCAGGGCCACTTATAGTTCTAAGTATTTTTGGTATATTTCATACCCACAACTCTCCTGAATCTCTCGTGAAATTAGCAAATTCTTGGTCATTCTAGAATTGTACAACTGCTGCATGATTAGAATGAAGGTCTATCGATGAAGCTGTTTTAAAGCTGTTGAGAGATAGGGTGGCACGATATTGCGAAAATGCTTGTAAAAATAAATTGTCATGATCCGTGTGCTGCTTTCTTGTTAGCAATGAAAAATGTCAAATCAAAATACCAGAGGGGCACTTGCGTTAGGCAATTTTATTAAGATACGTTCCTGAAGCAGGCCAAATTGGCAGCAGCAACAGCACTGAAAAGACTCACTGATCTAAAAACATTCTTGCAAGTTTCTGCTGTTCCAAGTGTGCTGCCTGTGTGGTGCTGCTCAAGGTAAATAATGGTTAATAATGTACGTATCGAAAAATGTGGTTGCTTAGAGCAAGCTTTAAGAAAATGGGTGCTGTCTTTCCAACAGAGGATTTCTGTCTATAATTTTTGCAAAATATAAAGTGCACAGGCTGGCAGGTTTGGAATAAAAAAATGTAAAACACGTTTGCTTTAGATTTTAATGTAGTCAGCTCATAATGTGTCCTTAGCAAAGCTTCGCATAAAGCTTGAAGCTGATGTCGGATGTCACGCCCATTACAGTTGGCCATTGATTCATCGGTCCGTCTGGCCGATGTATACCTTTCTACAGGATACGGGGAGCTTGTACACAACGTTGCTGGCACACTCCATTAGTTGCTTTTCATGGATCCACATTCTTGTCTGCAAAAGTGATGCGACGGCTTGGGTGAGCAAGCTTCTTGGGGGCTGAAAAAAAACTATCGGCACGTTAAACAGAGTGGCCACTTTTTTCAGGAAATGCGTCACCTTTTGCATATACGGAATCGCTTCCGGGCTGTGAGTGCCTACCAGGGTTTACGCGACATTCTTTAGGAGCGTTTGTGCCTGTGTTACTCTTCGTTTCTGTTGTGCCGTCCCATTGCGCTAAATTTCAAGAAGTAAGGAGTGCCTGTCGTGTTCGTTCCAAACATGCTGGCCCCACCTGTGTCCCCGCATAATGGACAGCTCGAAGGTAGACTTCCAAGTAAAACCTGTCAAACCTTACGTGTGTGGCGCAACCAGGGTGATTTATGAAATGTCCATGTCTTATGGAAAGTCCTATGTAGAACAAACAGGCGTCCATGACCTAATGACGGAGCATGCAAATAACCTGAAGAAGGATTTGACTGCGCACCTTCCAGCGAACTGTAAAGCCTGCCCTTGTAAGCTAGTATTTTATGATGTGCAGATCCTGGGCAGAAGCAAAAAGAAAACGGCGCGTGAGCCATTAGAAGCATTTTACACGAAAAAGCAATGCTTGCGTACATCGCATCGGTAGTGTAAGCATCGGTAGTGTCAGCTGGGGTCTGAAGGAAATTCGGCTAGCTGGGAAGAAATTACTAGCAGCAAGAGCGCATAGCTGACAGAAAATCACGCTAGGGCTTGGAAACTCTAGCATTCGTCCCAAGGAGCCAACTAGAGCAGGTCATTATTTGTGTCTTCTGGGACATACAATTAAATGTCAAGTTCACGGTAACATTAACGGACCAACTGCGCGGACAGTTGCAAGAAAGCTTGAAATATTAAAACCAAAAGAGCCCGCTGAAACCACGAAGTTATCTTGAGCTTGCCTTCCTACAAGCCCACAAAACCTGCAACTGCCACTCCGCTAAAAAAAATGTACTTCAACACTGTGGCAATTCACCGCACCGTGACGAGGTTGATCTGCACCATGAAACGCACCAACAGTAAGCTCTTCCTGAAGTGAGACCGCGTACTTAACCTGCCAAAACAGGAGATCTTTTCGCCTGACTTAGGAAGTGACCATCAGTTCATCATTATGAAACAGCATGCATTAACAAATGCAAACTCAGAATAATGTCTTTATCTGCTCGATTTTTTCGGCAAAAACACATGAAAGGAGGCAAAGTGTGGCTAGTGATCCTGCACAGGAGCCCTTGACGCAAGGAAGCGTGACAATCATTTGCATAAATTAACAATCGTAAAGCAAACTTGTACTGTCGCTTGAAACAATACCATGCACTTTAAGGAGTGGTGACAATTTTTTAGGTGTAGTGAGCACCTGCACTGCATGTATAATGTGATTAAAGAGAAAGTATAGCAGAATGGCGCAGTATAAAACTAACGACACTAACTTCGGCGAAATAACTCTCTCTGCTACTGCTGTTAACAGTATTAAGTGTACTTTTTCTATTTATTTATTGTTGGAGGTGCCTCCTCAGTCTTTGACTATGGGACCTCCTAGAGTTGTTTTTTCTGTAAAACATTTCAATCGCATCAAGAAACTGAAACTGAACTAATAGATTTTTGCTGAAACCTGACATCTGAAATCATCTGACAGCAGCTGTAGCTGCTGTCAGATGATTCTATATAAGCAGTTATCCTAATGCATATACTATTATGCACTGTGGGAACGGCGCGCTCACTCGGTCCATGCTAGCAGTCGCCAGTCCTGGCCGACCGCGTCCCAGAGCGCCCCGCCGGGCCTCGAACCACCGCTCGCGCTCTCGAGTCACTTCATCCCCTATTTCTTCGACTGCTGGCTCCGATGCCGGAGTTCCGATGATGATGATGATGATGATGATGATGATGATGATGATGATGGAGTTCTCATAGCATGTCTGCGAAAACCACAATATGATTGTGGGGGATGCTATAGTGGGGCACTCCAGATTAATTTTGAAAGCTCGGGGTTCTTTAATGTGCGCTCAATTTACCTTATGTACTTATATTTTGCCGCCATTGAAATGCGGGCGTTGTGGCCGGGATTTGATCTTGCACTATTCGGCTTACCAGTGAGATGTCAAAGCCACTACGCCACCAAGGCTGTTGCTTAGCTGGCAGAAGGCTAATTTTCAAGGAATTTAGTTGGCGCGTCCTGTTCGTGCTGCCTTTCAAAATTATTTTAGGCTGCTAACTTCTGGCGTTTCAACAGTAGCAGTTCTTTTTAGTCCAACAGTGTCTTTGTCTTTATTTTTTTACTGTGATAACACTTGTTTCAGAGGCCTGCTAATGTGACAGGTTCTTCTACCACAGTAACGCATGTTCCTTTAGCAGTCATAACCATTGCAGGAAACCACTTATTTTAATAAACTTTGTTCAGTATCCCATATGTTCTGAACGCTGAAGCATTCTTACCTGTGTGAATGTAGGCGAAACTGATTTTGTCTATGAGTTATCGCATAAGTGAAAAGAAATTGTAGGCTTTACTTCTTCAAGTGCCCCGCAAGCTGGCAAGCAACACATTCTAATGGTCATCTGTGAGCAGACTGGGTGTATCAAGGTATCATTAGAAAGTCTAACAAGCAACGCTTATGAGATGTATGACACGATCTTGCTTAAATTTGCGTATGGCACGCTCGTGCTTAAACACAGGCTATTACGAATAGTATGCGTTCGGTTCAATTCGCTTCCGATTAACCTTTCGTTTTTAAATTCTTGGCTCAAGTTATTTGGGGCACCCTGTAGAGTATGTATATCTGCACTATACTAGGCTTTATTGATATTCTGAAACAAGTTTGATAAAATTACCTGAGGCAGCTAGCGCATTTATTGCGCTTGTGATGAACCGTCATAACATATGCATCTTGTCGATGAGGAATTATACTCTTCAACCAAACGTCTTCCATTCACACTGTTTGTCGAAGTCCAGGGAAAACAGGGGGAAGGCGGGAGATGGAAATCCCAGACGAGTTCTTCTAAAGGGAGAGAGGGTAAGGTGGGTGGGTGCGGCAACGAGTGACGGCGTGTTAACAGCGAGGGTTTAGAATTGAGACTACAGGAGTGCTGCGCACAAGGCCGGTGACGGGGCCGTCTATCAGTCACATGTCAACGGCCGTGTGTCAGTCGGCGTGTCAACGGCGAGTACAGCACCCCTACATTACCTGTTCCTCTGGTGGTCGTGGGCTGTGCTGTCCGTGAAAGAAATAATTGACGGGCGGCAGAAACCGGTGCTCAGAAAAAAAAAACACATAAAAATACTGGAATGGAATAAATAAAAAATAAATTGAAAAAGAAGGAAAGGAAGGCGAAGAAAAACGCGAGAAAAGAAATAAAGAGAACGAAAAGAAAGAAAAATGAGAAGAAAAAAGAACACTAAGCAACCAAACTAAGTGTTGTTGCCTATAGCTTGAAATTTAGTCTACCTAATAGATTCGAAAGTTCCCTTTGAAATGTTTATGCCTATTAGTTGCAGTCGCTAGAATCTATGGATAAGGTATGATTTTCTGTATTTTCTTTCTCGTTCCGAACGGAAATTTTACTTTAAGATGTAGAGTTTAAATTCTCAAAGATATGACCTCGTTGGTTGAAATGCTCGGCGGCGGTTTTGGGAACCTTCGTAGCTGTGTCCGCGCGATGTTCGTTTAATCCAACGTTCATTGTTTGTCCTCTTTCGCCGATATATTGTTCCTGAGAGAGGAAACATTGAAGCCTATAAATCACATCCGAACTTGTACAAGTAAACCTAGTTTTCACTTTGTGTGTATAACTACTTGCGGTGCTTTTAATTTTTATGCCACTTTGAAGGTCCTGCAGGTTTTGCATCAGGGGCGACAACATACTTTTATTGCGGGGGAATAGAGACTTTTAGCTTGTACGCTATTCCGGTAAACGGGAGCGGTTTGGGCGGATTACCGGATGGTCGGGGCGTAAACGTGAGCGGTGAAGCCGCCTGGTGTTGTAGAGCTCAACCAGACAAACGCATAGCTAAAACTGCAGTAACTCACCATATCCTGCTTCGCCACCCGTGCAAATTTTTGGCAGCGGCGTAATTGTGAACGCGATTACGCCACTGTCGAAAATTTACGACAGCAGCTAAGCAGAATACAGTAATTAGTTCTGTGTTTGTGTGGTTGAGCTTTGCGCCACCAGCTGGCGCCACCAATCTGGCTGCTCACGTTGACGCCCCCGCTAAACCGGTAAACCGCCCGCGCTTGCCCGAATACCGGACACGCTAAAAGTCTCTAATGATGTTGGCTGACCTTTTCGCGCACTAACATGTCTTTAAAGTTACTGTTGGGGCGATAAATAACCCTTGGTACATCCGGGAACACTTTTCTGGGACGCTCGTAACTCGATAATATTGTGTGGTATTTTCGTAGGATGTTGTTTATTTGTGGGAGTGCATCAAAATATTTTTTATAAAGGCTGGCGGTCTCTCAGATTCTGGAATACGTTGTTTCTTAGCTAATTCTGACTGTCTCTCCAATCTCGACGCGACATCATAAGTGTTCTATCGAGAACAACTTGTGGAAGTTTCTTTCTGCTAGTGTTGTTTTAAGGTCATTTAAGTAGTGGATATTGCCACAAGTAGGTATTGGGCCGAGAGAAAGAGGGGGTCGAGTCCAAAATAACAAAGAAGACCGCGCGCTTTCCCTGCTCGCGAGCCAACCCCAATGGACGCGCTTTCCAAGAGCCAGGTGCTCTGCTGTTTTTTAAAACCCCAAGAGTACTTCTGAAGGCTCGTGACAAACTGGTAGAAGTACGGGGTAGCCCTCACGGATGTTGCAAATCCCTGCAAGGATCCTAACGATAAATAAATCCAGCGCCACTCGACACTCCCGTGCATCGGGCCAGCCGCAGGATCAGGGGACCAGCCCCGGAAGTCGCTGACGCTACGGTTCCCACCACTTCAACCGGTATGACCAGCGCTTCCGCTCAACTAGCCCCAACCGGTAGGGAGAGCATGATATTGAACCGGTATACACTTGAGAGCCCATGGTTACCGACGACGTTCCGTAGAGCAGTGTTCGAGGACGTCGAAGACAGGATGGCCGACTTGAACTAGTGGAACGACGTGACAAAACTGAGACACGTCTACTACTTGGAGGACGGCGCGCGTCATGGTTTCAGAACCGTGAGGAGCAACGGACGTCGTGGCCCGAATTTTGTCGTCGGCTTCTTGAGACCTACACCAGTGCTGATTGCCACGAACGAGTGGAACGAGCGATTCAGGCCCGCATCCAGTTGCCAAACGAAACTGACCACCTGTGATCACGTACGTCGAAGACATGACGCGCCTCTTCAGACGAGCTGATCCAGAGGTGACGGAGAATTTACGTTGCTGATGCACGGGGTCAAGGAGCAGCTCTCTGCTGGTCTCTTGCGTAGCCCTCCGAAGATGGTTGCGGAGTTCTTGTGACCATGGAAAAGATGCTCCTCCATCGCTCCAACCAGTACGAGCGGCAAGTTAACAGCATGTCCGCTGCTTACATGTTCACGACTATCGGAATCCACATTGACTGTCTGAGAAAACGCATCCGCTCTGTAGTGCGTGTAGAGTTGCGAAAGAACGGTGTCACACCAACACGGCATCCTACGGTAAGGTCCCTTACAAGCGTCGTCAAGGACGAGCTGCACCAATCCCTCCGTGATACCTTGCCACCTGATAATGTTACGGCAAGAAGTACTGAATACTGCCGTGCGACCTACGCGGAAGCCTTAACGCCACTGTTCGTTCGTGCTCCTCCTACAGTGTCACTTCAGTCGGCGCAGTCGATATCGTCTTGCCAAGCTGGGTACACGCCACCTCCCTTTGCTCATGCCGCTCCAGTTACCCATCGTCTGGAGCAACTGGTCCATTACATCGACGATAGACGCACGTCCACTCGGAAGTCGAATGTTTGGCGCAGACCCAATCGCCAGCCTCTGTGCTTTCACTGCGGTGAGGCTGACAACCTGTACCGGCAGTGCCCATATCGGCGCCTCGGATTTCCCGGCTTTCCCGCATACTCGCCACCACCCCGATACGGCAAGTGACCCCAGGACATTTAGGACTACCTCTCTCAGCTGAGCTTACCACCACTAGCTGGGCGGCAGCCGTGGTCACCGTCTCCGAGACGATTGTCACCTCCACCCCAGCGGTATTCTGCATCGCTGTCGCCCAGTCCCCGCCGGGAAAACTTATCAAAGCAATCTTTGGGGGCGAGCTCACTGACGATCGAAGTGCCAAGACCCCCGATCGACGCAGACACAGAGAGGTCCTGATCCGACACCACTTTTAGCTGAACAGGACGACCGGCTTTCTCTAGGTATAGTCGTCGCTATTGACGGTTACGCAAGTAGCGCTTTAGTGGAAACCGGCGCAAACTACTCTATACTAAGCGGGAAAATGGCAACGCAGCTGAAGAAATTAATCACGTCCTGGTATAGCTCGCATATTCGGTCAGTTCGCAGCCACGTAATTACCCCACTGGGCGCCAGCACCAGTAGAGTTGAAATTCAAGGATCTACATCCGTAGCGTGTTGCATTGTCTTACGCGGATGCTCCCGCGACGTTATTCTTGGCGTTGACTTCCTGCAGGAGTACGACGCTATTATTAATCTTCAGGAACGTCGTCTCACATTCTCAGCTGACGGAGCAATCGACGTGCAGGGCGATCAACCGCGTGCCAAGGTACTTTGTGTTTCCGGCGACAGTGTAACGCTTCCTCTACGAGCCAGCGTCCTCGTCGATGTCACATGCTGTGCCTTACTCGATGACGAAGCGGTGGCCGAAACTAATATGGAACACCTCCTGAAGCAAGGTGTTTGTGTGGTTTGAAGTGCTATACAGCTTCTTGATGCCAGTCGCAATTGCTTGTTACCAACTTTAGCTACGAGCCTCGACATCTTTTCCGTGCCACTTCGATAGCGTTTGCAGACGAAATGGCAAACCTTAACAACTGTTTCATGTCGGAAGTAGTGGAGACAGCAGACACGTCTCTGGGCCATATCGACATCGATTCTGAACTGTCCACCGATAGCCACACAGCACTGCGCAAGCTTTGGCATGAATTCAGGACCTGGTTTGCGAGTTCATCCAAGGTACGCCAGTCTCTCATCCCTAGACACAGGATCCTAACGTTCGAGGACGCACGCCCATACACCGGGAGCCTTACGCATGACGGCAAAAGAACGTGGTCATAGTCGCGGAGATGCTCGACGATGGCGTCATCGGACCTCCCAACAGTCCGTGGTCGTCTCCGGTCGTTCTTGTCAAAAAGAAAGATGGAACGATCCGCTTCTGTGTCGACTATGGAAGCTTAACAACATGACTAAACGGACGTGTACCCGCTGCCGGGTATCGACGACTCATTAGATAGGCTACGGCGTGTCCACTATATTTTTTCTCTCGATTTAAAAAGTGGCTGCTGGCAAACGAGGTAGACGAATGAAACCGCGAGAAAACAGGCTTTGTGACTCCAGATTGTCTCTACGAGTTGAGAGTCCTTCCTTTTGGCTTGTGTTCAGCCCGGGCTACTTTGCAGTGAATGGTGGACACTGTTCTCACTGGACTGATGTGGCAGACTTCCCTTGTGTGTCTTGATGATGTGGTCGTATTTTATGAAACGTTTGAGCAGCATCTTCACCGCCTGCGGAGTGTGCTAGAAGCAATTCGATCGGCAGACATCAAACTTAAGCCGGAAAAGTGCCACTTCGCTTATGAAGACCTCAACTGCCTTGGGCCTGTAGTGAGCGCCAAAGGGATCCTACTCGATCAAGACAAGCTTGCCGCTGTGGCCGCATTTCCAGCTCCTGCCGATAAGAAGGCCGTCCAGCGCTTCCTGGGTTTGCGCACCTACCGGTCTATTAAGGGCTTTTCAAAGATAGCAGAGCCTCTGACTCGCTTTACAAGGGACGACGCGCCATTTGTCTGGCACAATGAGCAACAGGTAGCTTTTGCTGGATTACGACAGCGCCTACAGTCAGCACCTCTTCCTGCACATTTTGATGATGATACCGAGGTGCATACCGACGCCAGTAGCATTGGCCTTGTCGCAGTGGTCGTTCAACGCCAAGATGGAGCGGGAAGAGTTAATCAAAAGTGAGAGCTGGGTGAGTTGGTATGGTTCCATCTTAACGAAAAAGTGCGCGAGAAAGACGTAGACGAGAAAGTCTCTCTCTTTCTTGTCGACGTCTTTTTCGCGCACTTTTTCGTTTTGATGGAAAGAGTTGTAGCCTATGCCAGCCGCTCACTGTCCCGTGCGGAAGTGAATTATTCCTCTACGGAGAAGGAATGCCTCGCAGTCGTTTGGGCGATTATCAAGTTTCGCCCCTATCTCTATGGTCGTCCCTTCAAAGTAGTGACGGACCACCGTGCCCTCTGTTCGTTGGCAGGCATGCGCAACAGTGGAACTTGCGTTTACAGGAATTTGACAGCACTATGGTTTATAAGTCTGGCCGTAAGCACGAAGGCGCTGGTACGCTGTCACACGCACCCATTGATCCTGTCAGTCAGGAAACAGAGTACGATGGCTGCTTACTTGGCGCCATTAGTCCGTCAGACTTCGTCAGGTCGTGGCAGCTCGACGACGCTGAGATTCAACCAATCATTGATTATTTAAGGGGCCGCGGCACAGCCTATACCACGTCATCTGTCCTGTTCGTTGACATCCTTTTCTCTAAGAGAGAACTTGCTGTATAAGAAAAATACCCGTTCGAACAGCCGTGCTTCCAAGAGACAAGCGAGGCGATGTCCTCTTCGCCTGCCATGACGAACCCACATCTGGCAATTTAGGCTTTTCACGAACATCGCTACAGTAAGCGAGATGTACTATTGGCCCGGGCTTTCGGCAAACGTAAAACAGTACGTTAAATGCTGTCGTGAATTCCAGCGCCGAAAGAGACCATCCGTTAAGCCGGCTGCCTGCGTTAAGCCAAACGAAGCGCTTCATACACCTTTCGACCAACTCGGCATGGACATTCTCGGACTGTTGCCTCTTTCTGCCGACGGCAACAAATGCGTGGTCGTCGCGACTGATTATCTAACAAGCTATGCTCAGACACAGGCGATCCCACGAGCAACGGCTTCAGAGGTAGCGCAATTCTTCATGCGCCGAATCGTACTGTGTCACGGTGCTCCCTACACTGTCATCACAGCTAGAGGTTCTGGAGGTGCCTCTAGCTGTGATGACAGTGTGACAGTGTGACAGTGTGACAGCCTCTAGCTGTGATGACAGTGTGACAGTGATGACAGTGTGATGACAGTACTAGACAGCAAACTGCTGAACATGTGGAGCAGAAAGAGTAATCTGGAGAAAAGACTCAAGGCACAAAGATGGAACAGGAATACCGGGCGCGAACTAGCCAGACTCAACAAAGAAATAGAAACATATGCGATTAAGCTCAACGAGCGAAATTGGTACAGCAAGTGCGATGAGATGGAAGCCAATATGAGTCTCTCCAAAACATGGAGCCTTCTCTGACATCTAATCGACCCTAGTAAATCAAAAATGCAAGCTAGTACAAACCAGGTGAGAGCGAGGCATGGCTTTGTTGGCACAGATGACGAGCTCATTAGCGAGCTCCAAGAGACATATCTTGGAAAAGCAGAGAGCGAGGTGTATAGGGACTACGAGGGACCTCCCAATCCAGACCTGGATGCTCCCATCACCACGACAGAGGTTAGAGCAGAGATTAATACCCTCAGAAAGAGATCGGCCCCCGGCCCGGACGGGATAACAAACACAGCTCTTAGGAATCTAGACGATGAGTCCACCATTGCATTAACCAAATTCATGAACGAACCAGGTGTGGGAGAAAGGAGAACTCCCAAAAACATGGAAACAGGTGGACGTAGTCTTTATTCCCAAGCCAGGCAAAGTACCCAGCTTGAACAACATGCGACCAATCTCCCTCACCTCGTGTGTAGGGAAATTGATGGAGCATGTTGTTCAAACGAGACTGACCAGGTACATGGAGGAGAATGATCTCTGGCCGCATGAAATGGTTGGAGTCAGGCCAGGGCTCAGTACACAAGTTGTCATGCTCAGACGTAAGCATGATATCCTAGACCGATACGACTCAACTGACACCAGGGCGATCCTAGGTCTCGACTTCACCAAGGCATTTGACAACGTTAGCCACAAGGCTATCTTGGTAGGCCTCGAAGAGGTAGGTGTGGGACACAGGGTATATGCATACGTCAAAGACTTTCTGTCACAGAGGGAGGCGAATATAAAATTTCTGGATGTAAAATCCCCTCCCATCGCACTTGGGAGCAAGGGAACCCCGCAAGGGTCAGTGCTCTCACCCTTCCTATTCGACATAGCGATGAGGGGTCTCCCGGCGGAACTCAATAAGATTAAATCGATTAAATTTAGCATGTACGCGGATGATATCAACATCTGGGTTAACAGTGGGAGTGACGCAGCCATCGAACTTAAACTACAGATAGCGGCGAATATAGTGGAAGAGTATGCGGCCAGCAGAGGCTTGGCGTGCTCGCCACAGAAATCGGAGCTGTTAATCATTGAGCCAAAACATCAAAGGAGACACGCTGGAAGCAGCAGACTCATCACTGTTTTCGTAAACGGTAATGAGGTTCCCAAGGTGGAGGAAATAAGAATTCTGGGCATGTATATCCAGAGAAATGGATGCACCCTCATGACAATAAAAAAGCTAGAAGGATACGCGGCGCAGGTCACGGGGATCTTTAGGAGAATTTCACTCAAAGGCAGGGGCCTCAAAGAGAACAGCCTCCTCAGACTCATGCAAGTCTTCATTACCAGCCGTATAGCGTATGTCACACCGTATCTTGTGTTTAGACGAGAAGAAAAGGATAAAATAGATGCAATCATTAGGAAGAGCGTTAAGAGAGCCCTAGGGCTCCCAGACTCGACCTCGACAGACCTCCTCCGCAAAATGGGGGTTCACAATACACTAGTTGAACTCACTGAGGCAGTACGAGTGTCTCAGTTGGAAAGATTAGGCCAGTCTAAAACAGGGAGAAAAATCATGGAATGGGTAGGAATTCAATGTGACAGGGGTGCCCCGACTGACAAGAAAGACATTCCGTTGGACGTGCGTAAGCGCTTCCGAATCGCCCCCCTACCTAAAAATATGCATCCTATCTACAACAAAGATAGGAGAGCTCACAGGGCTAAGGCTCTAGTAAATAAACTTAAAGACACACCGGCGCATAACGTAGCGTACGTGGACGCCGCTTGCGGCAGAGACGGGGCTGCGGTATCGACGGTGGTTGATGGCGACGGGTCCGTTAAGATAGCGTGCTCCACCTGCACGAGGGATGCCTGTACAGCCGAAGAGGTTGCAGTAGCGCTCGCTTGTGCGGGTACAAAAGCGGGAGTAATATTATGCGATAACAAATTAGCTATACGAAATTTTAACAAAGGGAGAATCTCCGAAGAAGCCCTCCACATTCTACTCAAGAATCCTCCCAGGAGGGACATAACCTTTATTTGGGTACCGGCCCATGAAGAAGTCCCAGGCAACGAAGCCGCTCACGAGCTCGCCCGAGCACTCTACCACCGGGCAACTCTAGAGAAGCCAGTTCCAGGGATAAAAGATAGCATGGTCACGTGCAGGGAAATTGTCGATCACTACAAAGCCGAAAGAATAATCTTTTCGCCTCCGCATCGGTCTCTCTCTCTGGAGGACGCTCGCATTTGGCGACGCCTCCAGGGAAACAATTATACATCACAACATTGGATCTACTTAACACAGACGAGGGACTATAACGACGCCCTCTGCAAAATTTGTAAGCAAGAAGGTACGCTAGACCATGTAATATGGCAGTCTGCTGGCTCCCCAGGGGCCAAGGAAAACATTAACAGTAGAGAAGCCTGGGAGGCCTTGCTCCAGAGCGAGGCTGAAGACGACCAGCGTCGAGCTATCCGCCTGGCCGTTGAGGCCGTGAAGACTCACCGTCCTCAACGCGCGGGGACTGCTTCGTCCTCCCCCCCTACTTACGTGTAGGTTAAGAGGCGGGCACCCCAGCTCGGTGGAACAATAAAGTTTTCAATCAATCAATCACAGCTAGAGGGACAGCATTCACAGCCCAGCTCGTGACAATGTAATCGTTCTCTTCACTCCAGATTCTTCTTCTTCGTTTCGCTTGTCGGACAAAAATATCTTGCTTGCAGTGTCGCGGGTGATTACTGTTGTAGTGAAAATGATGTTACGGTGAAGGGAAGGAAGAAGTTGGATTGGACGAGAGGAAGACGAAGTCTGGCAGTTGCCTGAACGCAATTAACCTCAGTTGTAAATATACATTATTTTGCACTCGTGGGCCTGCTTTCTTCCTGCAACATTTTGGTGGAGGTGAGGGGTACAATCACGGAACTTCGCAGCGGACGTCATCTACCTGCTGCTATAATGGCAAATCAACCGACACAAGCGACAATGCCTCAGCAGCCCGTGCCAACGGTCATCCTCACTCACCCGCGGGACCCAGGGACATTTTGTGGCACGGACAACGCCGACGTCGAGGACTGGCTTGCGATGTACGAGCGAGTGTGCGACAACAACAGGTGGGATCCAACAATGATGCTTTGAAACGTGATATTTTATCTAAGAGGAACTGCGAAGCAATGGTACGACACACACGAAGCTGACCTAACGAGCTGGGATGTCTGCAATGAAAAAATGCGAGACCTGTTTGGCAGACCTGTCGGTCGTCAGCAGGCAGGGAAAAAAGAACTTGCGTGCCGCGCTCAGACGTCCACAGAATCCTAAGTCCTGTACATACAGGATGTGCTGGCCCTCTGTCGCAAGGCTGATGACAACATGACCGAGGCAGACAAGATTGGTCACATATTGAAAGGTATTGCAGACGATGCCTTCAATCTCCTAATGTGTAAGGATTGTGCCACTGTGGATGCAATTGCAAAGGAGTGCCGGCGCTTCGAACAAGCGAAGGGCCGCCGCGTCGCTCAAACTTCCGACCGGCTGCCCAATACCGCCGCGACATCTTCTTGCGAAGACCCGCCGCGGTTCGTTCAGCCCGCAGGACCGGAAGATATCACGCGCATCGTTCGCCGTGAGCTTGAGGCCATGGCTCCGGCTCCAGTTCGTCCCGACTGTCGGGAAAGCGTGCCCGCTATCTCCCTCATACAAGAGGTCGTTCGGGAGGAAATAGCAAGTTTCGGCATTCCATCTCTCTGCTCGGTCCGCCATACAAACACCTACCGGATTTCTCCGGCCGCTCGCTCCCAGCCGCAAAGCTTTCCGCCACGCCGTCGCAACCCAGCTCACTGGCGCACAGCGGATGATAAACCCATCTGCTTTAATTGTTCCGGTATTGGACACATCGCCCGTCATTGCCGTAACCATTGGTCGTCGCCCCCTCGGTGGTCGTCTCCGAGTCACTGCCGCCAAGTACCAGAGAATCGTACTTTCTCGCCCTATACGCCGTCTAGGAACATCAACGCCGACAGTGCTCCACCAAGATCTTGTCTGGTTCCCTTGTCCTTCTCTGGACGCCTTCACGTCGCGTCGGCTTGTCGGAAAAACTACTTTCCCGTTATTCTGGACCGTACCAGATCTTACGCCAACTGTCCGACGTGACATACGAGATCGCCCCAGTCGGTCAGCCTTCAATGCCTTCCAACGTCACCAGCGATGTTGTTCACGTCGCCAGGCTGAAGCCCTACGTCCCCCCATTAAGTGAGGCCCTATAACTTGCACCGGGACGGAGCTACTCCGCCGGGAGGGTGATTTTACGGTGAAGGGAAGGAAGAAGTTGGATTGGACGAGAGGAAGACGAAGTCTGGCAGTTGCCTGAACGCCATTAACCTCAGTTGTAAATATACATTATTTTACACTCGTGGGCCTGCTTTCTTCCTGCAACAATATTGCTGGCTATCCGTTGGCCTTCGGTAGAGTGTAGTTCTCAGTTATCTGTTTTCTATGTCGACCGTCGTGTCAAGGAAGCTTGCTTGACTAGGAGAGTGGTGAGCAGTAAGTTTAATACTCGGGTGAAAGCAATCGACATCACGCAAATGGACGTCACGAAGACGGAGGTCGTAGCGTTGCTTCTCTTTGTTTTGAGACACTTGTAGACGAACTCGTGCAAGTTGACGAGCATTGTCAGCATGGGTGATTGCATCACGGGCATAAGCGATAGTTGAAGCTGTGGTGGACGGAAGCACAGTAGTAGCAGCGTCGGTTCTCGGCCATACAAGAGGTAAAACGGGGAAAAGCCAGCATTTTCGAGACGGGAAGAGTTGTACGCAAAGGTAATGTAAGGTAGAGCCAGGTCCCAGTCACGGTGGTCGTCTGAAACGTATTTGGATAGCATGTTTGTAAGGGTGCGGTTCAAACGCTCAGTGAGGCCGTTCGTTTGATGGTGGTGGGAGGTGGTAAATTTATGCTATATGGAGCAGGCCCGGATGATGTCGTCAATGACTTTGGCCAAAAACGTACGGCCACGGTCTGTTAGCAATTGACGCGGAGCACCATGCATCAAAATGATATCATGCAGCAGGAAGCCTGCAACATCAGTTGCGCAACTGGTCGGAAGAGCGCGGATTACGGCATAGCTGGTCGCGTAGTCAGCCGCGACTGCAACCCAATTGTTTTCTGATGTAGATTCCAGAAATGGGCCACGAAGGCCTAAGCCAACACAATGGAAGGGCTCGGCATGGATGTCGAGCGGCTGCAGGTCACCAGAGGGGAGCTGGGAAAGTTTCTTGCGTCGTTGGCAAAGTTCACAAGCGCGACGTAACGTCGTACAGAACGGGCAAGGCCCGGCCAGAAAGAACGGCGACGTACACGGTCATAGGTTCGAGATACGCCGAGGTGTCCTGCCGTTGGTGCGTCGTGATGCTCTTCTAGAACGGTTGAGCGGTGTTTAGGTATGACAAGTAGGAACTCAGAGCCGCCCGGATGAAGGTTACGACGGTACAGAGTACCGTCGCGGAGGACGAAGAGGCGTAGAGTGGCATCGGCCGGAGAGTGTTCAAAACCGTCGATGTAGGCGTCACGACGTTGCTCGTCGGCGAAATGAAGCAGCTGTGATACAGAGAATACGCAAGTAGCACTGGTAATATTGGAGGAGTCAGGGTCATCAACGGGGGAGCATGACAAGGTGTCAGCGTCTTGGTGCAGGCGGCCAGACTTGTAGACAACGGAATTGAAAATTCTTGTAGCCTCAAAGACCATCGACCAAGCCAGCATGTAGGCCCTTTTAGCGATGAGAGCCAACAGAGAGCATGATGGTCAGTGACTACGGAAAAAGAGCGGCCGTAAAGGTCAAGATGGAACTTCGCAACTGCCCAGACAACTGCAAGGCATTCTCGTTCCGTAATTGAATAGTTGCGCTCCGATGGTGCGAGGACGTGGCTCGCATAAGCAATAACGCGATCCTGGCCACGCTGACACTGGGCTAAGACGGCACCTACACCATGACCGCTGGCATCTGTACGCAATTATGTAGGGGCATCAGGGTTGAAATGGGTGAGAATGGGTAGTGAGGTTAGAAGAGTGACGAGACGAGAGAAGGCGGCGGCTTCCGAAGTGCACCACGAGATGTGTACGGCTTTCTTCAAAAGATTAGTGAGGGGTTTAGCAATTGCCGCAAAATCTGGAAGAAAACGACGAAAATACGAGCATAGTCCTACAAAACTTCGGATGTCTGCGGCTGTCTTCGGAACCGGAGAGTTTCGGGCAGCGCCAGATTTGTCGGCATCAGGCTGTACTCCGGAAGCGTCAACGAGATGGCGCAGAAGAGTAAGTTGACGGTGGCCAAAACGACATTTGGACGAATTAAGTTGCAACTTAGCCTTTCAAAATATATCAAGAATAATAGTTAGACGCTCAAGTATGGTTCCGAACGTTGGCGAGAATACGATGACGTCGTCGAGGTAGCAGAGGCACGTGGACCATTTTGAAACCTTGGAGCAAGGAGTCCACCATACGCTCAAAGGTGGCAGGGGCGTTGCATAATCCAAACGGCATTACTTTAAATTGGTATAGGCCATCAGGTCTGATGAACGCGGTTTTATCTCTGTCCATATCGTCAACAGCAATCTGCCAGTATCCCGAACGAAGATCAATAGAAGAGAAATAGCTGGAACCGTGGAGGCAGCCAAGGGCATCGTCTATACGGGGGAGCGGGTAGACATCATTCTTAGTAATGTTGTTCAGATGACGGTAGTCTACACTGAAGCGCCATGTGCCGTCCTTTTTAACGAACACCACAGGTGACGCCCAAGGACTCGAAGAAGGCTTAATGCTGTATTTATATGGCATTTTGTTCACTTCACTTTGAATTACTTGGCGTTCCGGCGCAGAAACTCGATACGGTCGCCGGTGAATAGGCGTAGCATCGCCAGTAAGTATCCGATGCCAGACCGCGAGCGTCCGGCCTAAAGGGCGATCGTCGAAGTCGAAAATATCTCGGTAGGACGATAATACTTGGCAAAGGTCTTCAGCCTGCGCAGAGGACAGGTCCGTCGCAACCATTTTCTTTATTTTGGGGTCGGCCCCCGACGCTGGCGCGAGGGGCCTGCAAAGCTCGCAAGAACTATCGGTTGATAACGCTGCGACATGATGGTCGCCAAGACAATCAGCGGTGGCAAGGCAAATACCTTGCGGTAGAATTTTCTTTGCCAATGCAAAGTTAAAGATAGGTACGCGACTGCGGTTCGCAGTAATAGTAAGTATATTGTGAGGCACGGTAACGTCATAATGTAGAGGAATGTCGGGCAGAGGAGTGACGAGGTACTCGCGATCAGGAACTGATGGGGAAGACAACAGTTCAATAAAGGCTATTGATTTCGGCGGCAGGCGAAGGAAGTCGGTGGGGCGTAAGCGGCACTGGGATGGGTCAGAAGGTTCTGCAAGAATCGGCAACTCAAGGCGAAGGGTAATGGCAGAGCAGTCAATAAGGGCAGAATGCGCGGAGAGAAAATGGAGGCCGAGAATTAAGTCGTCGGGGCAATGAGCAATCACTGTGAAGAGGACAAGAGTATGGCAGCCGGCGATGTTGACACGTGCCGTACACATGCCGACGATAGGCACAGTACCGCCATCCGCAACTCGGACGAGGCGTGCCGACGCTGGGGTAAGGAGCTTTTTGAGTCCTTGTCGGAAGGCAGCCCTAATAATAGACATAATAATCGGTTGCGGCAGTGACGAGTGACGTGGCCGATGCAACAGCAGTGGAAGCAGATCAGCCTGTCATCAGGGGTACGCCATTCTCACGGGTTGCGGCGAGATGTGGCAGAAAAAGACTGCCGGGGACGAGGAGGGCCGCTAGAGAACTGGGTAACGCTTGGTCGAGAAGTTGAATACGTGGAATTCAGACACACGTTCTCAAATTCCTGTCTGACGACGGCCTGAATCATCGCAATCGTGGTTGCTGGGGGATCGGCAGGCCTCGCTGAGAAAGCTGGCGAACAGGTGGCCTCGAGCTCGCGGCAAGCAAGACGGGTGACGTCGTCACAGGTGGTGGCCTGACGGGGTCGACCCTCACTTGTCGACGTAGCAGCAGTGTTGGGTAGCCGCGTGATGTGATGTGTGATACGGCGACTCTTAGCTTGTTCAAGGCGACGGCATTCTTTAATGATGGCGTGGATTGTCGAGACGTCTCCGGAAACAAGCAAATTGAAAGCGTCGTCGGCGATGCCTTTGAGAACATGTAACTTTATCTGCTTCAGACATAGCCTCGTTAGCTTTGCGGCATAGAGCCAAGACGTCG
This sequence comes from Dermacentor andersoni, assembly GCF_023375885.2. NCBI lineage: Eukaryota > Metazoa > Arthropoda > Arachnida > Ixodida > Ixodidae > Dermacentor > Dermacentor andersoni. The sequence goes on from NC_092821.1 coordinate 18,831,166, forward strand.
AGGATGTATGAAACGTACGGCTCTGTAGAAGATGTCTGAACACGAGACGCAAGAGCCTTTCTCGCGGCAACCTTGCGGCCAATGGGGTCGCCGAACAGTTCCCGTAGCTTTTCTTTGAAACTGTCCCAACTGATTATCTCGTTGTCATGCGTCTGGTGCCACACGCGTGGGGTGCCGCCAAGATTAAAGATGAGATTAGCAAGCAGAATCGTTGGGTCCCTCTTGTTGGGTCTGTGGGGTACTCAGTCCCATGCTCTTAGGATAAAGGAACGACAACACAGTAGTGCAAACAATCACAAGGGCATTTATTGCACCTTTCATAGATCAATGCCTGCTAGCCGAGTTGCTACCCACAGAACATTCCGATGGGCGCGCGACAAATCTATAAGTCCGACTCACCGCGGCCGGATAACGAGCGAATATGTTCGCCCCATGCTGGATCCCAACGCCTGGTCGTTCGCGTGTACGGTCACGCGAACGGTGGCGCGTTCGATGGATGCCACGCGAGACGGTCTCGCAGAAGCATGGATCGGTGCACGCGCGGGACGTCCGCGTTGTACCTCGACCCGCAGCCAAAATGGAAGCGTGTTCTCCCTAAAGTCCCTTGATAATTTTAAAGTAGCGACACTCTTTGAACTCTGCCGCCGCCGCGCGACCTCCTCGCCTCCTCCTCGCCCCTTGCGCGTTCCCCCGCGGCAACCAGTTTTGCCCCCGTTTTTCTGCACGACGATTGGTCTCCCTGCCGTTACCCTTGGAAACGCGCGGATCTTGAGTTTTGCTTGTGTTTTTCTTTTTCGTTCGCGCCATTTTCCTCCTGAGTATGGCTGGCTCGGAGCTTTAGCTCGGCGTAGCGAACGTTGTGCGCTGTGTTTCCTGATATATGTGCTAGCGCTATGCCGGGCTGTTGCGCATATAACTGCAGCAAGAAGCCTGAAGATGGTTATGCCGTTTTTATGATACCACAGTGAAAGCGTGACGGCTTGCGTAGGAAGCAGTGGCTTTATAACATTGGCCAAAAGAACTTTGTTCCGACAAAGAACAGCGTTGTTTGCGAGCTGAGGCGTCTTTCTTACAGCTCGTAGTAAAGCATCCCGTAATGCTGCATTTTTTTCATTCTTCCGGCCTGCTCACCAGCGTTTTTGTTGCGGTTGTCCTCCGTATCCTTAATATTCTGGGGTGGCTCCATCACCTCGCATGTCGCTAAATGTTGTTATTGAGTCGCAAGTGCAGCATTATAGATTCCGCTTTGCGCCCTGAAAAAATTAGTGGCAAGTATACTCGTGGTGTTGCAGGGGGTGAGCGTTAGCTAATCAACATTGATTTTTTTTTGTTTTAATGCGAAAGCCTTTAGATCTCTATGTTTCAAGGTCGCGTTGTAAACTGGAAGTATCACGTGACCCAAGGAACGCCACAGGTGACCCAAAGCATGTCCACCCGTGTATAAGAGAATGATTACCCAAGTTAATTAAGGAATCATTAGTGGTTGACATAAGGTGGATTAGGGAGGATTAAGGTTGATTAGAGTGTATTAAAGAAGATTAAGGTGGATTAGAGTGCATTACGAAGGATTAAGATGCATGAATAAAGTTTAAGGTGCGTGGAGGAGGATTAAGTCGGATAATGGTGGATTTAGGTGAAGTGTTGATGAAAGGGTATTAAGACCGATTGGGGTGGATTAGGGTGCATGAACGAGGATTAGGGAGGATTAATTAAGGTGGATAAAGGAAGATTAAGGTGGATTATGGTGAATTGGTGTTGATAAAGAAGGATTAAGACCGATTTGGATGGACTAGGGTAGATTTATGTGGATTAGGGACCATGGAGCTGGATTAGGTTTGATAGAAGCGGATTAGGGTGTATTAAGGTAGATTGGGACCATTAAGCAGGATTGAGTGGGATTAAAGTGCGTGAATAAGGATTCAGGTAGATGAAGGAGGATTAAGGCAGATTATGATGGATATTGGTTGATAAAGGAGGATTAAGACCGCATAGGGTAGACTAAGTTGCATTAAGAGCGATGTAGGTTAATTAAGGTGGATTGGGAGTATTAAGGTGGATGAAGGAGCATTAAGGTGGATTAGGGTGGACTAAGGTGAATTGGGGTTCATTGAGTATTAAGACCGATTAGTCTACCATAATCCTCCTAATGCATATTCATGGACCTCAATACTCCTTCATTCACTTTAATCCACCGTAATCCATGAAAGTCCTCCTTAATGCACCCTAATCCACCTTCATCGACCTTAATCTACTCTAACCCTCCTTAATCCACTTTTATCCTCCTTAATCAACCGTAATGCTTCCTCATTAACTTTGATACACCCTAGCCCACCATAATCATCTTTAATGCACCTTAATTCCTCTTAATCTACCCTTATCCTTCTTTATGCACTTTAATCCACCATAATCCACTATGATCGTCCTCAATGCACATCAACGCACCTTCATCCACCCTAATTAACCTCATCGACCTTAATCCAACCTAGTCCTCCTTTATGCACCTTAACCCACCTTCATTCACCCTAATGCACTTTCATCGACTTTAATCCACCTTAATCATCCTTAATACACGCGAATTCATCCTAATCCAATGACTAATCAATCATTACTTTGCTAATCATTAATCATCTCTTATACGCGGTTGCATATGCTTTGGTTCGCTTCCCGCCTTCCTTCGGTCACGTGATATTTTATCTAGCTCACAACGGGACTTTGAAACAGAGGTCTAAGGCTTTCGCTTAATAAGCCACACACAAAGGGATGTGTCACAATCAATAATAGACCAGACGCACGAAGTAAAGCCTCTGATCGTGTGGCAGAAAAATTGTCTGGAGTATAGAACTCGCCTCAAAGCTCCCTTTAAACCAGTATACCCCGCTCATACGGCTTTAAGAAAAAACCAACCTCCTTATAAACGTTGCCTCCAGCATTATCGATGCTGTTATTAGCATTTCTCAAAATTTTCAACCCCACTGGGGCGCGCAACTGGCTCAAAATAACACACCTCCATAGAATCCTGCGGCCCGTCCGCGGAGCCGAGGAGGAATAGCGTGCCGTGCGCAGCCGGCGGGCGAGCAGAATTGAGGAGGAAAGCGGTGTGAGGAGGAGAGTGTCGCTACTTTCAAATTATCAAGGGGTTTTAGTTCTCCCTTGCGCCCAAGTAACCCCGCCGCAGCACAACGCTCGCGCCATCTCTCGCACTGCGCTTGTACCACTCCGACTGCCACGGGCGCCAGACCACGCGGCGAAGCCGCACTGCAGGAGCTATACGGGAAAACAAGATATCAGGGGACGCGTGAGAGTCGCGCATCCCCACATCCCCCCAACCTTAAATCACTTCTTATTCCGGCGAAACATCTCACACGTTCTAACATCAACGCGTGCTTCGCGAACAAGGTAGTACATGCAACATTGGCCGCGCCGAGGAAATGTACACACGCTGCCCATAACATGCGAGCCGACATTGTCCCTGGGTACACCGCTGGCGTTCGCCGGTCACAGCAGCAGCTTTGCAGACTCGACGGCACGATTCCAGGTCAGGATTCCGGAAACGGCGACGCAGTATTCGGAACGAGCAAGCGTCGCACGCGCCGACGCGCCCTGCTGGCGAGAGCCGCAGTAGCTGTCGGTGACCGGCGGCTCTTTACTCCGCTGCCGAGGGTTGCGAGCTGGATACAGGCGGCCGCCGAAGTCGCTGCACCGAACTCGCCACAGCATCACCATTGCCCGGTGGCTCGATCGTACTCTGGGGCAGCAGCGCAGATGATGTGCAGGTGACGGCAAACCAGGGGTGACCAATCACGCTTCGTACACTCAGCACACTCGGCAAACACTACAGTAGTGCAAGGGAGAGGAATTCTGCATGCGCATCGCCCACGTGGTACACTGTTCGACTCGGCTAGCAAAAGATCGGCCAGCTACTCAGTTGCTAAGTTCACGTGAACGAAGCTCGCTTCCTTGAGTCGAACGAGTAATTTCAATTCGTGCAAGGCAAACTAGAATGAGGGAAGCAAAGTAGGCAGCGGTAGGAAGCAGGCAGCTTCGTAATGCCTTAGGCCTAAAGCGTCGCTACTCTGACAACAACCGGCATCCAAAAAAAACAACACCCAAAATGGGCGCAACACAGGCAGCCGCGAGGAGACGTCAGCTCTGTTAGTTGGTCCTACCCCGCTCGGTGCACACAGCATCTGAGTTGACGGCGCCCACCTTCCCAGACGGTGTCGGAGCGCCCGGTGCCAGGCCGCAATACCAGTCAGCCCGTAGTGGCACCTGTGGCCCGCGGCCACCCGGCTCCCAGATCCGCGACTTCATCAGAGTCAAAGACATAGAAGAAGCTATTTACATAAGAAATTCTGACCACCCACGAGGCTTCCGTACTCACTCGCTTCAGGCTTGCCAATTCTCCGCGGGCGCTAAGCCTCGCTCTCTCAGGATGCAGACCACGTGGCTCTCGTACCGACGAATGTCATTTAAAAAACACTTGTGAAAAGGCTTAGCGTGTTGACATCTTCAAACACACTACAGCCACCGTCACCTCGCTCAAGAAAGCACGCCGCCAACGCTAGCGATCAAAATCCACGCTAGCCCTACGCTTGGGTCCAAACAAAGGTCTCAAACGAAGCAAAACTGTTAAAACTATCGTCCGATGCCCCAAGAACGCCACGTTGGGCAGCCAGATGTGGGGTACTCAGTCCCATGCTCTTGGGACAAAGGGACGACAACACAGTAGTGCAAATAATCACAAGGGCATTTATTGCACCTTTCATAGATCAATGCCTGCTAGCCGAGTTGCTACCCACAAAACATGCCGATGGACGCGCGACAAATCTATAAGTCCGACTCACCGCGGCCGGATAACGAGCGAATATGTTGGCCCCATGCTGGATGGCAACGCCTGGTCGTTCGCGCGTACGGTCACGCGAACGGTGGCACGTTCGATGGATGCCACGCGAGACGGTCTCGCAGAAGCATGGATCGGTGCACGCGCAGGACGTCCGCGTCGTACCTCGACCCGCAGCCAAAATGGAAGCGTGTTCTCCCTTGCGCCCAAGTAACCCCACCGCAGCACAACACTCGCGCCATCTCTCGCACTGCGCTTGTACCACTCCGACCGCCGCGGGTGCCAAGCCACGCGGCGAAGCCGCACTGCAGGTGCTATACGGGAAAACAAGATATCAGGGGACGCGTGAGAGTCGCGCATCCCCACAGGTCCCACCGTTGGCATGTTCACATAGCTTGATCCCGTCAACGTCCTGTTCCTCCAGGCCAGACAACACACCAGGGTCGCGATGTTGGGCAACCGTGACGATTGGACCAGTCGGACAAGCCGAAGCCGTTGCAGAGGTGGTCTCGTCACCGGGAGGCATGGTGACAAGCTCGATGTACCGACCACTCCGGAGTTCCGTAGCGAAGACGGGGATCGCTCACCTCCACCCGAATGTTACGTGTAAAAAGACACAGACGGAAGAGGTTATACAGATTATTTACACTGGACTGGAGCCAGAGCGCCAGGCCGACATTCGCTCGCGCCAAGGACACCGACACACTTCGTCGTTGTTCTCGTGGCGGCTCGTCTCTTGAGTATCTCCGGATAATATCGTAATAATATATATGTCGTGGTTGTAACGAAGATGTGGGGTTTTGAAAAGTAGGATTCCAAGAGGTCTGTTTTAAGCTGTCCCATGAAAATGATGATGATGATGATGTGTGTGGTTTAGTGGCGCAAGGGCCAGATATGGCCAAAGAACGCCATGTCCGTGTTAATTAGTTTGCAGTGAGATCATGAGTACTATGAAGTTGGTGTGACGTGGCTGTAGAGGGGCCTTAAAAATGGTAGCGCTAAAGTGCGTAAAATCTGTATAAGATTATGGCGATGACTTATGAAGTGTACTATGAACAATAAGTCACATTTAAAAAGATTGATATGATGTCTAAAGATATGTCAGGTTATATAAGATATGCTAGAGCACTACTGCCTCCTTAGAGCCCTTGAAACACAAGGGCCTGGAGGCATGTGCTATTCAAAACAATTATCGCAGCGGCATCCTCTGGAGCGAGGATGCTCTACGAATTTAATGGGCATGTAACGTGTAGAACTACATCTTTTAAGAAGTCGAGGACTGCCTTGGTGTTAAAAAGCGGTTCATGACCAAGAAACATAGCCGGGTGCAGAGGAATGTAATAACGGTATGCTAGCGGAAAATGTTTCTTTCTTTCAGGTTCAGCTTTCCGACACTCCAAGAGGACATGGAGGACGGTCAGCCTCTCACCGCATCTGCCACAGGTTGGAGGTTCACTTCCAGTAAGTAAAAAATGATGGGTACCAAATGTGTGTCCTCTTCTGAGGCGACAGAATAGGACATCTGTTCGCCGAGATTTTGTTGGGGAGGGCCAAAAACCTAACTGTGGCTTAATAACGTGCAGTTTATTATTTATTTCTGCGTCCCACATGCGTTGCCAGTGGTTTCGCAGTTTCTTTCGTATGTAAGGTTTCAGATCTGTGAGAGGCACCAAAGCAGTATTATTAATAGCAGGGAGTGTAATTGACGTAGCCATCTGGTCTGCCAAAACGTTACCTTCGATTCCCCTATGGCCGGGTACCGAGCATATGATGATTTGCTGGTTAGATAGATAAGCTTTGCACAGGTCGGAATAGACCTCAGTAAGTACGGGATTTTTATGTTTGTAGGGTGACATTAAGGCCTTCACCACACTTAAGGAGTCTGTATATATAACAGCTTTTTGGAGTTTTGATTTCTTTATATGCTTTACAGCCGACCATACAGCGTAGGCCTCTGCCGTAAAAATACTTGTTTCTGGATGTAGTACATCGGATTCCGAAAAAGAAGGACCGACGGCTGCATAGGATACACCGGCATGTGACTTGGAAGCGTCTGTGTAGAACTCTGTGCATGAGTGTTTGTACTGAAGTTCTAGAAAATGCATTCGAATTTCTACCTCTGGAGCATGCTTTGAGACTTTTAGAAAGGATACGTCACATTCTGTGACCTGCCAGTCCCAAGGAGGTAATAGCTTGGTTGGGCGCATTAAGCGGTGCTCCAGGAGTGGGACATGCATTTCATCGCTAAGCTCCTTCACACGCAGCGGGAAAGGCTGTCTTATAGACGGACGGTTGCGGAAAAGTGTAGCATACGTTATATCTGTAATGGTATTAAAACATGGGTGTTCAGGAATGGAATGCACTTTAAGGAAATAAGTAAAGCTGACGTATGATCTCTGTAAGTGGAGCGACCATTCGTTCGATTCGGCGTATAGGCTTTCGATCGGGCTTGTTCTGAAAGCACCAGTGGCTAGTCGGATACCTAGATGATGGACAGGATCCAGCATCCTTAGCGCGCTCGGGGCGGCAGAGTTATACACTACGGCCCCATAATCCAATCGTGACCGTATTAGGCTCTTGTAGAGATTCATTAGACACTTTCTGTCACTACCCCACGTAGTCTTGGATAGAAGTTTTATTAAGTTCATTGTTTTTAGACATTTTTCTTTCAGATATTTGATGTGCGGAATGAAAGTGAGTCTATCGCCAAGTATAATACCTAGGAATTTGTGCTCTTTGTTGATAGGAATTTGTTGTCCACACAGTTCTAAGCAAGGATCGGGGAATAGGCCTCTCTTCCTTGTAAGCAGCACACAAGAACTCTTTTGAGGATTGATTTTAAAACCATTTTTCTCTGCCCACCCTGACACCTTGTTCAAACCATGCTGTACCTGTCTCTCGCATACTGCGAGTTTACAGGATTTGAAGCCTATTTGAATGTCGTCCACATAGACGGAATACAAAATGGCCGGTGGTAAAGAAGCACGAAGCGTTGTCATTTTAACAATAAAGAGTGTGCAACTGAGCACGCCTCCCTGGGGTACCCCAGTTTCTTGTGTAAAAGGACGTGACAGCACATTGCCGACTTGCCACATTGCCGACACGGAATGTGCGATTGGACAAATAGCTTTCTATGAGGTTTAGCATATTACCTTGAATGCCCATTTCTGCCAAGTCTCTTAAGATCCCGTATCGCCACGTTGTATCGTATGCCTTCTCCATATCGAGGAATATGGATAGGAAAAACTGTTTGTGTACAAATGCGTCACGTATGTTTGCTTCAATACGTACAAGGTGATCAGTTGTGGCGCGCCCTTCCCTGAAGCCACACTGATAAGGATCAAGTATTTTGTTCTGTTCAAGGAAATGGATGAGGCGCCGATTTATCATTTTTTCAAATACCTTACACATGCAACTTGTGAGGGCTATCGGGCGGTAGCTTGCCACTGAGGAAGGATCTTTGCCTTGTTTTAAAACAGGGACCACGATGGCTTCTTTCCATGCAGTCGGAAGGTACCCTGCTTCCCAGATAGTGTTGAAAAGTGTAAGTAGTGTAACTTGCGTGTCATTGTGTAAGTGTTTCAGCATTTCATACATGATTCTGTCAGATCCCGGTGCAGAGCTCTTGCATGCGCTCAAGGCAGCTCTGAACTCTGCAATACTAAAAGGACGGTTGTATGGTTGATTTTGACGACATTTTCTGTTGAAAGGCTTACGTTCTTCTATTTATTTGTATTTGAGGAAGGATTGTGAATAATTTGTTGAACTTGACACGTTCTCAAAATACTCCTCAAGTGAGTCTGCCTGGTCTTGCAGTGTATCGCCCTGTGTGTTTACCAGAGGGAGGGAATATGTTTGGCGCCCTCTAATCCTATTCACCTTGTTCCAGGCTTTGGCCTCATCTCTGAACGAGTTAATACTCGATAAAAACTTGTGCCAACTTTCTCTTTTGGCCTGTCGGCGGGTTCGCCTGCCTTGGGACTTTACTTTTTTAAAGTTCATAAGGTTTTCTGCTGTGGGAGAAGCGCGTAGCAACCCCCACGCCTTGTTCTGATTCTTACGGGCGATCCTACATTCGCTGTTCCACCACGGTACATGTCGTTTGCATGCCAGACCACTTACTTCGGATATGCATTTTGCTGCGGCATCTATTATGAATGATGTAAGATAATCCGCAGCAGCATCAATTTCTAAAGAAGGAATGTCGGCCCATGAGATGCTGGTGAGAGTTCGAAATTTTTCCCAGTCGGCTGTGTCTATCTTCCACCTAGGAGCGTGTGGTGGATATTCGTTTTCTATAGGTGATCTTAGCAGTATAGGGAAGTGGTCGCTGCCGTAAGGGTTGTCGGCAATTTCCCATTCAAGTTCAGGCAGTACAGACGGGGAGACTATGCTAAGATCTATTGAGGAATAGGTTCTGTTTGCAAGAGAGTAATATGTGTGTTCCTTCTTATTCAACAGGCACGCACCAGAAGAAAAAAGGAACTGTTCAACAAGGCGACCTCGCGAATCTATACGAGAGTCGCCCCACAGGGAGCTGTGCGCATTGAAATCGCCAAGAACAACAAAAGGTTCTGGGAATTGATCGATCAAGGACTGGAATTCATGTTTGTTCAGTTGATAATGCGGGGGTATGTAGAGGGAGCAAATGGTAATGAGTTTGTTTAGTAGGACAACTCGAACCGCCACTGCTTCAAGGGGCGTGTGTAGCTGTAAAGGTTGATACGCAATACTTCTATTAATGACAATGGCAACACCGCCCGATGATGCGACGGCATCATCGCGATCTTTGCGAAAAGTAACATACTGTCGAAGAAAGTTTGTGTATTTTGGTTTTAAGTGTGTTTCCTGTAAACACAGCACTTTTGGATGGTGTTTGTGGATAAGTTCTTGCAAATCATCAAGGTTTCTAAGCAGACCTCTGATGTTCCATTGAATAATTTGTGTATCCATATTTATTTTAAATAAGTACTGTGTCTACGGAAAGGGAGGTGATGCCTTAGGTTACAGAGCTCTTTCGAGGCCCTGTAACCGGGGTTTTGTTTTTTCTGGAGCGCTCGAGGGAACCTCGCCGCTCCTTAGGCGCTTTCTGCGCCGTAGGTATAGGTGTTGTGTCCAGTGCCTCTTGTGAGGCGCCGGACACGCGCTCTTGCGAGCGAGAAGTTTTTCGTGAGAGTCTCACCTCGGAAGGCAAGACCCCTGCGCCCACCAGCACTGAGGTCGATGGGGCTCCCTGTGGGATTTGGCTGCGCCGGCTGTTGCCAGTGCTGGGAGGGGCCGGGGAGGTCGAGGCAGCCTCAGCTGCACCTACCTTCGTGGCCGCTATCGGTCCTGCGGGATCGCTGCGTGCAGCGCAGGTTGCCGCAGATAACTCTTGTGGGACCGGCAACCCTAGGGTAGCCGGGCCTGGTTGCTGGTTGGATGGAGTAGGCTTACCTACTTCCACCCTGGGGGCAGGAGCCAAAGGTGCCTGCTCGCTGCACGCGGGCAGGGCACTCGGCGATTGCCGCTGCGACGCTGCCCCCCGACGCGCCGCATCAGCATAAGGTGTGTTGTGGAATGGAGAGCACCTTTTACGGGCTTCCTTAAATGAAATGTTTTCTTTGACTTTGAGGGTAATTATTTCTTTTTCTTTCTTCCAGTTCGGACAGGAGCGTGAGTAGGCTGGATGGTCACCACTGCAGTTCACACAGTGAGGTGTGCCACTGCAGTTGTCGGAGGGGTGGCTCTGGACTCCACACTTTGCACAAGTTGTTTGACCACGGCAGCTCTGCGAGCCATGGCCGAACCTCTGACATTGGAAACACCGTCTAGAGTTGGGGATAAATGGTCGAACATTTAACCTGATGTATCCTGTTTCGATGGTTTCTGGCAGTACGCTGGATGAAAATGTTAGGATAAGATGTTTAGTGGGGATTTCCTTGTTGTCTCGTCTAATTTTAATACGTTTTACGTCAGTAACATTTTGTTCTTTCCACCCTTCCAGTAGTTCAGTTTCTATCAAGTCTAGGAGGTCTGCCTCTGACACGACTCCCCGTGAGCTGTTCATTGTTCGGTGTTGTGAAATAGAAATTGGTATGTTACCAAATGTCACAAGACTGCCAAGCTTCTCGTACTGATGTTTCTGAGGGATCTCAAGGAGAAGGTCACCGCTAGCCATTTTCGTTACCTTATAACCTGACCCTAAGGCTTCGGTCAAAGATTTTGCTACTGTGAATGGAGAAATAAATCTAGCTTGTTTTTCAGGATTCTCACTGTGTACTACGTGGTATTTTGGGTAGGTCTCTTTCGTGCGGTTGAAACAAGTGCTTAAGTCTTCGGTGCGTCCCCTCTTCTGAGGGTGACGATCAAGTAGGCGGGGAAATGCGGGTGTTCCCATAGTAGTTTGGTATGTTTTCAGCAGCAATGGCGGCCACCCACCATGGAGCCCAACTTGGGGACGCTGCAGGACTTAAACGGGTAAGGCTGCAGGCGCCAACCGTACATTGCCACTATAACCTAATATATATAATATACACAAGGTTAACCCTTGCCGCCGTGGAGAAAGGAAGTAAATGGAAGAGAGAAGAAGACAGGAAAGATCAAAAAGGGAGAGATAAAGACGAAGGTTTGAGGAGAGAGAGACAGGAAAAGGCGACTACCGATTTCCCCCGGGTGGTCAGTCCGGGGGTGCCGTCTACGTGAAGCAGAGGCCAAAGAAGTGTGTTGCCTCCGCCGAGGGGCCTTAAAGGTCCAGACACCCCGCATCGGCTCAACCCCCAGGATCCCCTTTTCCCCAGACACGGCTAAGCCGCGCACGGCTACACGCGGGAGGGTCCAACCCTCGTGTGCTCGGGTACGTGGTGTCGCAACACACCAAACGCCTGCTTACGCAGACGCCCCTGCGGGGCCCATGAAAATGTTAGCTCGCTGAATGAATTAGCTCACTGGAGAGGGACTTCGCGACTGTGCTTTGCACAGTATTGCTGTAGTCTGCGGTTGGGTCAGAGTCGAGTTTTCTCTAATGGCTGTGATTGCTCAGATGTTTGTAGGCCTCTTTCTTGTAATTTTCTATAGGCCAGGTTACGATACTGCCGACTCTGTCTGCTGGCTTTATTACAATATCATTCCTTTCTGCGGGTTCCTTAAGGATTTGGTGCTGAGTGGCGGACACCTTCCTGCTTTTCCGGAAATGCCGCGCTGACTCTAGAATTTCCTTCGCGTAAGCTTTTTGCATAAATCCAGGTCTGGGCACTATTCGGCTTCCGGTGTTCCACGTGCTAGGTGGTCTAAAAGAATCTCTATCCTGTTTTCCTACGTCTGGCTTGTCGAAAAGGAGCTCCTTGATGCGCATGCGTCTTGAAAGCTCTGTTACATGTTTTTGTAGTTCGTATTCGTTTACTGCGTTGTTCTTGCGACAAAACGTTTGACCACGTTTCAGGGGATCAACTTCATCGGGGCTTAGACTCTGGGATATGTCTACTATGTTGCTGCACTGCCCTGGATGCTCGCCTGCAGCACTATCGGTGGAGCTATGTGCTCTAGGGGTTACATTAGTTTTCTTGGATGGATCTGCAGCTCTAATGCATTTGTGCTGATATTTATCTAGTGATTCTTCCTCTCTAGGCACTCCCTACTCGGTGACCGTCTACGTCTCTGCAGAGGTCAAAACGCGACTTGCGTATGTGACGACCTTCTCGTGAGAAGATCGGTCGCGCTGCAGCAGCACGGCGCCAGTTCCTTGACCCGTTAGTGTCAGTGTGCAGTAGTGTGGGGCCTTACCATAAAAATAAAAAAAGCATGGAAAAAAGCACGCTGAAGTTCCGGAAAAGCGGCTTCACACACATCGCACCACAGGAAGGAACTGGCACTGGCAAGAAGTCCATGGAATGCCGCGGCAACAGTGGCAAAGTCCCGGATGAAACGCAGGAAGTACGAGGCGAGACCGAGAAAGCTACGCCATTCTTTCGCAAGAGTGCTACGCCGGTCTTTCGCAAGAGGGCTAATGGCAGATTTCATGCCAATAGCCCAAACGAAAATCTCGGCTGAACAAGTATGGCACCCCCTTGCAAAGAATCAAGTGCGTCATCGATATGCGGCATCGCATACACGCCCTTGCGGGTGATCTTACTGAGCGCGCAGTAATCGGCGCAAATGCGTACGAATCGGTCTTTATTCATCGGCGGTGAAATATACTGTGCTAATTAGCACAGTATATTTCACTGCCGTTGACAATATATATATATATATATATATATATATATATATATAATGTGGCAGGCTGACGAAGAAAATGCTTCTAGATTAGGTCGCAGAAGACGCCGCCCTTAACGTCGCCGGCTGTCTGCCATCATGTCAGCTGCTACAGTCATTGTAAATAGCCTGTAAATATACTTAATTCTGTTACTCCCGTAGCATTGTTGGGGGAGGTCGCGGGCTCAAAGTGAGACAGATTTACGCAGCGTGTGCTCCTCGGCTGCATCTACAATGTCAATTGAAGGCGAGGATGCTTCGGGTACGTCGGCACCGACGCTAACCATTATTCTAGCACAACCGCGTGACCCAGGAACCTTTTCTGCACCGACAACACTGATGTTGCAGATTGGCATCAGCTATATATGCAGGTGAGCGCCAGCAACCACTGCAACCAGACCATCATGCTAGCTAATTTGACATTTTACCTCGCAGAAACGGTATGCGTCTGGTTTCAGACTCACGAGGAGGAACTTACCAGCTGGGACATTTATAAAAAGAAGCTGAAGGATTTGTTTGCAAAGCCTGTTGGACGTCAACGCGCCGCCCAAAAAGACCTCACTTCGCGTGTCCAGACGTGTACTGAGTCCTACCTCACGTACATTGAAGGCGTGTTCGCTCTGTGCCGCAAAGTGGATCCGAAGATATCCCAACCTAATAAGGTCGCATATGTCATTAGAACCGTAGCAGATGATGCCTTCCACCTCTTTGTACGTGTTTAAGAATTATTCCACTGTACAAACTATCATTGCCGAATCCCGGTGGTTTGAAGAAGCCAAGAGGCGCCGCATTGCCCACCCAATCCCCCGCCTTCCCAACACGGCTGCTACGTCGACCTGCGAAAACATCCGCACTCTGCCCAAGTCCAATCGCTCTCATTACATCGCGCATATCATCCGACATAAAACAGAAGCCACATTTCCTATGCCAACCCCAACCCTCGGCCCCAACAATTGCCAGGCGACCGTCTCACTGATTCAGTCCATCGAACGCGAGGAATTGGACAACGTTGGCTTGACTAACATCTGCTTAATTAATCAACCTGACTACATTCCGTCGAGCACCATCCCACGCAACCACAGCCTTAATGCTTCTACGCAATATCGCAATCCGGCGGAATGGCACACTCCAGACGACAGGCCTACATGCTTCACTTGTGGCCATATCGGTCATATTTCACGTCACTGCCGCTTTACGTGGAATTCGACGCCCTAGCCATACCTCCCATTCTACCGCTCGCCTTATGCTGCGCCTCACTCCCCACCCTAAATGCAACCCGTAAATATTGGCGACATTTCTCCGCCCACGCGATCTGGCCGCTCTCTTTGACCCCACGGCCACTTCTCCCGATCGCTCCATCTCGTCGATCACCGTCCCCTAGCTCCTTCCGACGCACATTTTCGAAAAAACTAACGGATGCAGCACCGGGGAACTGATGCTGCTAAAACGACGCGGTGGCGAAATCCTCTTGTTACCTTGCCCACATATCGGAACCCCATCAAAGTGAGCGCGTATGATTTAGCTGTTATGGCTGCTGCTGCTTCGGCGGCAGCGGCTGCCGCCGCCCCCGCCGCCGTAACAGTCAGAAGCAGCAGCAGCCATAACACGAGAGCGTCAGGTGAAAACTGGTGGTGGGGGCGCCCGTCGTCATGACGAAATTTCTGTAGCGCTTGTTCTTGCGTTGTAGGGAAGCGGGCTAATTGCCGACATTCTTCTGCATACCGGGCGACCTCGGAAACTGGTGTAGCCTCTGATAAGTCGGGACGGTAAGGAAGAATTGTGTCAATGGGAAATGATGGCTCGCGGCCATATGTAAAACTCTTTTCGTAAGCCTCCAGGTTGCTGCCCCGTACGTGAGTACCGGTAAGACACAGCTGTTATACACTTTTCTCTTGAGAGATAATGGCAACCTGCTGTTCATAATCTGAGAATGCCTGCCAAACGCGCCCCAGCCCATTCTTATTCTTCTGATTATTTCATTCTCATGATCCGGATCCGCGGTCATTTCCTTACCACTTCCAGTGCCTCGCTACCTATCGTAAACTGTTGTTCTCTTCCGAGACTGTTAAAGATTACTTTAGTTTGCTGCAGATTAATTTTTAGTCCCACTCTTCTGCTTTGCCTCTCCAGGTCAGTGACCATGCATTGCAATTGGCCCCCGAGTTACTAAGCAAGGCAATATCATCAGCGAATCGCAGGTTACTAAGGTATTCTCCATTAACTCTTATCCCCAATTCTTCCCAATCCAGGTCTCCGAATACCTCCTGTAAACACGCTGTGAATAGCATTGGAGAGATCGTATCTCCCTGCCTGACGCCTTTCTTTATAGGGATTTTGTTGCTTTCTTTGTGGAGGACTACGGTGGCTGTGGAGCCGCTATAGATATCTTCCAGTATTTTTACATATGGCTCATCTACACCCTGATTCCGTAATGCCTCCATGACTGCTGAGGTTTCGACTGAATCAAACGCTTTCTCGTAATCAATGAAAGCTATATATAAGGGTTGGTTATATTCTGCACATTTCTCTATCACTTGATTGATAGTGTGAATATGGTCTATTGTTGAGTAGCCTTTACGCAATCCTGCCTGGTCCTTTGGTTGACAGAAGTCTAAGGCTTTCCTGATTCTATTTTCGATTACCTTAGTAAATATTTTCGAGGCAACGGACAGTAAGCTGATCGGTCTATAATTTTTTAAGTAATTGGCATTCTCTTTCTTATGGATTATGATTATGTTAGCGTTCTTCCAAGATTCCGGTACGCTTGAGGTCATGAGGCATTCCGTATACAAGGTGGCCAGTTTTTCTAGAACAATCTGCTCACCATCCTTCAACAAATATGCTGTTACCTGATCCTCCCCAGCTGGCTTATCGTATTATCGAAGTATCGTATTATCGAAGTACCAAACGTCTATGTGCTTCCGGCTCCCGACACCGCTTCGATGAATTCAGATAGCAAAATTATAGCAAAAGAGTAGCCTGCAGCGCCAAGACAGTTAAAGGGCCGTTGAAACGATTCGGACAAATTTTTCAGGAAATTGTCTTATATTACATAGCATCTATGATGTAATTTCTGCTTCTACAGTCATTCATGCAGCCAGCGAAAGCATTTCCTTTGAGTTCCGTTACGCTTCATGCTGCTGTGGATTTGCCCAAATATTAAAAGCTGCATAACTGTTGTCTTATGTTTCAAGGGTACGTCAGGTACTCGTTTCGCCTTGTAATAGTAACTCAGATTATGTGTTCAATGAGAGCCGAGACGTGAAAATGTAAAATAAATTACGAAACTTCAGAATTTAGAACTGTATTTTATATATTAGGACATTGATCCATGTCGTAAGTTATGCCCTAGGCATGCCCATTTATGTCCGCCAGGTAACGTTCAAAACACGATGTCCTCCTGACATCCTCACCGGATATCGTCAGGACATTCGAATGGAATATGAAATATTCCGTTCGAATGACCATTGCGTTGCGTTATGCCGTGCCAAAGGAAGGATGGTTGATTATGCTTGTTGCAATGAATAGATGGCACTTGACATTTTGAATATACCCTTTTGTTTTCATAGGTCACTGGCTATAGCATGCTTTGAGCTCAAAAGATGAAAGCACGTCATATGCACTGCATTGTCCCAGGTGTGTCAACGGCAAAAGTACTACCTTCCAAGCTTGTGTGCAGTCTCACTACATGTGAGCGTCATGATCGTCTATTTTCCTTGTTTATTCCTTCTGAACTTGGAATGTCCTAAATTTTGCTCTCTCAGAAAGCCGACTTGCCCATGGTGCAATTATGATCATTTCCTGTAATCATTTTTAATATTTTACTGCAACAGCAGTTAAGTGATCGAAACTGGGTTAACCTTGTGCCCCTCGGCCTGTGCTGCCCGTCCCATCCATCCGTCCATTCTGTTACACTGACGACAACCGTTGTCGTTGGCCTTGTCAACGTAAGGCGTCCATGAAAGGTTTGTTTGAAGTTCCGAGTTTAAAGCAGTACGCCTCTTGCGAATTCCGTTCGGACTGTTATCTAAACGTGCAATAACAATTGAACGTGGCTTCGTTCATTCGACGGCGGGGGGTGGGGGGGGGGGTTCAGTGAAGTTCGCTCTTCATTATTCGCTAAACGATGAACGCTACTGTTGCATTTGGGTGTCTTGAATAGCCACGCGGCGACGATCGTCGAGGCGCACGAGGCCCCCTCCGTACAGCCGCTGCGACACTGCGACTAGGGTAGATGGCGGTCGCGGCCAGTTTTGCGAGATCACCATACATTATGAATATACGCCTAATGTAACTGAATAACAAATCGTCGCACTGTGTTTTCATATGCGAAATAATATGCATGCGTGAAAGCACAGCAGCGTTGAGGAAGTAAGTCAATAAAAAAAAAGTTTTTTTCTCAGGCCAAAACGACCACTGACGCTGCCGTTAATTGCTTATAGAAGCGGGTAATGCCTTGACCTTAAGCTGCCGTGACCGCCTAATTAAGAAGAATCTTTAAAACAGTATGTTTATGTGAAATCGTTGAACATTTCTCGGTAATTCCAGCACATGTGTAAATGCGTGCTAAAACATTTGTTCTAAACACCTTAGAAATTCCGAGAGCAATAGTACATCACCATTACCATTTACAGATAACTCAGGCATGAGGTTGAAACAACCGTGGAAATCTTTGCTGCATGCAAGCTCCAGCAAAGTCAGCTGAAGCAAAATATCAAAAATATGCAACTTTCCTCTTTTCAGAACATTTTAATTCTGCTGGCTCTGACATTTTTCTAAGCTGTGACATTTCTAGATGTTGTGAAGCATAGCTGCAATTACTGAAGTGCCGAGAGGAAAACTTGAGGCGCTATAGCGTAAAGCTATTCAAACTTTTCTTTTCCAAATTTGCAATCAGCCCTCCGCGATTCGTGGAAAATGTTTTTTTGGACCACTCCTTGTTTGCCTGTATGTCATGTGACGTCACTAAAACTGCGTTAGCTCCCAATCTGGCATGACCTGTACGCATTGATTATGCATGATTCGGCGGAACAAAATAAAAACAATTACTTCTCTTTCGGCACCCTTTCGCCATTAATACTCTGCTACTGCTCACTGCGCCCTCTTAACCTGTCTGTCACTCGACGCCACAAAACCACGAAAACTCATTGCGTCAAAGGGACTTTTACGCGTTAAAGATGCATTGATATGCCCAACAAAACTGAATTTTTGTCTGAACAGCCAGACAGTGCCCTGTTCCGAAAGGAATAGAAGATGGCTGCCGCCGATCGCTCAGGCACTGGCTACTCGCACCTGCCGGAGAGCATGGGATTATTTGCGTATAATAAAATTTTTGCGTGTCAGTATAACGTTTTGGGCAGGTATAAACTCCTTTCGGCACGTATAAAATATCGCTCTGCGAACTCTTCCTTACTGAGGATCTGTTGTAGCGGCATTTTTAACAGTCCGTTGCACACCGCCGCGATTTTAGACAAGCCACCGCGCTAAGTAAGGGAAAGCGGACCAGTCGCAGACGCCGGCACGACACTCTTCATCCGGTTATTTGTTTTCAGTGCGCTGGCTCGCCTGCATCGAAACCCTCTCCACTTGAGCGTGTTCCTCACGTCTCTGGGCCAATCAGATAAGAAAAACTGCTCTATGTAGGCAATATTCGTTTTGCGAGCGAACAAAAGTGACGCGCTATAAACAAGGAGAGCGTTTGATTGGGCTGTTCAGGGAACTCTGTGGGTCACCGCCCGATGCTTGCTTCGGTGGTTACATAAATTTGACGTCAGGCGATTTGAATAAATATTGGAATAGTTTAACGTTATAGGGCACTTGATGTGCTATTCCGACAAATTCTACACGCAAGATGCGCATGCATGTGCACATGAACAAATAGTCATGCAGGATCCCGTAATAACTCGTGTGACCACCAGCGACAAGGTCGCCTTTCTATGTAATGCTCTTATAGGTGGGGGCACAGGACATTACCGCAAGAACTATAGAAGGTGCACAAACCAACAAGCCAGGATTGCTTCTTTCGAACTGCTTCCTTACTCTGATATTCTTTTGTGTGTAATGCACAGTCACTCGTACCAAACTAATCAAACGCCCCGCGAGACGATGCCCCATGAGGAATTGGTGTGCCAGCAAAGCAGCGCAGCAACCATCGACCCTTTTGCGTAGAAGGGTTGTTGCGTGCTCCACTTCGCTTACGCTTTGCTCAATCGACCGCCGTTAGCGGGAACCAATTGGCAACCTCGTCCCGCCCTCACGCCAGCTACCCACTGCACGCCACCGCGTGCCGCAGTAAGCACGCCACCCTCCACAGAAGGGTATACCGCCTGGGCCGTTCGCACATCGGAGTTTACTTAGCCAAATTCGTCCTTTTTATTTCCGTGGCAACGTTTTTTGACGGAAACATGGTGTAGTCCTCGCATTGCTGAAGAGTTCTCCTGCAGGAGTGCCCAGTGCGTCATCGGTGTGCGCCTTCTGCGCTGCCCGGAGCATGGTTTTCGATAAGCATATAGACGAAATAAACCCGACTGTTCGCGACTTCCAGCCCATCTTCGCAGATATGGTTGCCCTTGGCCTGTGGGTCGGCAATGGCAGCCGGCGGCTCGTGTTATGGAAGGTCGTCGTGTGGGCTCTGCTCATCGGCTACATCACTATGTGGGGCCTGCAGCTCTCCCGCCAGAATCCGTTTCTCGTCGACGTGCGTTTCGTCGACGACCTCGTCGGCGTATTGTCTGCGCTCAGCGTCCAATTTCAGATGCAGAAGCATTCGCGTGGCCTGGCGGCCGTCGTCCGGTCACTGGGTCCGCGCAAACTCACGGCGTCTTTGCGTTCGCTCGTGCTTCTACTCGCTTTCGTACCGTGGGTCGCTCAGGCGTCTATGACAGCCGCCCGTCTCTCTCGACCGGCCAATGCGACCCTCGCAACTCCCGTCACGTGCCTGCAGTTTATCGTGGTACGGAACCATATTTGGATCGGCGCTGTCGTCACCTCATGTCTCTGCCTCGTTGTGGCCTCCAAGCTGAAGGACCTAAATGCCGCCCTTTTCCTCGAAGGACCGCTCAGCTTCAGAGCCGTGGATGGTGCTCGTCAGGCGTACGGCCTCCTATGCAGCATGATCAGCGTGATCGACAATACGCTCGGCCCAGTGGCCTTCATGTGGAATGCAACGTTCATCGTGGACGCGGTGTACCTCTGTCTTGAAGCAAGCGCTTCCCCCCTTGTGCCCATGAGCTTGACTCTGTTGAACCTCCTGCTGCTGGTGGCCCTGTGGTTTTTGTTTTCAGAGGCCGGAGCTCGGCTGCGCCTGGAGGCTCTCGAGACCATCGATACGTTCGCGTACAAGTTGTGTGACCAGCCGGAACTCAGCATTCCTGGTGCGCTCGCCTGTGCGGCGGCACGCCAGCAGGATCTGGGCTTAAGTTGCTGGGGCGTCGCGCCCATCGGCCGCTCTATGGCCCTGTTTGTGTTTGGAGTGGCGGCTGCACTGTCAGGACTCGCATTGTACTTCAAGGAAGAACTTGACGTCGCGAAGCACTACACTTTTGGCGAGTAGGCGTCCCCTTCTTACTTTGCATTCAGGATACCCATCACCACCTACAAATGTGAAAGTACATGAGCCTAGCCTGTAACTTACGCATAAAAAAACAAAATACTTCAGGAGAAGCTGGAGCAGTAATGTGCACGCTGAGCATATAAACTACGGACTGAGAACAATGTACATCCCTTCAAAATAGCAAGGGTCACTTAAGTTTAGCCTGAAGAGATACGTATATTGCAGCTACGTTTTCAGCTAAGTTTTGACTGAGCATGCAAAATTGTATCCTTGTTTATAGAATACACAATAATAAGCATTCAAACAGCCGCCGCTCCTTATTATTCAGAGTAAGACACTTAGTAAACAGCCATCCATCGCCGGCGCAACATCGGCCCTTTAAATGACGTTTAGCGAATTATTTCAAACGTTGAAATTTCTTCCACGCTGACTTTTTCATTGCCTATATCTGAACCGCCATGCGTAGCGTAAAGTCTAGTTCAAGTAGTGCTATCAATCTATCAGCTAGCTCTATTGAGGCAACTACGCTGAAGAGAGAGAGAGAGAAAAAACATTTATTTATCAGGAGTTTGGGCGACTTCCTCGCAGGGTGGAGCCCTTAGTTCAGGGCCCCATTGGCTCGCGCCCCTCCGCGTGCCCGCCGGATCAGCCATCGCTGCTCTTGCGGGTCTGAGCTGGCCAGCGCAGTCTCCCAGGAGGAAGGGGAAGGTGAAGGAATAGGGGAGTAGCCCGGAGGGTGTGGGCACTCCCAGGTGCAATGATATACTGTGGGCTTTGCTCCACAATAGGGACAGTATGAGGTATATTGTGTGGGGTGGAAGAGGTGAAGATAAAAGAGGTGAAATTTCATTGGCTTTTACGCGCTTGAGGTGCAGTATCTGGAAGAACGATTATGTGACCCTGTCCATTTGAAAAAAGCTAATAATGACAAATAAACCAAGCATTACAAATGTGCTTGGTGTTAACCAATTTTTTTTTGTCTGTCTGTAACAGCCTGAGTAATTTCCTCGGAGAAGACGTCATTCAGAGTTCCGCAACGATGTTCCAAGGCTCTGCGTAAATAAAGCATAATTCACGGTGTCTGCAAACCGGAAAACGTCTGCAGTCATCTAGAAGAAAGGCTTTCTTTATAGGCGGGGGTCTTATGCCCCAGTGCTGTACTCTGTTTATCAGGAATGCCGCATACCCGAACAGGATCTTTCCGTCTGCGCCCGAATTTACCCAGTGATACGTGTCCACCTATTCCTGCAATATGATTTTTCAAATAAAAGGAAAAGCCCAAAGACAGGACCATAGTCCAGTCTAAGAGAGAGAGCGCTATATATAGCTTAGATGCTGTTAAGCATAACTAGTTCTTCTGTCGCTGCGCTCCCTTTGTTTCTATCTTTTTACGTAGTCAGAAGCTGGCGCACCGTTATACCTCGGGGAAAATTTATGTAGATATGAAAAATATAGAATGGAATAGCAGGAGGGGGGCGCTCATTTGAGTAAGATAGAAGCTGCAGGTGTGTGATAGAACTGCAAACGTGACTAGAAGAAAATTGAGCGATCATACGCCGTGTACACATGCGAAGGCCTCAGTGGCAGTCAAGCGTGGCCCAGCCATCTAAAATGCTTTCTTATATAGAAATGACGCAAAGATCGCAACCACGGAAGCTTGAGAAGCTTCAGCGTAGCTGGAACACAATGAGTTAATATAATTCCTTTATAAGTGACAGTTAGTAGTAACTCATTGCGTCGCTGTCCTGAGATCTTAGATGTTATGGATGCTGTGGTATCATAGTCGAGGTCTACGCCGGCATGGCAGTGCAAGGTCAATACTGATCACATCGATCGGCTAGCAATTGGCACAGAGAAGGCCCTGTGGATGAATGCTGGAACCGCCGTGGTGCATGCTGACCAAAGATAATAAAACAACACATTAATAAAACAACACATTATATTATCAAGAACACATTCATTTTATTAGTTTTTGTAATGTGTTTTCATGATTTCCTTTCATTGTCAGTGCTGCAAGGCATCCTAATACCTAATTAAAGAGCTTCTGCAGATATAAAGAGTTGATTCAACATTTCAGGAATTTTTAATCACTACAGCTATAGGTTTTTTGTAATATAAGCTCTTTCTTCACTACAAAATAGGGGTTCCTAAATTGGTTATTTGTACCTATAACCCACCCTAGCTGGATGAAAATACTTTTCAGAAATTTCTCGAAGGTCTATTATACTCAATCAAGTCAGACTAAGAAGATACTCTTTGCAGATAAAAAACATTAATGGTCCATCTCACATAATGAAACATTCTGGAAAGCCTTGTGGTCATTCATAGAAACACTTGTTTGTAGCTTTGTCAGTGCCGTGATGTTTCAACCTTAGCCTACAAGATAACAATGCTCACACGATGTGAAATTTTCGCGAAGTATTCTGTGTGTGTATTCTGCAACTTAAAAGGAAGAGGTCCGGACACTGACCAAAATGGTTTAAAGTAGTTATTTGAATTTTGGCTCCCCCACGGCAGCCTTGTGAACAAGGCTCCTGTGGGGGAGCCGAAACGTAAATAACTATTTTAAACCATTTTGGTCGGTGTCTGGACCTCTTCCTCTTAGTATGCATCATCCCGACCAGACTGGCTTTCGTCATACTCTCCACTTCATCCAGTCTGCAACTGTACAATGGGCTGTAATTTTTCCTAAAATCTGAGGTGACCAAGATACACTTGGCGTGGTAGCATTGAGTGGCCCAGCACTGTCGAATGATTCGTGATGCTATGTTTAAATACTCAGGCGGTGTCCGTTTGCAATACAATAGTACACAATCTATTTATGTTTGGTTTTTCATGATGTTCCCTATCATGCACTGCCATCTCAACAGTACCGCGGCTTTTTGTGTGGATTCCTTCTCTTTTGAAGGCCACCACTGTTTGCACAGCATCACAGCCTGCCTGCCTTGATCTTGCGGAAGAAGAAAATACAAAATGCCTATTTTTTGAAATGCATGCATGACTCCATGCAACACCACCTGTCGTCGGGGTGTTAGGGCTTTTTGCGGAGAAAATGTTTGTAATGACGCCTTATGTGTGCCCTGGTGGCTAAGTGTTTGCCTCTTTGCCTGTGTGAAAATTTCACACTTATGGATATTGTTAAGGGTCCCTATATTATACTTTCTTTCACATCCTATAGAAATTTTTGTTTCATTATAAAACTAAAAAATATAGTTTAATTGCTGCTTTGTGTGATATGCAATATTCAGCTGAAGGTGATCAGCAGAGGTTGAACAAGTGTTATATCAGGTGGAGAAATTTTTTTGAGAAGTAGACTTCTTTGTTAGGGTGACAACCGTTTTCCTTGGCAGTATTTATATAGTTCACTTTTCTCCACTCCATGGATATCCAGCAAAATGAGTGAGTGCATAGAGGGTGAGGTAAGTTTAAATGCTCAACATGGAAGTTTAGTTGGGATAGCAAGGTGTGTAGAAGTAGGGGAGTTTGGCAGGTTGCTGCCACCGATTTCTATGAGTGATCTTGTTGTTTTTGTCTATGTCGGTTATATAATGCGACGCGTCTTCTGAGGCCAGAAATTTGGAAAACTTCTTATATTTAGGAAAATTCAGTACGTGCCCCTGCGGCTACTACGAGCACTTGGGGCCATTGGGTAGATGCAACTCTTCAATGAACGTTTTTCACACAAACTTGTGTATGTGCACTGGGTGTGTGCCACTGCATATGTGCCACTCTTTAATGAACCTCTTTGATGCTGACTTAGGTCATTGGGCATCACAACAAGAACCTACGTAGTGACATCTGTGTATGCATGCAAGTGTCAGCTGGAATTGTCTGCTTGGATTTTCTTTTCCTGACGACGACTAGTCCCCTTGTTGAATTAACTTCAGCCTGAGATATCACCTGTTTGTCTACTGTTGTCACATTATGCCCATTTTGCTGTGAACTTGTCATGTTCTCTAGCTGGCAAGCTTGAATTTCAGGTACTGCACAGTGCTAAGGAAATTGATTCAGGGTGGGTGGTACTACCTCTGCTTCTTTTTCTTTGCAGCTGCGTGTTACATGAGAGAATAAGTTGTGCGTAGATGTCTATTAGAAATAGCATAGGCATTCAAAGGTACTTTCATTATGTTCTACGTCATTGGTGCTGTCTGGCCTCCTTTGCGTCATTTTTTGTAGCATGCTCGTTTACATGCAAAAACAAATGTGGCCTGTTCTAATGCATACAAGGACTGCCCAATAGCTCATGATGTTTTCAGCCACTCAATTTCATTCTTGGCTGCACTTGTGGATTTTCAACTGTACTGAGGCTTGCAAAATGCTTGAATTTCCTGTCAGACTAGTTTGCTTGTTTGTATCCAATTTATTGAATTATTTCACTTTCATTATGCTAATAGTCATTGATTGTACTATCATGCTGGCACATTTGATTCTGGAACTGCAATAAATTTCCAGACATTTTATTGCTTTGTCATGGTTTTTGCATTCGTCAGACACAATCTACTAAACACACACACAAAAAGAACTCCCTTCGACCTCGTAAAATTCCCGAAAGGTGCATAATAAACTCCCAGACCTACCTGTAGAAGCTCTAATAAAGAGCTAAAATGCACTCCCAAAACATCTGTTTAAAACTCCCTTAGTAAAACAGCTCCCTAAAGCTGTAAAAATTCACTCCCAAACATTCTCCTATATGTTCCCATAAAAAGCAAAAATTGAAGTCTCAAAACTATCCATAAGTGCTCCCTTAAGCAGAGCTCCCAAAATATGGGCACGGTTGCTCCCAGGTTTACACCTAAGCACTCCTACAAGGAGGTAAAATAATTTCCCAAAGGTATCCTTCAAAACTCCCTTAAGACGCCAAACGTTTCCGAAAATATGTACGTAAGAACTCCCATTACTTCTCCTATAAATTCCCATAAAAAGCAAAATAAAATACCTATGCCAACTTGTAAAAGCTCCCAAAGCTCCTCATAAGAACTTTCATAGTGCTGGTGTTCAAAAGAGGAATGAAAAACTCCCAACGTTCCCCATATAGACTCTGCAACCACTCAGGGGTTGGTGTTCAAAGGAGAATGAGAAAACTCCCATAATTCCCCATATAGACACCTGCAACCACTCAGGGGTTGGTGTTCAAAAGAGAATTAAAAAACTCCCATAATTCCCCATATAGACTCCTGCAACCACTCAGGGGTTGGTGTTCAAAGGAGAATTTAAAAAACTCCCATAATTCCCCATATAGACTCCTGCAACCACTCAGGGGTTGGTGTTCAAAGGAGAATTAAAAAAAGTCCCATAATTCCCCATAACACCACCAAACACAAGGGTGTGAAAAAAACTCCGTTCGAATGGAGGATATTGTCCTCTCTTAAGGGCTAAAGTTATGCAACGAGGCCAAAACTCCCTAAAAGGCTCAAACCTGTTTACAGTGTAGGTATTTGTAATCTGATACTTGTTTTAAAGGTATGCTGTTCAGATTATAACGACTCATGTGTAGATACTTTCTTCTGGTAAATGTCATGTACACAGTTTTCTTTTCATTTAACTTCATATGCCACTTTACACACCACTCGTTGATTTTGTCTAGACCTTGTTGGAGAACACCCACATCATAAACTTAGTTTACTTCTCTGTATAGCCCACAATCATCGGCGAATAAACGCATCTGAGACGGTATACCATCAGGTATATCATTTATGTATAATAGAATTAACAGTGGGCCCAACACAGATCCTTGAGGTACACCGCAGGTGACACTCGCGATCTGAGATTGAGCCCCGTTAACAATGACAAACTCCTTTCGTGATGCGAGATATTATCTTATCCAAGAAATAACGTGCGGGTGTGTAGTATAAGCTCCAAGGTTTTCAAATAAGGAAGCATGGGGCGCAGTGTCCCATGCGTTCTGGAAGTTCCAGAAAGCACAGTCTACTGAGTGTCGATGATCAAGAGATTCTGCTATGTCGTGTGTAAATTCTGTTAATTGTGTAACGCAGGAAAGGCCTTTCCGAAACCCGTGCTGAGCTGGATTGAACCGACAATGTTCATTATTAGGCGCTACAACTGTAGTATACAAGATATGCTCTAAAATCTTAAGAAACACATGTCAAGGACACTGGCCGGTAATTCGCTACTTCACTGCGTGCGCCCGACTTATCACTCGGCACAACGCTCCCGACTTTCCACTGTTCCGGAAGAGAGGACTGTTCTAGAGATTTGTCATAAATTATCCTTAAATATGTCGCGACTGATATTGCACAGACCTGGCGAAGTCTGTTTGGCAAGCCGTCAGGGCCACGGGCCTTTGACGCATTTAATCCCAGCATAAACACCTCCTGAATATGTAAGAGCAGGAGTCCTGATGTGCGATCTTAGTGATCACTTGCCTATATACTGTCTGCTACCTCATAGACAGCCATCCAATATATGCCCCGAAAGCTTAAAAAGAATTTATTCAGAACAAAGTGTTAAAAAATTTGTTGAAGTAGTCTCTGGTTATCGGTGGGACGAAGTGACCACGGAAACTGATGTAAACCAGGCTTACGATGTTTTTATATCTACCTTCGCGTTCTTATACAACAGATGTTTTCCACTTAAGAAGTTTAAGAAACACAACAAAGCTAGAAAGCCTTGGATAACTCGTGACCTCTATAACAGGATAAAATGTCGTAACAAGCTCTTCCAAATTTTTTTGAGTAGCAGAAGTGAAGATGACTTTCGGTCTTTCAAATCTGAGCGTAACAAATTAAATTCTGATATTAAACGCTCTAAACAAGAATATTACGCGAACAAGTTTTTTGCTATCATGGGAAATTCGAATCTCATGTGGAAAGCGATCAATGAAGTAATTAACAAAGGCGCTATCGCAAGAAAAGTTGCATTTCAGCATAATGAATTGTCAGATATTGAGGTTGCAAATACTTTTAATTCTCATTTTATTGATGCTGGTGCGTCCTCACAAAATGATACACCGGTCTCTTGCACGGAATATATATTAAATCGGTGTTCTTCTACGGTGTTCTTGGCGCCTACTGAGCAGCACGAGATACAGACCATAATCTTATCGTTGAAAGACAGTTGTGCTTCAGGCGAAGATGATATAAAAGTGAAACCGTTGAAAGCCGTCAGTGAAATTGTAAGCACGCCTCTTGCACATATCTGTAACTTAATTCTTTCTAACGGCGTGTTTCCAGATAAGATGAAGCTAGCCCGAGTGACTGTCATTCATAAAAGTGGCTCAGTTAACGACATGAATAACTACAGGCCAATATCCGTTCTTTCTGTCTTCGCGAAAATTGCTGAACATGTAATTAATAGAAGACTTTGTGAGTTTCTAAACACGTATAAAATAATAGCTCAGGAGCAATATGGTTTCTGTAAGGCTAAATCTTCAGAAACCGCTTTACTTGAAATAAAGGAACAAATCCTTGACAACATAGAAAACCGAATGTTAACTCTAGGTATCTTTCTAGATTTTAGGAAGGCCTTCGATTGCGTGCAACATGATGTCCTTTTGAAAAAGCTACCTCTTTATGGAATTCGTGGTGTCGCATTATCCTTAATAAAAAGCTATCTTACCTCTAGAACACAGTACACAACAATAAATGGAGTTAGTTCCGAAATTCAGCACATTAAGTACGGCGTGCCGCAAGGATCCGTCTTGGGGCCTGTTTTATTTTTACTCTATATTAATGATATTGTCAATATTCAAGGCTGTTCCAATATTATATTATACGCGGATGATACTAACGTGTTCTTCTCAGGAAGGGAAATAGGAAATCTTTTTGAGCAAGCTAACATCTGGTTACAGCAACTAAGCTTGTGGCTAAATGCGAATAAACTCCAATTAAACATAACTAAAACTAAGTATCTAGTGTTTCAATCAAAAGGAACAATAATCCACCCTCAGCTAACACTCCAATTTCAGAAAGTCAGCCTCGAACAGGCCCCAACAGCCAGATTTTTAGGAATTATATTCCATGAAAATATGTCCTGGTCACCGCACGTAGATGTTCTTAAAAAAAATATTGCTCGTGCTGTTGGTGTGCTAAATAGGTTGAGATATTTGCTTCCGATAAATGTGAAGCGCAATATTTACAACGCGCTTATACATTCTCGATTAACTTATTGTTTTCTAGTTTGGTCAACCACTACACAAACTAACTTAAAATCAATTCAAACACTCCAAAACCGCGCACTGCGCGCGATAGGTAACTTAGAACGCACTGATACCACTAAACCATACTATAACAAATGTAAAATATTAACAGCATCAAAACTTCACACTTACAAATTATTCCTCGAAATTTCACGGCAATTCTGGGAAGACAAATGTTCCTTCCAAAGTAAATACCATGGCAGAACGACAAGCTATAACCTCAGAAAAACTCTGATAGCAAAACCACGTTGCAGAACAAAATACGGAGATCAAAAACTAGCAGTTCAACTTCCTAACCTTCTAAACGACTACCCCTTGGTATTGGACCTGCTAAATTCTGGAATTTCAAAGCAAAACTTTAAGAAAACGGTAAAAGAATTGTTACTATCCGAAGACTAATAGAAATGCTCAACTTCAGGTATAGAAAATTTTGTACATGTTCCTTGTTGTTTTTAGAAAATTGTGTAAACTTTAACCTTTCAGCTACAGGTATGGAAAATTTCATACATGCTTTTTTTTTTTTTTCTTTTTCCCGCTGTTGTTGTGCTTCAATTGATTAGAAAACTGTATAAACCTTAACCTTTTTTTCTTTGTTCTTACGCGAATTGTGTACTCAAGTGTTGAAAATGTGTACTATAATTTCATGTGTGACCTCCTGAAAGCCTGCCACTGCCATGTTGCTGCCAATGTACGGGTGGCACGGCCTAGTCAGGCAAATGTTTGCCTTTAGCCGTGTCCCCTAAGACAATCTGTTCATTGTCTTAAATAAATCAATAAAGAAAGAAAGAAAGAAAGAATACCACGTGCGTAAAAATTAATGTTATCCATCTCGCCTATTTTGCTTCGAGGGTCCTGTGTCTTCCCATCAGTTCTGACTACTGGGGTGAAGACAGATCTGACGTATTCATTAAAATTTTCGGCCTTGGCAATGTCGTCATGTACCGTGTTACCGCCAAGGACCAACGACGGAACAGCTACCTTGTCCTTACCATTTCTTCTAACATGCATCCAAAATTATTTGGGATTTTGTTTTAATCTAAAGTGCGTAGAGCCGGAATAACAATCCATTGCATTACGAGTAGCAACTTTCACTTCACACATTATATCTTGCAATTTTCTTTTATTCTCTTCTGTAGGTACCTCTCGAAAACTGAGATAGCATCTCTGCCTTTTTTGTGTTAGTCTGTACAACAGTTTTGTAAACGAGGGTTTACTTTTGGCGCGCCTTGAGGTTAACACCCAGGAAGGAACAAACTGATGCTTTAGTTCCACCATATTGTTTAAATAATGTCCACAGATGAGCTGCACTTTCAGTTTCAGCTTGTCTTTCAAAAACTGTTAGATAGGAATCTAGGAACAGTAATGGAACAGTAATGATGACATCGTGCTTCGCGTAGCTAACAATGACGTCACGTTGCCACTCAAGAGCAGCGTGCTTACACTTATCCGATGCGACATGGAGGACCATGCCGAAGGAATTGCTTAGGCAAACATCCCCTTGCTTCTTGAGCACCACATTTGCATAGCCAGGGGGCTTCTTCAGGTGCGAAACCAATGTTCAGTCGTTCTGCTAACATACTTTAGGAAAGAGTATCGGCATGTACCGCTAGGGAAGCCAACCGCATTCCTTCGCGAAATCATTGATGTCACTGACATTGCCACAATGGAAATCGCATCTTCTCAGCAATCTGAATTACCCAGCCTAACAGAACGGATTCACGTTAACGCTGCTCTGACAGACCATCAGAAAGACCATCTACTGAGTCTCGTGAATGAATTTGCGGACAGTTTTTTTCAACGTCATCCAAAGTACGGCGCACGTCCATCACAATGCACCGCATTCTTACAGACGAGTCTGCACGACCCGTTCGTCAGCATCCTTACAGAGTGTCTCCAGTGGAAAGGGAAGCGATCAAGCATCAGGTGCAAGAGATACGCCAAGACGACGTGATCCAGCCGTTCACAAGCCCGTGGGTTTCCCCTATAGTGTTAGTCAGAAAGAAAGACAACACAGTACGGTTCTGTGTAGATTACAGAAAGTTGAACCGTGTCACCAAGCGCGATGTTTATCCATTGCCACGCATCGATGACGCGTTGGATCGTCTACAGCACGCCAAGTTTTTTTCTTCGTTGGATCTGAAATCAGGGTATTCGCAAATCAAAGTTGATGAACAGGACCGTGAAAAAACAGCGTTTGTGACACCTCACGGGCTTTATGAGTTCAATGTTCTCCCCTTCGGTCTCTGTTCCACACCTGCCACCTTTCAGCGGATGATGGATACTATGCTTGTTGAACTCAAATGACAAACCTGTCTCGTTTACTTGCACGACGTCATCGTGTTCTCGAGCACGTTTGACGAACATCTCGCACGACTCGAGAGTGTCCTCGCTGCGCTCCGTACTGCCGACCTTACCATTAAGCCTGAAAATGCTACTTCGGGTTCCAAGAGCTCAAATTTTTTGCCCATGTCGTTGGTCCTACAGGCGTCCGACCAGACACCGACAAGTTAGCTGCCATGGCCGAGTTTTCAACACCCACAGAGAAGACGGCTGTCCAACGCTTCTTTGGTTTGTGCGCATAATATAGGCGCTTCGTCGAGGGATTCTTCAGAATTGCTGAGCATCTTACACGGCTTACGGGCAACGATGTGCCTTTCATTTGGGCGGATGAGCAGCAGCAGTCGTTCAATGAATGGCGCAAGCGTTTGCAAGAGGCCCCGATATTTCCTCATTTCGACGAAGACTCTGACACTGAAATCCATACTGACGCCAGCAATACGGGTCTCGGTGCCATTCTTGTGCAGTGGCAAGCTGGTGCGGATGCAAGCCGCATTGCTGCATTGCTTATGCAAGCCGCAGTCTCACCAAGGCTGCGAAAAACTACTCAACCACTGAAAAAGAATGCTTAGCGGTTGTGTGGGCAATTGGTAAATTCCAACCCTACTTGTGCGGTAGACCCTTTAAGGCTGTCAGCGATCACCACGCCCTATGCTGGCTTGCTCAAGGATCCTTCAGGCAAACTAGCCCGTTGGAGCCTGCGCTTACAAGAGTACGACATTAAAGTTGTCTACCGAGCTGGAAGGAAACACAGCGACGCTGACTGTCATGCACACCTACAACGTCGTCGCACCCTGATCATTACTTACCATTTGTCGGCATTATCGACGCCATAAAGATGGCTGAGTACCAGCACGCTGACCCTGAGCTGCTGCCACTGATCGAGCACTTTCAAGGAGTTGAAGGTGTTTTACTCCGCTCGCTCGTGCGCGGCTTATCATCGTACTATTTGCACGACAACGTCCTTTACAGGAAAAACTGCGGAAGCGGTAAAAATACGTACCTCCTTGTCGTGCCGTCGGCGCTGCGCCAAGACATTTTGCAAGCCTCCCATGATGAGCCATTCGCGGGACACCTGGGATTCGCTAAGACATTAGCAAGGATACGAGAGAAGTATGACTGGCCCCGGCTTTTTTCTTCTGTGCAACGGTACGTGAAGACATGCCGCGATTATCAGCGCCGCAAGAACCATGTGGACCCTCCCCAAGCTCTGTTCCAACAAATAGGAATGGATCTACTTTGGCCAGTTCCAGTGACCTCTTCGTGCAACAGATGGATAGCCATGGCTACCGTCTACTTAAACCGGTACGGCGGAACCGAAGCGATTCCGCAAGCAAACTCTTATGAATTGGCCGATTTTTTTGTACGCCACATCACCCTACGACATGGTGCACCCTCTGTTGTCATCACCGACCGCAGTACAGCCTTTACAGCCCAACTTAAGCAGTACGTTCTCCCGCTGGCGCATAGCTCTCACCGCAAGAGCACTGCGTATCACCCTCACGCCAATAGATTAACGGAACGTCTGAAGAGAACGCTGGCTGATATGCTCTCCATGTATGTCGACGTAAAGCACAAGACGTGGGACGAGATTTTACCCTATGTGACCTTTGTGTATAACACTGCTGTACGTGAGACTACAGAGTTTACGCCGTTCGAACTTGTATACGGGCGCCACGGCACGTCAACACTTGACGCCATGCTACACCTGGCTGATAATGGTCCGACCAGTCAACACGTGGAAGAGTTCGTATAAAGAGCTGAAGAAGCACGCCAGCTTGCTCGTCATCGTATCCGGAGCCAGTATCATACCAATACCCTTCGATACAACCAGGGTCGACGCGACGTCCATTACAATACCGGCGCCTGCGTGTGGGTCTGGACGTCCATCCGTCACCGTGGGCTCTCGGAAAAGTTGCTCCGCCGGTATTTTGGTCCCTACAAGGTTACACGCCGCCTCAGTGACGTGACCTACGAAGTCGTCCCCGGCAGTTCTGAACCCGTTCGCTCCGTCGTTGTCCTCGCGCTGAAGTTGTTCATGTAGTGCGCATGGAACCCTACTATGCGCGTGCGTGAACGCCGAGATGCACCTGAACAGCTCCATGTCTTGTAGTTCCTGAAACAACATTTTGATGCCACCGAGACGGTCGCTTTTCGCATGGGGGGGGGGGGGGGGAATCGACACCGTGATGTGGGGCTCCCGCACCATGAGACGGCGCGCGTGAAGGTCGGCGCCATGAAGGACGATGAAGCGTTTAGGTTGCACGCTCTTCTTCTGGCCTGCCATTAAAGAGAAGCGTCTACTTTGTAAGACTCCGGTTTCATTCTTCGTTACAATATCAATGGAGATGATGTTGATGCATTGGTTGATAGAGGTGCGTCTGTATCTGTAATAAATAAGGCTCTGGTGAAATAATTAGAGGAAGAGTGGCGCAGATAAATAGCTTTGATGGGACGAGAAAAATATATGATGAATGGGCGAAATCAAATGTCTCTTATCAAGGCAGGAGGGCTAATATCGACGCCCTTGTTGTGAAGGCATGGGACTATAAATTCTCACTTTTGATACCAGATATGAAGGCGCTGAAGTTAAACTTTTACTGGAATGATGAAGTAACTGTGGCGCAAGAGACGTTCGCGTCCTTGTACGTCGCGGACCGCTTTGTTAAGCGTGAAAAAGACGTTCGGGAAAAATCCGCTGGCCTTATCTGTCTAGGCAACTATCCATTTGCTACAACAAAATTCACTGTTCTCTTTAAGCTGAGAGATGTTACACCGGTCAGAAAAAAAAGCCTTACAGTATGTCACGCGAAAAGAAACTTTGGTTCAAAAAAGAGATCTAGAATATGCTAAATGCTGGAATAATATGGCCATGGGTGTCGACATTCACCCCCTTATTATTCTGGCTGCGAAAACACGGATCTCTGCGACTGTGTACTGATTCCCGGATCTTGAATAGCCAAATGGACATTTGCCCTTTTCCAATGCCAAGGATCGACGAGATAATAGAAGAAACCGGAGGCTGCAAAATATTCTCCCGTACAGACCTTTGCAAAGGATTTGGGCAGATTCCCCTTGAAAAGGAATATAAAATGTATACAGCCTTTGTCAATCCATTTGTTGTGTACGAATATAATCGTTTGCCTTTTGGATAGGAAAACAGTGGAGCATGGTTCCAAAAGACGATGAATAGTGTTCTCAAGCCATTTCTCGGATTATTCTGTAACGTGTATGTAGACGACATCATAGTCTACTCCAAGAACGACACATCACATGCCGAACACTTCACATCTTGTCTGCTGGCATTAAGTGACGCCAAACGTTAAGTGAATTTTAAGAAAAAAAGTTAATTTTCTAAACAAAAAATTACATTTCTTGGTCGCATTTTGGACGGATTCACAAAGAGCAAGAAAAATGAGTCCGTGGAAGGGGTGCGACAGATGAGGAAGCCAGACAATGTACACGCAGTGAGAGTTTTTCTTGGCCTCGCAGGACATTTTAAAAATTACATAAAGGATTTGGCAGCACGAGCTAAACCGTTGAACAACCTACTCCGTAAAAACACGGATTTCATTTGGACTGCAGAATGTGATAAGGCGTACAGATATTTGTTATTAGCCATATCATCAGACCCAGTCCTCACAATACCGGACTTCACTGTTCTATTGGAACTTACAACGGATGCATCGAACTACGGAGCAGGTGGTGTACTGTGCCAACGAAGAAGCACAAGTGGCAGTGAAAGAGAAAGACAAGTGGTTGTATATTACGCTTATACTTTCACAAAATCGGAACAAAGCTACAGCACAACTGAACAGGAGGCATTGGCTGTTGTGCTAGCGATTAGGTACTTCCTATCGTACCTAGAAGGCACGTAATTCAAACTGTTCACTGACCATCAGGCGCTTACTCATTTGCTGAATGGTAGTCAACCGAAAGGGAAGATTGCTCGCTGGATCAGTCAAATTCCACAGTTTGATTTTGAGGTGGCACACAGGAGCGGACAAGGTTTGTCGGATGCTGATGCACTTTCTCGACTTCCCATTGTTAGTAACTGTGGGAACGAGAAAAGTGTGAACTCGCTTAAAATGTGGGATGGTACAGAACAGCTGATATACTTCGACGGAAAGTTTTACGTACTGGATACACTGAAAACAAAAGTTCTCGACCTCTATCACGACAGTCGAGAGTCAGGCATTTGCAAGGTGGGCAAAAGACAGAAACATTATCCTGAAGTTCACAGCACCATACCATCCATCAGCTAATGGAATAGCAGAGCGAGTTATCTGAGATATAAAACAATATATAAGTATGTACCCAAAATTCCCAGGAGGGTTGGAAGTGTTGTCTACAAGAAGCTGTGTCGCACCACAACAGATCTCATACGAGGACTCTCGTATGCAGTCCTCAATACGCCGCCTTTAAGAAGCCTGACTATTTGCCTGCGGACGATATACTTGGCATAACAGAGAAGCTTAACTTGAAGGAAACGAAGAAGAGTTCAGAACAGCAAAGGAAGCACAGGGAAGCGATTAAGACAGCACTTCAAAAATGTCATAACACAAATATTCCCGTAATTGCATTAGGCGATATGGTTCTGGTGCGGAAAGGATATGACGGTCGTAACACAAAACTTGTGGGCCCGTTTAAATTGGTAAAATTGGCTACAAAAGGAGTACTCAAGACCATCGGCTACACCACGGAAAATGGTGCGATGGAAATAGCAGCCATTGCCAATGTCATCCCTTATTTACAAGGGATGGATGAAACAAAGCCCGGGAGAGTGTAGTGGGCCGTGATGACAAAGGACAGATCTGGTAGGAACCGGGCGAAGAAGAACAACAATACAAGATTGTGCTTTGGTTCTGTGCATGCTTGTCGTGGAACCTTACAAACGTTGCACGCAACGTCACACTTTCCCACATCATTGTAGCTATTGCCAACAACAGAACAGTCCTTCCTGCCCTCAACTCATCTGCTTCTACCTGAGTTCTTCTTCAAGGAATGACATAAACACAGCTTTCTTAGAGTAATGCACAACTTCTACTTTCGCCGCAAACGCTGAGCCTGTGGCCCTGCCTTCTACGACATTACGTACTGAGGCTTTCCTGGGCGGCATGCTATCTCCGGACTTGCAACCTCCCCAAGTCGAAGCGCTTCGCCTCATTCAGGCCTTTTTCCTGGATATCTTCGATGTATACGACCATCCTCTAGGGCTACGCCGATCAAATGTCGTAACCCACCGCACCAATACCGGCGACGCTAGCCCTCTCCACCGAAGATGTTACAGCTCATCCCATTTTAAACGCCAGGTCATACAAAAGGAGGTAGACAAAATGGTTGCCAAAGACGTCATCGAGCCTTCCTTAAGCTGCCTGGCATACCCTGTCGTGCTTGCTAAGGATAAGGACAAAACTGGCTTTTGCGCAGATCATCGCCATCTTATTCGGATCAATTAAAAGGGCGTTTATGCTGTTTCACGAACTAATGGCGCGCTTGACTGTCTCCACGGTGCCAAGTATTTCCTGTCAGTTGACCTCTTATATGAATACTGGTGAATTTCCGTCTATGACTGCGACCGCGAGAAGGCCG
The DNA here is from genome assembly GCF_023375885.2 of Dermacentor andersoni. Lineage (NCBI taxonomy): Eukaryota > Metazoa > Arthropoda > Arachnida > Ixodida > Ixodidae > Dermacentor > Dermacentor andersoni. The sequence continues at coordinate 18,867,874 of NC_092821.1, forward strand.
CAATTATCACTTTTCACGGCATCTACCAAGTTAAGGTCATGCCCTTTGTGTTGTGTATTCCTGCAACTTTCAAGTGCATGATAGATTCCCTCCAATAAAGTTTATATGGTCAACCGGCCTTTGCTATCGACGATGTGATCGTATTCTCAAGCATACAAAAAAAGCTACCTTCTTTGTCTGTCGGGCATTATTTAACGTTTGCCGCCGCGCTGGCCTCCAGTACAACTTTTCTAAGGCAACTTTCAGGCATCATCAGACCAAACTACTAGGCCGCCTCGTGGACGCCAGCAGTGTCCAACCCAACCTTGACAAAGTTCATGCTGTGCGCGACTTTCCAGTTCCGTGTTCTTTTCAAGATGTCTGCAGCTTCCTTTTGCTCTCCTCATCCATTCCCCGCTTTGTTATCAACCTTGCGGAAATTGCACGGCCACTCACAGATTTCAAAAAGACTGTGACCTTTCCTTGGAGTTTGGAAAAAGCAGATGCCTTTTTGTCGATAACTTCCGCAATTGACATCACCACCTGTGTTGAATGATTTTGACCGAGCTGCAAGAACAGATTCGCACGCAATTGGTCGTCGCATCAGTGCTTAGAAATGGAGAGTGGCGCAAAATATGTCATAGCATGCGCTAGCCGCCTGCTTACTTCATAATGGAAAAATTTTTTCACTACTGAGCGGGAGTGCCTTGCTCTTGTTCGGGCTATCGCGAAATTCTGCGCTTACCTATATGACCGGGCCTTTGCAGTTGTTACAGACCATCATGAACTGTGCTGCCTGTCAACCCAAGACCCAACAGGAAGGCTCAGCCGTTGGGCATTACCTTTACAGGAATACATATTCTCTGTAATCTACAAATCTGTCATGTTGCACCAAGATGCCGACTCCTCATCTCGCCACCTCGTTGACTCACCCGGCTCCTTGGAACCTTAGGTTAGCGCCAGCGTCTTGGCCATCATGGACTTACTTCCTTCACGTGGCTGGCGAACAGCGCCATAATCCATCGTTGCGTTCCCTCATTGACCGTCATCACTCCATCAATCCCGATCTATCATCCAGTATCTTCTTGCATCAAGACGACGTTTTGTACTACCGCAACGTACATGTTGATGTCACGGCGCTTCTCGTCGTCACATATCATTTGAGCAAGGGTGTCCTCACCCCAACATTGTGATGCCATGACCTGCATATATTTAGGCATGTCCAGAACCTACAACCGCGTACGTCAACGCTTCTTCTGGCATGGTCTTTATCACTCCGTATGCCGCTTTGTTGTAAGTTGGGAACTTTGCCAGGGCCTGAAGAAACCTACGATGCTCCCTGCTGGGAACCTCCAACCCACTGAAATCTCTACCGCGACGTTTTATATTGTGGGACTGAAATTGCTAGGCCCCTTCCCAACGTTTACCACGGGAAACAAGTGGGTGCGGATCGCTACGAATTATACCACGTGATATGCGATCACGAGAGCGCTCCTAATCAGCTGCACGACCATTGTCGCTGATTTAATGCTCTACAACATTATCCTCCAGCATGGCGCTTCTCGGAAGCTACTCACAGACCGTTGTCGCTGCTTTCTATCTTGCGTAGTGGACGACCTTCTCCGTTCTTGTGCCATTCGCCACAAGTTTACCCCAAGTCAACCCCGGACTAATCGTTCTACCGCAGCTCTAAAATGTGCACTGACCGACAAGCTCTCCGTCTGCGTTTACGACGATCACAGCGATTGGGATACTGGTCTACCGTTTATCACCTTCGCCTATAATTCACAGCGTCATTAAACTGCTTGCTACTCCTCCTTTTATCTTTCGTTTGGCCGAGACCGTCTGCGGCTCGACACTCTACGTCCGTCTAATCCAGCATCCAGTACTTCTAACGCTAATAATATCATTATGCGTGCGCTAGCTTATTTATGGTACCCTCAAGGCACGAAGGCATTACAGAGGGGAGTGGGAAAACGGGAAGTATAACAATAAAGTACGGAAAATAAACAATGCAGCGTGTTAGTAATTACTAATTATACAATACTATGTAATATGTTGCTCAATATTTCTAAGTACGACCGACAATGTAAACAAAGTAGCATCTTCATAATTCCTGTTAGTACAATGTTAACCAGTGCCGTCCTTAGTCGCTTGTAAGTACGGCAAGTAAATGAAATAACATGTTAATAAATTCCTAATTATACAATGTCAGCTAATGCCTTACGAAACAGTTTGTTGCCGACAATAGATACAATTTCACAGGGAAGGTGGTTCCACTGCCGTGATGATCTGGGAAAAGAAAATTGACTGAAAGTCAATCCTTACGGACCTTATGGCGATGATCGATCCGGCTCGATAGGTAATGAGGCTGAGAAATGAAGTTACTGTGAAGGGAGGAATGGTAGTAAAATTTGTGAAACAGTGTCAAACGTGCTATCGTTCTAGGAGATGCAAGTGATGGAAGAGATGGATTGTCCTTCATTGAGGTTACGCTAGCGGTAAGGCTATAATTTGAAAATAGGAATCGGGCTGAGGTATTTTGGACAAGCTCGAGTAAAGAAGTAAGGTTTTCATGGTATGGGTCCGACTGAGCTGCAGCGTATTCTAATTTAGGACGCACTAATGACTGGTAAAGTAGTAATCTTATGGATGGTGGTGCTTTGGAAAACTTGGGGCGTAAGTAGCCGAGCATGCTATTAGCTTTACTTATGCACTCAGTGTGAATGTTCCAGGTTAGTTTTGCTGTTATATGAACTCCCAAGTATTTGTATGAGTTAACGGGTTCTAGAGGAATTTTATTTAGATAGTACGTAGGAAGAGAACTGGTGTTCCTCTGCACGAGCATAACTTTCCATTTATTAATATTAAGTTCCATAAGCCAAGTGTTACACCAATCAATCACATAGTCCAAGTCAGACTGAAGAGCATTAGTGTCGTCGTTAGTAATTATTTCACGATATATCACGCAATCGTCAGCAAACAAGTGAGTGTGAGATGCCAATGAAGAAGGTAGGCCATTAATATAAATGAGGAAAAGTAGGGGCCCTAGTACTGATCCCTGAGGCACACCAGAGCGAACCTCAGTCAATGATGAATCATCATTATTCGCAGTAACAAATTGATGACGGTTAGTTAGAAAACACTCAATCCATTTCAGGAGGTTACTGTCAAGGTTTAAAAGACTCAGCTTGAATAGCAGCAGTTTGTGGCAAACCTTGTCGAATGCTTTGCTAAAGTCTAAAAATACACAGTCGGCACAGGAAGCGCGGTATAAATACAGTGTAATCTATGAGTGAAACATATTAGTTGGGTTTCACATGAGAATGTATTGCGAAAACCATGTTGAGCAGAGGTGAAAAATGAGTTCGAGTCAAGAAAGTTAACAAGATTAGTGAATATAACATGTTCAAAAAGTTTGCAACAGGTGCTGGTAAGCGAAGTTGCATGCTCCGTAACCCGCTCTCGGCTTTCTTCATGAGAGGCTGTATAAAATTACATCTGTGATAGTCGACACAAGGATGCTTACTTTCCCCAGACTTTCTCTTTCTGTTCTGACTCTTATCTCGTCGCGTCAGCTTCTACGAGAAGCTGTTGTCAGGCTATGCTCGGCCCTATTGACTCTTACGTCGAGTGACATGCGTCACATATGACATATCTCCACTGGCACACAAGCCTTCGAGTTTCACACCACGATGTAAAATCTTGGATGTTTCCCTCCTAATACAATATTATGGCAACAAGCTGTCTCAACCATATTGTCACGTGGTCGTGACGTCAAAGAACACAGTAGCAATACTGCGAAAGGCAAAACTAGATTTTTATTGGGTGAACCTGTGACCACAAAACAGGCTGCACTTATAGCACAACGAGAGCGGCGAACATAGCCGGCGATCGTCGAAAATCTGATCAACGGGTCAAGCGCGTCGGCTTTTATACATCAATCGTCGAATGTTCCAGACTAATCGTTGGGACCCACGTGCCTTCCACAAAGTTCTACACCATTCGCGTCAGGCGATGAAATCAGATAACATAAGATTCGGCGACAACAGACAGCAGATAGAAGCATCGATAACTTTCCAGAAACTTCGGATACATGCAGGCGCGTCCCGCGCTGTGCGATAACATTTGTTAGGCGGCGAAATGTGGTCGCCCGATAAAGATAAGTACACGTGTCATTACCCCCCTCTTAAAAAGCATCGACCCGATGCTGCAAACAAACAAAAGTAATAAACAAAAGCACCCGTCGCAAAGAAAACAACAAAATAAGGAAGTTCGTCAGCGTCCGTAAAAGGGTTTAAGGCGCACCACATAGACCACTTCAGATCGTGCGCGGCGCCGCTGTGAATGCGAAATGCCGTCTGGCACGACCTCATAGTCTAGTGCGCCAATACGTCGGATGGCCTTGTAGGGTCCGAAATAGCGTCGCAGTAGTTTCTCACTGAGTCCTCGTCGGCGTATCGGGGTCCATACCCAAACGCGGTCGCCGGGCTGGTACTCGACGAAGCGTCGTCGGAGATTGTAGTGTCGGCTGTCGGTCCTCTGCTGGTTCTTGATCCGCAGGCGGGCGAACTGTCGGGCTTCTTCGGCGCGCTGGAGATAGGTAGCGACGTCAAGATTCTCCTCGTCAGAGACGTGCGGCCGCATGGCGTCGAGCGTCTTCGTCGGGTTCCTGCCATAGACCAGCTTGAATGGCGTGATCTGTGTTGTTTCTTGCACCGCCGTGTTGTAAACGAATGTTACGTACGGCAGGACGGCATCCCAGGTCTTGTGTTCGACGTAGACGTACATCGCTAGCATGTCGGCGAGGGTCTTATTCAGCCGCTCCGTAAGACCATTCGTCTGTGGGTGGTAGGCCATTGTCCTGTGCCTTGTCTGACTATTGCAGAATGGCTTGGGTGAGCTCCGTTGTAAAGGCCGTTCCTCTGTCGGTGATGAGGACTTCTGGGGCGCCATGTCGCCGCAGGATGTTTTGGACAAAGAATTTCGCCACTTCGGCTGCGCTGCCTTTCGGCAGTGCTTTAGCTTCAGCGAAGCGGGTGAGATAGTCCGTCGCTACGACGATCCACTTATTTCCGGTTGTTGACGTCGGAAAGGGTCCCAGCAAGTCCATCCCGATTTGCTGGAATGGTCGGCAAGGAGGCTCGATTGGCTGTAGTAATCCGGCTGGCCTTGTCGGCGGTGTCTTGCGTCGCTGACAGTCTCGGCATGTTCTGACATAACGGGCGACGTCGGCGGTCAGGCGCGGCGAATAATACTTTCCTTGTATCCTCGATAGTGTCCGGGAAAATCCGAGGTGTCCAGCAGTCGGGTCGTCATGTAGGGCGTGCAATACTTCTGGACGAAGTCCTGACGGGACAACGAGAAGGTAGTTGGCGCGGACTGGTGAGAAGTTCTTCTTCACGAGTAGATTGTTTTGAAGCGTGAAGGAAGATAATCCGCGCTTAAATGCCCTGGGGACAACGTCGGCGTGCCCTTCCAAATATTCGACGAGGCCTTTAGCTCCGGGTCTGCCCATTGCTGTTCAGCGAAGTCTTGCGCGCTTATCATTCCAAGGAAGGCGTCGTCATTCTCGTCATCTTGCGGCGGCGGGTCAATGGGGGTGCGTGATAGGCAATCGGCATCCGAGTGGTTTCGTCCGGACTTGTAGGTTACAGTGATGTCGTATTCTTGTAGTCTTAGGCTCCACCGCGCCAGTTGTCCTGAAGGATCCTTTATATTCGCTAGCCAACACAACGCGTGATGGTCACTGACGACTTTGAATAACCTGCCATAAAGATAAGAGCGAAATTTAGCTGTAGCCCAAACGATGGCGAGGCATTCCTTTTCGGTCGTGGAATAGTTGCCTTCCGCTTTTTACAGCGACCGGCTAGCGTACGCTATCACCTGTTCGACTCCGTTTCTCCTCTGGACTAGAACGGCACCGAGGCCTAGGCTACTCGCGTCAGTATGGATTTCTGTATCGGCGTACTCGTCGAAGTGTGCAAGTACCGGCGACGACTGCATGCGTCCTTTGAGTTCTTCAAATGCGTCAGCCTGCGGCGTTTCCCACTTGAACTCAACATCACATTTAGTTAGACGTGTCAACGGCTCAGCGATGCGTGAAAAGTCCTTGACGGAGCGCCTGTAGTAGGCACACATGCCAAGGAATCTACGCACTGCCTTCTTGTCGATGGGTTGGGGGAACTTTGCGATGGCAGCTGTCTTTTGCGGGTCTCGACGGACACCCGGTTTGCTGATTACGTGGCCTAGGAACAGAACCTTATCGTCAGCGAAGCGGCATTTTTCCGGCTTCAGAGTAAGCCCTGATGAGTTGATGGCCTCTAGTACTGTCGCAAGCCGCCTGAGGTGATCGTCGAAATTTCTGGCGAAGACGACGACGTCATCCAAGTAAACGAGACAGGTCTGCCACTTCAATCCTGCTAAAACCGTGTCCATGACGCGCTGGAACGTTGCAACGTTGCAGGCGCCGAGCACAGTCCGAATGGCATAACCTTGAATTCGTAGAGGCCGTCTCGGGTGATGAAGGCCGTCTTTTCGCGATCTCTTCCGTCGACTTCTATTCGCCAATAGCCAGACTTGAGGTCAATAGACGAGAAGTATTTAGCGTTGCAGAGCCGATCCAATGCGTCGTCTATTCGTGGGAGGGGGTATACGTCCTTCTTCGTGATCTTGTTCATACGACGATAATCGACACAGAAACGTAGGGTTCCGTCCTTCTCCTTCACCAAGACTACAGGAGATGCCCACGGGCTTTTGGACGGCTGGATGATGTCGTCACGCAGCATTTCGTCGACTTGGTGCCTTCTAGCCTCATGTTCTCGCGTAGAAACTCGATAAGGACTCTGGTGGAGTGGTCGAGCACACTCTTCGGTTATTATGCCAGGTTTTGCGACTGGCGTTTGTCGAATCCGTGATGACTTCGAAAAGCACTCTTTGTATCGTCGAAGTAAGCTTCTCAGCTCTTATTGCTTAATCATGGGGAGACTTGGATTTATGTCAAAGTCAGCAAACATGTTGGCGTGACCGAATGTTCGAACTCCCTTCAACCTGTGCTTCTGTGCAGTATAACTTCACGACTGCTTTCAAGCTACAACTGTGTAGATACAGTAACAATATGTTCCTTCGTTGTTTTATTGTGATAGCAATTATGCAAATATTTCAGGCGCAATCGCGCCGCCGTCCGCGCCGACTACTGCCGCAGTTTCGACGCGCACGCGCGACTCGTGCATAGAAGCTCGGAAGGTGTCGATAGACGCGATGCCCGCAGTGCGTTTGGCTATAAAAAAATTGGCTGGGGCTTAGTTAAGGTTAAGCCTGTATATCTCGAAACGAAAAGGTTCGGTGATGCCTATGGTTAAGCTTATGGTTATGCTTTATAATTTAACCTATGGTTATGGTTACGGTTTATCTAATGGTTATGCTTTATGATTTAGCCTATGGATATGCTTACGGTTTAACTTATGGATATGGTTATGGTTTAAGTTATGGATATGCTTACAGTTTAGCTTATGATTATGCTTTATAATTTAGCCTATGGTTATGCTAACGGTTTCACTTATGGATATGCTTTGATTAGGTTATGGTTATGCTATACGTGTGCCTTGTGTAGTTATGAAACTTGCTTATCAATGATATTGTTGCGTGTGGAAAGACACAGACAGTAGAGGCTATTTACAGGCTATTTACACTGGAGCCAGGTAGCAAGGCCGACACTCGCACGCGCCAAGCGCACCGACCAACTTCGTCATTCTCGCGGCGGCATCGCTCAATGATTTCGTAATACTACCCCCCCGGCGGCAAAAGCACTGTCACGGTGCTGTTAAATATCCAAGGCGCGTGGAGAGTTGTAGGGCTTGAGTCGGGCGACGTGGACAATGTCACTGGTTGTCACAGCGGAGGACGTAGTGGGCGTGGCTAGAACGATTTCATAAGTGGCATCAGTCACTTTGCGGAGCACGCGATATGGGCCTGTGTAACAAGAAAGCAGTTTTTCACAAAGGCCAACTTTACGCGATGGTGACCAAAGCAACACGAGGCTGCCGGGCACAAAATGGACATCGCGGTGACGGAGGTCGTAGCGTTGCTTCTGCTTGTCTTGAGACACTAGTAGACGAGCGCGCGTAAGTTGGCGAGCATGGTCAGCTTGGGCGATTGCATCACGGGCATAATCGCTAGTTGAAGCTGTGGCGTACGGAATCACAGTCTCCAGTGGTAGCGTTGGTTCGCGGCCATACAAGAGGTAAAACGGGAAAAAGCCAGCAGTTTCGAAGCTGGAAGAGTTGTATGCAAAGGCAATGTAAGGTAGAGCCAGGTCCCAGTCACGGTGGTCGTCGGAAACGTATTTGGATAGCATGTCTGTAAGGGTGCGGTTCAAGCGCTCAGTGAGGCCGTTCGTTTGGGGGTGGTAGGAGGTGGTAAACTTAATTCATATTGAGCAGGCACGCATGATGTCGTCGATGACTTTGGCTGAAAACGTACGGCACGGTGTGTTAGCAACTGACGCGGAGCATCATGCATCAAAATGATATCATGTAGGAGGAAGCCCGCAACATCAGTTGCGCAACTGGTCGGAAGAGCAAAGGTTACGGCATAGCGGGTCGCGTAGTCCGCCGCGACTGCAACCCACTTGTTTCCTGATGTAGATTCCGGAAATGGGCCGAGAAGGTCGAAGCCGACACGATGAAAGGGCTCGGCAGAGATGTCAAGCGGCTGCAGGTAACCAGCGGGGAGCTGGGAAGGCTTCTTGCGTCGTTGGCAAAGTTCACAAGCGGCGACGTAACGACGTACGGAACGGGCAAGGCCCGGCCAGAAAAAACGGCGACGTACACTGTCATAGGTTCGAGATACGCCGAGATGTCCTGCCGTGGGTGCGTCGTGGAGCTCTTCTAGAACGGTGGAGCGTAGGTGTTTAGGTATAACAAGTAGGAACTCAGAGCCGTACGGATGAAGGTTACGGCGGTACAGAGTACCGCCCGGGAGGACGAAATGGCGTAGAGTAGCATCGGCCGGAGAGTGTTCAAAACGGTCGATGAGTGCTCTGATGTAGGCATCGTGGCGTTGCTCGTCGGTGAAATGAAGCAGCTGTGATACAGAGATTACGCCAGAAGCACTGGCAATATTGGAGGAGTCAGAGTCGTCAACAGGGTAACGGGACAAGCTGTCAGCGTCTTGGTGCAGGCGGCTAGACTTGTACACCACGGAATATGTAAATTCTTCTAGCCTCAAAGTCCATCGACCAAGCCGGCCTGTAGGATCTTTTAGCGATGAGAGCCAGTAGAAAGCATGATGGTCAGTGACTACGGAAAAAGGGCGACCGTAAAGGTAAGGACGGAACTTCGCAACCACTCAGACAACAGCAAGGCATTCTCGTTCCGTAATGGAATAGTTGCACTCCGATGGTGGGAAGAGGCGGCTCGCAATAGCAATAACGCGATCCTGGCCACGCTGACGCTGGGCAAAGAGGGCACCTACGCCATGACCGCTGGCATCTGTATGCAATTCTGTAGGGGCATCAGGGTCGAAGTGGGCGAGAATGGGTGGTGAGGTTAGAAGAGTGACTATACGAGTTAAGGCGGCGGCTTCTCCAGTGCCCCGCGAGAATTGTACGCCTTTCTTCGAAAGATTAGTGAGGGGTCTAGCAATAGTCGCAAAATCTGGAACAAAACGACGAAAGTACGAGCATAGCCCTAAAAAACTTCGAACGTCTGCGGCTGTCTTCGGAACCGGAAACTCTGACAGCGCGAGTTTTGTCGGGATCAGGCTGTACTCCGGAAGCGTCAACGAGATGGCCCAGAAGAGTAATTTGTCGGTGGCCAAAACGACATTTGGACGAGTTAAGTTGCAGCTTCGCCTTTCGAAATACATCAAGTATAGTAGTGAGACGTTCAAGGTGAGTGTCGAACCTTGGCGAGAGGACGATGACGTCGTCGAGGTAGCAAAGGCATGTGGACCATTTGAAATCTTGGAGTAAAGAGTCCATCATGCGCTCAAAGGTGGCAGGGGCGTTGCATAATCCAAACGGCATTACTATAAATTGGTATAGGCCACCAGGTGTGATGAACGCGGTTTTTTCTCGGTCCATATCGTCAACAGCAATCTGCCAGTATCCCGAACGAAGATCAATAGACGAGAAATAGCTGGAACCGTGCGGGGAGCACGTGGGAGCAGGTAGACGTCCTTTTTTGTAATGCTGTTCAGTTGACGGTAGTCTACACAGAAGCGCCATGTGCCGTCCTTCTTCTTAACCAACACCACAGGTGAGGCCCAGGGACTCGAAGAAGGCTCAATGATGTTTTTATCTAGCATTTTGTTGACTTCGTTTTGAATTACTCGGCGTTCCGACGCAGAAACTCGATACGGTCGTCGGTCAATAGGCGTAGCATCTCCAGTAAGAATCCGATGCTTGACCGCGAGCGTCTGGCCTAAACGGCGATCGTCGAAGTCGAATATATCTCGGTAGGACTATAATACTTGGCAAAGCTCTTCAGCCTGCGCGAAGGACAGGTCCGTCGCAACCATTTTCTTTATGTTGGGATCGGCACCCGCGGCTGGCGCGAGGGACATGCTAAGCTCGCGAGAACCATCCGTCGATAACGCTGCCACGTATTGGTCGCCGAGACAATCAACGGTGGCAAGGCAAATACCTTGCGGTAGAATTCGCTTTGCCAATCCAAAGTTACAGACAGGCATGCGAGTGCGGTTCCCAGTAATATTAAGTATACTGTGAGGCACTGTAACGTCATACCTTATTGGAATGTCGGGCAGAGGAGTGACGAGGTACTCGCCATCAGGAACTGGTGGGAAAGACAACAGTTCAATGTAGGCTATTGACTTTGGCGGCAGGCGAAGAAAGCCAGTGGGACGTATGCGGCAGTGGGATGCGTCAGTGGGGTGCGTTCTGCGAGCATCGGTAACTCAAGGCGAAGGGTACTGAAAGAGCAGTCAATAAGAGCAGAATGTGCGGAGAGAAAATCGAGGCCGAGGATGAGGTCGTGGGGGCAATGAGCGATTACGGTGAAGAGGACAAGAGTGTGGCGGCCGGCGATGCTGACACGTGCCGTACACATACCGATGATAGGCGCAGTTCCGCCATCCGCAACGCGGACGACGCGTGCCAACGCTGGACTGAGGAACTTGTTCAGTCGTCGTCGGAAGGCAGCACTCATAATAAAAAGATGTGCTCCTGTATCGATAAGTGCCGTGACAGGATAGCCGTCAACGTCAACGTCAAGAAGGTTTCGGTTCGTGGGTAACGTGAGCAGAGGATTTGAGGGCAGGGTCGACAACGCAGCTTCACCTCCAGAAGCTGCAGTGCCTAGTTTTCCGATTGGATCCGGGAGGCGATGGGCGGCGAAGAGAAGCGATGGGGTTGGGGCGAACGAGACTGATGGCGTCGAGGTGAGGGTGAGCAGCTGTAGCGAAGGTTCGGAGCAGGAGCATCAGCGGCAGTGGGTTCATGGCGGGTGGTATAGGGAACGGAAGGTCCAAAGGTGCGGGAATAAGAGGTGGCGTATGTCCGAGGAGGTGGTGGCCATCGGTTGCGGCAGTGACGAGCGACGTGGCCGATGCGACAGCAGTGGCAGCAGATCGGCCTGTCATCAGGGGTACGCCAATCGGACGGGTTGCGGCGAGGTGTGGCGGAAAAGGACTGCCGAGGACGAGGAGTGTCGCTAGAGAACTGGGGAACGCTGGGTTGAGACGTGGAACACACGGAGTTCAGACCCATGTTCTCAAGTTCCTGTCTGGTGACGGCCTGAATCATCGCAATGGTGGTTGCTGGCGGATCGGGAGGCGTCGTGGAGAAAGCTGGCGAACAGACGGCCTCGAGTTCGCGGTGAACAATACGGGTGACGTCGACACAGGTGGTGGTCTGACGTGGCCGACCCTCACATGTCGACGTAGCAGCAGTGTTGGGTAGCCGCGTGGTGTGGTGTGTGATACGACGGCTCTTAGTTTGTTCAAAAGGACGGCATTCTTTTATGATGGCGTCGATAGTCGAGACGTTGCCGAAAGCAAGCAAATTGAAAGCGTCGTCGGCGATGCCTTTTAGAATATGTGACACTTTATGCGCTTCGGGCATAGCATCGTCAGCTTTGCGGCATAGAGCCAAGACGTCGAGGATGTAGGAAACGTACGGCTCCGTAGATGACTGAACACGAGACGCAAGAGCCTTTCTCGCGGCAGCCTTGAGCCCAATGGGGTCGCCGAACAGTTCCCGTAGCTTCTCTTTGAAACTGTCCCACCTGGTTATCTCGTCGTCATGCGCTTAGTGTCACACGCATGGGGTGCAGCCGAGACAAAAGATGACATTGGCGAGCATAATCTTGGGTCCCACCTGTTATTAGCACTGACGTGTTCATAGAGCTTAATCCAGTCGTCAACATCCTGTCCCTCCAGGTCAGAGAATACCCTTGGGTCGCGGTGTGGGGCAACCGTCTCAATTGGAGCAGTGAGACAAGCCGAAGCCGTTGCAGAGGCGGGCGCGTCACCGGGAGAGATGGTGACAAGCTCGGTGTGCCGACCACCTCGGAGCCCCGTAGTGAGGACGGGGATCGCTCACCTCGACCAGAATGTTGTGTGTGGAAAGACACAGACCGAAGAGGCTATTTACAGGCTATTTACACTGGAGCCAGGCAGCCAGGCCGACACTCGCTCGCGCCTAGCGCACCGACCAACTTCGTCGTTCTGGCGGCAGCTCGTCTCTTGAGCATCGCTCGATGATATCGTAATAATATATGTCATAAATTGTGTAGGATTATTAAACTTCTTTATTCATCATTGTTGGGCACATTGTCTTGCGATTTCTGTACAGCCATAAACACAGCTCTTTGTATCGGTAGCGTCACTCTCTTCTCCTTCCATGTTGAATGCACATGCCTATTCTCTGGCAAGCGGTTATATAGTCGGCCTCCGCGATAAACACGCGCTTGCAACGAACGTCAAACGATGACGCATAGCGCGCGGCAGTGGCCACCTGCGCCGACTCCGAACACGCTTACGGAGCCAATTTGCGACGTACGCCGGCTCGCGCGCAGCGCGGTCTTGACTAGCGTAGTGAAGCTTTTCATTTCAAAAAGTCGCAGGTTGCGATAGCAAATTAGTGGACAGCTATTCGAAGTACGAATAGTAGTTTTATCGGACGTATAAGCTTAGAAACGCCGGCTTCCTAATTGAATTAACAAGCGTGGTGTAATGCGCGCACGAGCAAACATGAACGCATCTCGCTCGGTAACCGCGGACACTCACTGTCGAAACGCTCGAGTGAGGAAGCGTGGCAGCAGCAGCGAGCGAATTGACCTTGGTGCGGCGTGTCGCACCAACGCGAACTAAGGTGCGAAAACAGCGCGCGGCGGACTCTGTCCCCGTCGCAGATAGCTTTCAAGATAAAGCGGCCCGGGGTGGGTGCGCGCGGGCCGCGCGCATTAGAACGCTTTCCGCCCTCCCCCGTCCCTCCACTCCCCCCAGAGCCTTGCCTGCGGCGGCAGACAGCGCGCTTTCTCCACGCTTCTGTCCCTTGCGTGCGCGAGATTGAACCGCGATCGCCTGCTCACCCTAGCAAGGTCTCACACGCACATACACCTTACACTGTAAAATAATTTACACCCTTTTGCACATTTACACCATTAAGGTGCCAGTCATATAACTCACACCCGAAGAGTGTGAGTTATATAACTGGCACCCTAATAAGGCTGTGAGTCATAGACACATTTACACCGTTTTTCACTTTTAAGGGTGTAAATTATTTTACCGTGTACGGCGCGCGGCGACGATTTTATCACCCTTGGATTTTATACGGAACCTAACGGCAATGGCGAAGAAGAAATGCGCCTGGAGTATCGATATAATTGACATCGCAATAAAACGAGCAAATCAAGTGGACGCATTTTTCTCAATCGATTCAGCAGCCGAGCCATGGTCGCGTCCCTCCACTCACTTCTGCCATGATTGTTGTACTCACAAGCACTAGCGTTTCTGCTGAGAAGTTATGCTCCTGACACACATTGGTGCGTACTGTTGACTGAGCGCTATATGCGCGCAGTGTACTTCGAGCTGCACATGCTGACCGTTTTCACTAAGTCTCATTTCGAACCCGAAGGAGGTGCGACGCCTGCAGCGCCGTTGGCGGCGCTCCTCATACCGCCAGCTTTGTGAGGCACCTTATAGCTGCCATGACGCTGTGTCTTCCGCGAAGCAGTAGTTGCCTCGGGTGCAAGGTCACGCCAACATGTGAGCCCCGTGTATTCTTAGAACACCTTCTTGAGGAGCCTCCACGCAACGCTAAATAATTTTGTCGCTTTCAATGATTCGCCCTTCGGGTAAAACTGCTTAGTTCTTTTTTTTTCCTTTTTTTTGCGCCAGCTGGTTTTGCATATATATATTTGTGTCATTTCAATCAAAAATAATTTCGTTTATTGACAGCACTGCCATGTCTGCCTTCCTGGAGCATAAATTTTGTTCGCGCTGATTACCTCAGAAATAGAATACCAAGTTGCCCGGCAAACCATCCTTCGGATACACTTAATGTGTTTCGATTGCCACAAATGTATGATAATGGACAGTGCTCAGAAGTAGAATAAATAATTTAAAAATTGCATGTACAGGAACGTTACGAACGTCCTTGTGGGGAAACCAGTTTATTTATCTTTGTTTTTGATCTTGGTTTTACCTTTGTTTTAGCCTCACTTTTTTTACGTTGCCGTCACCAATCAAAAACTTGCCGGGCTCCTGAAAATTATGTCAAAAGTGGATGCTTTGGACGTGGTTAATTACAGGCTTAGACACAGACAGCACTGAGCAAGTATTGCAAGACACGTCCTGTAAGAATGACGAAGTGCCGGAGCAAATGAAAAGGAAACATGTACATATTTGGTATTTAGGAACCGCTTTGTACGACTGCTTGAAATCGAAGCAAAACAACTAATTTGATCAAATTAAAGAAAATGTAAACGAGCTTGACCTGTGTAGCATATTTATTAAAATAGAGATACATGGCTTGCCCCCCAGCAGGAGAATAAACTTTCGCCCGTTATTTACCGCTGGCATAATTTCTAAATGTTTCGCAGAGGCTTCATATCGGCTTCTAGCGTTTCCAAGGTACATGTAAGAAATCAAGACCCTATTGTGGTGCGGTTTTGATAGCGCACTACACCAGACAAATACATCGCTAAGAAAGGCGGCCCAAAAAAGATGCAGTCAAACACCTTTTTAACACAATTCCCTTCGCCGCATGAAAAATCGTTTTCTAAGATGACAACCTGGTCACTTAAATGGATTACTATTAGTGCACGGAACAAAACAACCGAAAGCTGATTTCTTGAGGCGCAGACTTCACGACCGAGTGATGAGAACTGCAACATCACAGGAGCTACAAAGCATACTCTGAAACTGCAAAAAAAAGAACATTTTGGCACATGTGAATCATATTTGCATGCGACATGCATGTCAGCTATCATCATGACGTCACTTCGTTTGATGTTCAAACATCAAACATTCATTCATTCATACACCTCGTTTGACTGGTCGTGTGCACCACAATATGAAAACGGTGTGTCAATTCTAGATATAAATTTTTATAACACGACGCTACCTCCAATGTTTAAGAAAAACTACCCACAACATCGAAATCCGCGTACGTGTTACTATATGTTCAAAGGAAAGAGCAGAAGGGGTGTGGTGTTTCGGCCCTCGCCGGACGTCTAGCGCAGCCGAGCAGCGGGCAGGAAGGAACTGAGCCTGACTCCGATCCCGGCACGATAACAGCAACAACCCTTTATTTCAAGCAAGCAGCATATCTATATAGGAAGCACTCATGTGACAAGTGACGTCACAGACAATGTTTCAGACATCAGGGCGAGAGCGCCCGATAACGCAGACATGATACGCGGCACAGGCGCTATCAGCACATCTCCCCTTTTTTTCTGAATATACATCGGCATTTGCAACGAAACTTAGCACTGCAACCAACAAAAGATGAACACTTTAATGGAAGCAACCAATGCTCAAAACAAACAGTCAGTTACTGAACCCATATCGGTCTGGCGGTCGGACATGACGGCCAAATCGCGTTCTATATCCAGGAGGGTCAGTTTGTGGCAAGGGAGTATTAGATGGATCGGCAGGTGCCTTGTTTCTAGAAGGATTAGTTTCCCGTTCAATTTCTACCTGACCATCATGTGCCTGCGGAAACTCATAGCTTCCTCCCTCCTCGCAGTCATTCTGCTGGGAAACAAAGGGAACCAGGAATTTCCTGTTTCTTTCTAGAACTACACCAGTAGAAGTTCTAACTACATAGGACCTCGGACGTTGTGCAAGACGCAAGACTCGCGCTTTCACTTTGCAGTCTGTCACCCATACTTCCGCTCCTGGTTTGAGGACTGGCAGCGGAAGAGCTCTATGACGACTATTGAAGTACCTACGCTGCCGCTGTCGGGTGGCGACATCGCGATGTCTGAACTTTTTCAGGCTCACCCTCTGGGGCAGAAGTCTCTTGGGAGGGACAGGAACTGTTGTGCGTAGCCGCCTGCCCATCAGAAGCTCTGCAGGGCTTTTTCCAAGTGGCCCTGGGGTGTCCCTGTACGCTAGCAGCGAAAGATAGGGGTCCTTAGCTTTTACAATCAGCCGTTTAATTGTCTGGACCATCCTTTCTACTTCCCCATTTGCCTGCGGGTATCTGGGGCTCGTCGTCACAGTGCGGAAGCCATAGTCGCGAGCAAACGACTGAAATTCCTGAGATACAAATTGTGTTCCATTATCCGACATGACAACCTCTGGTATGCCATGTCTTGCAAAGAAACTCTTGAGGTGCATAATGACAGTGACACTTTTTGTCGAGGATAGCAAGGCTACCTCTGGGTATCTAGAAAAATAATCTACGACCACCAAATACTCTTTTCCCTCAATATGGCAAAGATCAACGCCTAGCTTTTGCCAAGGACGCTGTGGAGTGGTTGTCGGAATCATTGGTTCCGACTTTTGTTCCCTGTGCTCCGCGCACACTGGGCAATCGGTCACCAAAGCTCTCAGCTGGCAACTCAACCCGGGCCACCATACGGACTCTTTGGCTCGAGCTCTGCATTTTTCAATTCCTTGGTGACTCTCGTGCAAGCGCATCAAGACCTCTGCGCGTAATTTTTGTGGGATCACCAGCCGCACACCTTTGAGTAGCACGCCTTCAGCGACTGTCAGCGTTGCTCTTTCCTGCCAGTATGGACGCAAGACCATCGACAGCGATGAGAACTTTGGCCAGCCTTCCCGGCTGAATTTTACGAGAGCTTGACAGACTTCATCGGCTGCTTGGTCAGCTTTGACTCGTTCAAAAAGGCTAGCCTCGACGGCATTTGTCAAACAGCCAGAAACGAACTTGGCGACTTCGCCAACATTCAGCGCATGAGCATCAATTTGTTTTCCCTGAATCGGGGCTCTAGACAATACATCTGCAGTAACGAGGCTCTTACCCGGGACATACACAACCGCGAAGCTGAACCGCATAAGCCTCATGCGAAAGCGCTGAATACGAGGTGGCAAAGCATCTAAAGGTGATTTTCCCAACAACGTTACAAGTGGTTTGTGGTCGGTTTCAAACAAAATTTCAAGACCTTTGATGTACCCTTCGAATCGTTCTGCCGCCCAAGTCATTGCCAACGCTTCCTTCTCAATCTGAGAGTATCTGGTTTCGGCAGGCGTCAACGAGCGTGACGCAAATGCAACAGGTCTTTTTTCATTGTTCGGTTGAACTTGCATCAGCACGGCCCCCAAACCGAATGATGACGCGTCAGCGGAAAGAATCGTAGGGTACTTTACATCATAATTAGCCATGACGCGCGTCGAAGAGATAACGCCTTTGACGTAAGACAGCGCTTGCTCTTGGGCTGGTCCCCATGTCCATTCGGAACCCTTCAAAAGCAAGTGACGTAAAGGCGCCGTTTTGAAGCCAAATCTGGTATGAATCTTGCCAGATGATTAGCCATACCGAGCAGCCGTCGAACGTCAGACACGTTAGCTGGCGTCGCCAGTTCTTTGATAGCACGAACTTTTTCAGGATCCGGCTTGATGCCGTCTCGACTAAGCACACAGCCAAGAAATTTTATCTCAGTTACCCCAAAAGAACACTTTTCTTTGTTTAGCGTAACGCCGGCACTTGCGAGACGATCTAAAGTAAGACGCAGGCGTTCGTCATGTTGAGCCTTGTCGTTGCCAAAAATGAGCACGTCATCCATCATGTTTATCACGCCTGGGATTCCTTCAAGTATCTGCGACATTTTCTTCTGAAAGAACTCGGGTGCTGACGTTATTCCAAACGGCAGTCTTTGAAAACAGTATCGCCCAACTGGCGTTATGAACGTAGTTAACAACTGGCTCTCGGGCGACAACTTAATTTGAAAGAAGCCAGAGTTCGCGTCCAACTTCGAAAACACAGAGGCCCCACTTAAAAGACCGAGGCTATCATCCACTGTCGGCATGACATAGCGCTCGCGAAGTACACTTTTGTTTAATTGCGTCAAGTCAACGCAAATACGAACCGCTCCAGATGGTTTGAGAACTGGCACAATTCCTGCACACCATTCTGTTGGTTCATCTACTTTGCGGATCACACCATCTCGCTCCATACGCTCGAGCTCCTGTTTAACTCGGTCACGCAAGGGTAAGGCTATGCGACGCGCAACATGAATTGCAAAAGGTATCGAGTTCGGCTTTAGTCTGATTTTGTATTCTCCTTTTATCGCTCCTAGACCACTGAAAAGCTGCGGGTAGGAAGCTTCGACGGCTGTTGCGTTACTGACAGAGTCTGCGAATTTAATAACTTCTAGAGCCTCAAGCGCTGGGAGACCCAAAAGTACGGAGCGTAATGGTGAGACCACGTACACGATTTGCTGGACAGTGCTTTGTTTCCACTGGATAGTGGCATGAAACTTTCCCAAAACATTCAGTGGCTCATTCGACGGGCCTGTTAGGATCAAGTCGCACCTTTCTAGCCTGGTAGGCAAACCGGGAAACGTTGAGGGCACAACGGAGACTTCAGCACCGGAATCTACTTTAGCGAACACCGGAGTGCCGTTAATGACGACCTGTACATACCGAGAATTAGAGTACTCCCCGTTTACCGCGCCAACAAAATACGCCCCCTTGTCCATATGGAGAGCTGAAAGTTGTACCTTCTTTCGATCACGTGCAGCCTTTTTTCGACATACAGCTGCAAAGTGTCCGGAACAACCGCAGTAGTTGCATTTCGCTGCTTTTGCTGGGCACGAGGCTCTGGGGTGCGCTTCTTGACCGCAGTTGGGGCATGAAGCGGATGTGCCTGGTCGGTAGGACTGTGCTCTGGGGCGCCGACCTTGTATTCCAGGTGAAGAGTTCTTTGACGAGGTGACCGAGTGCTGTCCTGAAGAATTCTTTCTGGGCTGCCCTTGCTTGCTGACCGCGTCAAGATTGCTGGTCGTCGGGACCAAGGGTTCGTCGTCGGTTACTCGCAGTTGTTGCTGCTGTCGTTGGACGGTCTCCTTTAAGCGCGCTTTTGCCAAAGCGCTGGCGAGAGTCAAATTCGCATCCATTTGAAGCGACTCGGAGAGCTTCGCATCCCTGAGGCCGACCACGAACCTGTCGCGAATCATGCGCTCTTTTTCCTTGTAGTCACACCGGTCCGCCAGCGTGTGCAACGCGGTAACGAATTGGTCGACTGACTCTCCAGGTTCTTGAATGCGACGGTGAAAGCATGCGCTCTCATAAACAAGGTTCCTTGCGGCGACGAAGTGCTGGTCGAACTTCTTTCTGACGACTTCGTATTTCTTCTGTTCTTCTTCGGCTAATGCAAAAGTAGAGAAGATTTCTCTTGCTTGCCTACCCATCGTGTAAAGTAGAGTCCGGACCTGCGCTTCTTCACTCCGCTCATTTAGGCCCGAGGCGAAGCGGTAGTCATCAAAGAGTTGGATCCAAGAAGGCCATTCGGAAGTCCGGTCGAAGTCAAACCTTGGCGGAGCTGGAACCGCGAACATGCCGTGAAAGGGCTTGACTGCGTTGTCTTCGGTCATGGCGGCGGTTGACGAAGTTAAGGCAACGCCCCTCGAATGCCAGAGGATCCCACTTCTGACACCATGTGGTGTTTTGGCCCTCGCCGGACGTCTAGCGCAGCCGAGCAGCGGGCAGGAAGGAACTGAGCCTGACTCCGATCCCGGCACGATAACAACAACAACCCTTTATTTCAAGCAAGCAGCATATCTATATAGGAAGCACTCATGTGACAAGTGACGTCACAGACAATGTTTCAGACATCAGGGCGAGAGCGCCCGATAACGCAGACATGATACGCGGCACAGGCGCTATCAGCACAAGGGGATGCAGAATTGTTAAAATGGGCACCTTCTAATACGTTACCACGTTTTGATGCATCATCACGCGAGTTCAATTTCAAAGGAATAATTGAAATTTCTCCTGCAGTTATATTCTAATTATTTCTTACGAGTTTCTTCCTGCAGCCTTAAGAATGAAAGAAAAAGAAATGAAAGTTGCAAGAAAATTCAGTATAGCTATAAAACACGAGACAAAAGACCAACCTGCATAAACGGCAAGGTCACCCCCTTTTAAAAGGGCCAGCATACGTAGAGGGCTTCCATCATCGTCCCTTTGCTGCTCGCTCTTTCGTCTCTTTGTCTTCTCCAGCACGTCGTGTGGAGCTTTCGCATCGCCTCCTGTGCACTGCACAGCGCGTGTAGGCGCGTGCGTTTCGTCCGAGGAACGTGACCGATCGGCACTGTTTTGCGGACCATTTACGACGCGAGCTGGCGGCATCGAGGGTGAGATGCGCGAGCTGGTTCCCTATACATCGTGCGCGTGGATCCCTCGTTGCTCTTCGCCCCCCCCCCCCCCCCGGGCGCCCTCCCACGAGTCACGACTTGCTTTGCGCGTGGGAGCCATCAGAGCACACCGCACGCGGCGTGGTCACGGGCAACAAACGCCAGACGCTTACATGGGGAGCACCATCGCTCGCGTGTACAAGCAGTCGCAGTTGCCCCCACGTGCTGGGTCCGCTGCGAGGTAGGTGGCTACGAAATGGTGGCATTATAAACTCATGCCGGTGTTGCAGCCACGAGGTAAGGTGCTTCAGTATTAGAACCCCACCCAAAATAGCAGTCCCTGTGAAAGGCCGCTGTATTAATGACGGAGATAGGGAGCTCGAACTTTCTATCGAGAATAAGGCTTCCGCGCACTTGCCTACATTCACTGTGGTGCCTGCACGTGTGAGTCACGTCTTTCTCATATCTGCATACTCGGCAGAAGCAAAGCTGTCTCTGAACGTTAGTCAATACTCACGGCATATTGTGTTAGAAATAAGCAAGCCAGTTGTATTAGTGATACATCTGTAGTCCTGTATAATAATGAACATCGACCAAGAAGCGTGCATTTTAGTAATTTCGCTTCCACGGCCATCTGGTCCGTCTTCAGCGTGCAAATGTGTATGCCCATGCTGGCATCTTCTTTGAAAAGGTTGCCTTCGCAGAATAAAATTAGTGTAAAATAACGCACTTTCCTGTACCGCCTCTTTTCTTCGTGTGGTATCGCGCCATTTCCACCATAGCAGGTTGCTAATAAGGCACGCAACGAAGGTATGTCATTAGCATAAAGTGAAATACGAACAGGAAAGCTTTCATTATAAGGTATGCATCGTCGAATTTTAATGCAGTGCTGCGTGAAATTTCTGGACCGCCTGATTCCAGGTGGGATGTACTTCAAATGTGCATGATTTGGACCTTTGAGCAACCGTACAAATGCAGGTGAACTTTCAAACGCGAAAACACAGTCTATTCACCTTGTGCGAGCGTAAACTGTAACTGGGGTCTCCTTAGCGCACGAACTGACAAAGCTACAGCTATGGAGTGGAAATTAAGAGCAAAAAGTGAACTAAGCTTTCACATGCAGTCAAACACGGACTGGAATCGCCTTCCCGCCTCAATCGCACTCATCACCGACCCTAGTAACTTCAAGACCGCCGTTCAGAATGCCTTTTGTTAGTATTTTTTTGTTAATACTTTTTGTTTGTATATTTTACTGCATTACTTCTTGTTTTGACTCCACTCCTTTCTGTAACGCCTTCGGGCCTTGAAAGTACGTGAAATAAATAAATAAATAAATAAATAAAGCGATACCATTTGTGACCTTTTGCCATTCTTTCTTTTGCTGTGTTAGGTGATCTGCCCGGGACCTTACATGAGGCCCGTTTTTTTTTTATTATTTCTTTAGTTCGTATAAGGTTGTGTCACTGCACAGGGAAAGTTCGCTTTAGCCATAATTTCGACCCATTATAACTTCAGCCACGCTATCTAGCGCAGGATGCGGTTAAAGCGTCTGCTCGTATTATCCATTTGCCAACAAATATATTCAGTTCGCTGTAGTCTTTTTTCATGCAAATCGTTCATTACCTCGTTGTTCCAGATAATTTGTGTTTGGCAGGCAGGTTCCTCTCTCGCCTCGTTTTAGGCCACTTGAATAAAAACAAATTCACGACCGATGGTAGGATCGGGAATGACTTTTTTCAGCACGCCAGGCCTACGCTGTGAACCATGATCGCGCGCATACTTCTCGTGAGCCAAAGCTTAGTAGCGCTGTGTGATGTGCGGCGCGTTGAGCCACATGCCACTTTTCTCAACTGTACCCTGATGGCTGCTAGCGCTTTGAGAGTCTGCTTTAGACAGCAGCGCCTTCGAGCCCGCCTCACATTCGTCAGCTTTTTCCGTGCTTACTAAAGGTAAATAATCGTCTTGGGGAATTAGGAGATGGCTGCAGGGTCAGTCAACAAGTAATGCCTCCCTACGTGGTTACACAATGCAGAGAATGCCCGAATGCAATGCCGTACAGCAGTCGCCGCGTACTGTCGGTCTCCGCCGCGAAATGAATCCAGTGCTCGATGCGGCTCGCTTGCCCCCCATACTTTCGTCGGAAGTCCGCGTAGTCTCGGCGCTCCCACAGCAAGTGCCTGCAGGTTGGCGCAGCTGCCCTTGTGCACACTGGGTGAGCCGTCTTTATCGGTGGCGTCTGTTACCCCGTGTTATTCAGAATTATGCCTTCCTTCCTTGCGTGCACGCTAGCGTGCAAATAAATCCGGCGTAAGTGCACTGCCAGCTGGGCTTCGTGCGCGGGTACATGGGATGCACGCGTCAGGCCGGCAGGCAGTGAATTTTCTTTCGGCGCATGTTGCCATAGGCGTTCTCGCATAACTTCCTTTCCACAGTGCGTGGTATGCGTGCTTTTTAACATTCTTTTCTTTAGCTGTGCTTCGAAACGTTTTAGTGTTCCTCCTTTGGAAGTGTTATTTTCCGATTCTATGAAACTAAAGCACTCTGTACCGCCGGCGGCAGCTTGAACTCGTCGAGTGTAGTCCTCAAAAACAATTCCACATCAAAAAAATTATTACTTGGTCATCTTTATTTGTAACTATGAAAACTATACTTTAGCAAAATATAATGTTATTTCAGTCAGAACTTCATTAGCAATTTGTTGGCTGAATAATGCAGAAGTGAAAGCTTGTGCCATCTACGTAAAGCCATCTACGTAAAGCGAGGCATTCTTGGTGAGATTGGCTCATGAGCCACGTGTAATTACTTATAAAGTTTGATTTTTGATGCATAGATTTTAGTATTCACAAGAGCAGCATGTTATACGACGTGTACTGAAGGCACTGGGCAGTGGGCATAGTGCTTGTGAAAGAGAAGACGACGAGAATTGCTGGCTTCCCCGTTTCGCCATAGTACCGACCTGTTTAAGCCTAGCGCTACAACCTAGAACTAGTGCTGCTAGGCAAACACCCCCGTTGTATTTGGTGGAGCTGCTGGGTTTCTCTGCTGGTAGCGTCCGACTCCGCAGTCGGACGCTACCACCAGGTATTTCAATGGATGAACCGGGACCGTCCCAGGCTGCTGCTCCCGTGCCTCCAGCCATCGTTTGCTCTGGCGTCATCCAGCAGCGCCATCCGGCTATGTTTACTGGCACAGATGACCATGACGTGGAAGACTGGCTCGCCGAATATGACCATGTGAGCGCCTATAACAAACGGGACGACCGCGCCAAGCTCACAAATGTCATATTTTACTTGACTGACGTGGCAAACCTATGGTTCCGCAATCATGAAGCCGATTTTACCACCTGGTCGGCTTTCACGACAACTTTGGCAGAGGTCTTCGGCCGTTCCGCCGTTTCCCGGCTTCGCGCTGAGCAGCACTTGCGTGGTCGAGCTCAACGCCAGGACGAGACCTTCACCAGTTACACTGAAGACGTGCTCTCGCTCTGCAAGCGCGTCAACTCATCTATGGACGAAGCAGACAAGATCAAGCACGTCATGAAAAGCATCGATGACCATGCCTTCCAGATGCTCGTCGCGAAGGGTCCCCGGACGATTGCCGAGGTCATACAGCTTTGTTAGCAGTACGACGAGCTACGCAAGCAGCGTGCATCAACACGCGCTGCTGAGAAGGACACCGCAGATTTATCTCCGTTGGATTTCAGCCGCGACGCCGCCGACATCTCTGTTTTAATGTCAGAGATAAAGCAGTTCATCCGTCAGGAAGTCGCACGTCAACTCTCTCTGGCTAATAGCGCACCCGAGCCGTCGACGACCTTGGCTCCTTCGCTTCGTCATGTCATTCAGACGCAAGTTGCCGCGGCGCTACCATCTGCCCCTCCTCCGCAGCCTGCAGCTGGACCGCTAACTTACGCGGACGTTGTCGCCCGGTCTTACGCTCCTCCGGCTCCTGATGTCTACCGGGCCACCGGCACCTTCCATGTGCCGCCGCCTCCTTTCCGTCCGATTGCCGTCCCCTACTCGGCCGCTGGAGCCCCTGTCGTCAACCCATGGCGTACACCGGATAGCCGGCCAATCTGCTATTACTGCCATTTCCTGAGCCACGTAGCGCGATTCTGCTGCCGGTGCAGCCATAGTTTACATGACAGTGTAGGCGCCTCAAGCTACAGGCCTGCTCGACTTCCGCGTCAGGACCCATCTAACCTTCCTCCGGACTCGTCCTACAGTCCCCACCCATTCTATTCACGCCGGTCGCCTTCCCCACGTCGCCGATCCATTTCCCCGATGGTTCGCCGACCCAGCCCAGTCCGAGAGGAAAACTAAGTCGCAGTTCCAGAGGCAAGAACTGCGTTCACGTCGAACATTTCAAGGCCTCATTTTGCCCCGGCGAACGAAATTAAACTGTCCGTAGACGGCGTCACCGTACACGCACTTATCGACACCAGAGCCGCCGTTTCTATTATTAGTCAGAAGATTTGCCGCAATTTGAAAAAAGTTACCATTCCCCTTACCTCTCTTTCTCTGCGTATGGCAACTTCGCATCGCATTCAGCCTTCAGCGTCAGGCACAGCCCGGGTCATCATTCAAAGCGTTATGTATGTTATCGAATTTGTCGTCCTATCTCGTTCCTCGCACGAAGTTTTCCTTGGATGGGATTTCCTATCTGTCAATCAAGCTCTTATCGACTGCACTGGTGCCGAACTTACGTTATTCGTACTGTACTTTGACCCTGACGACCATTCTTCTCCTAAAGTGGTTGCCGCCTCTGACATCGATATCGCACCTTTCTCCGCTGCTCTGGGCCCTGTGTCATGTAATTCTGCGGCGAACTCATCTGTTCTGTTTACGCCGTCGGCCACTTGTGCGCGCCGCCGGAACTTTCTGCTTCCGTTTGCTGTCGTCACTTTTTGCGAAGGCTCTGCTCCCCTTTACGTGTGCAATCCGTCCACCTGCCCATCATCCCTACTCCGCGGCGAGTGCCTGGGTACCTCTGAACCTTTCGATTGCGTTCTCCCAGCCACCATGTTTGGTGAAACGGCATTACTTCCTGTTTGTGCCGTCACTCCTCCCGCCGCGACCGATGCGCCTGTAGACGTGTTACCTCGTGCCGTCGACGCAGGACTCACACCTGCGCAGCACACAGAAATCATCAAGCTTCTCCAACGTTTTCGTGCCTCATTTGACATTGACCAACCGTTCTTGGGCCGAGCGTCCGCAGTCGTTCACCGTATCGACACCGGTTAACAAACACCATTGCGCCAGCGTCCGTATCGTGTGTCGGCTGCTGAACGCCGTATCATCGACGAGCATGTTGACATGCTGGAGCGTGGCATCATTCAGCCCTCTAACAGTCCCTAGACATCTCCGGTTGTCCTCGTTAAAAAAAAAGATGGCTCCATTCGGTTCTGCGTCGACAATCGCCGCCTTAACAGAATAACGCGCAAAGATGTCTGTCCTCTGCCGCGCGTCGACGATGCCTTGGACAGTCTGCAGGGAGCGGAATTCTTTTCCTCGCTGGATCTGCGCTCCGGATATTGGCAGGTGCCGATGGCAGAGGACGATCACCAAAAGACAGCCTTTGTAACACCTGATGGGCTATATGAATTTACCGTCATGCCGTTCGGCCCCTGTAACGCGCCTGCCACTTTCCAGCGAATGATGGACACCGTTCTACGAGGGCTGAAGTGGAAAACGTGCTTCTGTTATTTAGATGACACCTCAACCGCCTTGAGCAACTTCTTGCGTGCCTTTCCACTGCAGGCCTGCAACTAAATCTGAAGAAATGCCACTTCGGCGCTCGCACACTTACTACTCTTGGCGATGTAGTTTCCAAAGACGGTATCCGCCCGGACCCCACGAAAGTTACCGCCGTATCCGAGTTTTCTAAACCAACCACCATGAAAGAGCTTCGTAGCTTCATCGGCCTTTGCTC
This sequence comes from Dermacentor andersoni, assembly GCF_023375885.2. Classification (NCBI taxonomy): domain Eukaryota; kingdom Metazoa; phylum Arthropoda; class Arachnida; order Ixodida; family Ixodidae; genus Dermacentor; species Dermacentor andersoni. Next base: position 18,894,573 of record NC_092821.1, read on the forward strand.
ATATTTCTGACTCTTCGCCCGTAACTTTGCCTCTATCATTGCCCCCTTGACGCAGCTTCTCACCGGAAGTTCTGACCTGTCAACCTGGACCCCGGCGTGCGATGACGCATTCCAAGAACTGTCTCGCGTTCTCACCTCTCCTCCAGTACTGCGACACTTCGATCCCTCTGCTCCAACTGAGATCCATACGGACGCTATCGGTGTCGGGCTCGGCCCTGTTCTCGCACAACGCAAGGATGGCTTCGAAGAGTACGTCGTCGCGTATGCCAGCCGCACCCTTACCAAAGCCGAGGCGAACTACTCGGTTACTGAGAAGGAATATCTGGCCATCATTTGGGCTATCGGAAAATTTCGTCCTTATGTGTACGGGCGTCCATTTGACATCGTGACCGACCATCATGCCCCATGCTGGTTATCTTCACTGAAAGATCCATCTGGTCAGCTCGCCCGTTGGGCATTGCGCCTGCAAGAGTACGGCATCCGCGTTGTTTATCGCTCACGCCGAAAGCTTTCAGACGCAGACGCTCTATCGCGGTCACCCCTGCCCTCTGGTGCCGTCCAGTCGTCTATTACCACCTGCGGTGCCTTCGCTCTCAATATTTCCGACATGCCATCAGAGCAGTGCAAGGACCCATGGATCTCTTCACTTACTGCCTTCCTGTCTAGACGGTCGCCAGCGCCGATCTCTCGGACGCTACGTCGTCAAGCTGCGCACTTCATCATACGGGATAACTTGCTGTACCGCCGCAACTACAATTCGAGCGGCCGCAAGTGGTTGCTCGTTATACTCCGACACCTCCCCTCCGACATCTGCGCCACGTTCCACGACCCACAATGCGGCCACGCTGGTGTATTAAAAACATACTCTCGCCTCCAGCTTCGGTACTACTGGCGCGGTATGTACCGTTTCGTTCGCCAGCATGTCCGGTCATGCCTCATATGCCAACGACGCAAGACGCCAACTCAACATGCCTCCGGCCCCTTGCAACCCTTACCGTGCCCCGCGCGCACGTTCGACCGAGTCGGTATTGACCTATACGGTCCGCTTCCCAACACTCCAAGCGGCAACCGCTGGGTTATTGTTGTTATCGATTACCTCACGCAGAACGCTGAAACTTCAGCCCTTGCATCTGCCACAGCAAAAGACGTCGCCAGTTTTATCCTTCAACACCTGATTTTACGCCATGGAGCACCTCCAGAGTTACTGAGCGACCGCGGTCGCGTATTCCTCTCCGACGTCATTTCAGCATTGCTCAAGGAGTGTCGCATCATTTACCGCACTACCACGGCCTATCAACCTCTAACTAATGGTATGACAGAATGTTTCAACCGCACCCTTGGCGACATGTTGGCCATGTATATTTCATCTGACCACTCAAATTGGGATCGAATTCTGCCTTTCGTCACCTACGCTACAATACCGCCACACAAAGCACCACTGGATTCTCCCCTTTTCTCTCCTTTACTGACACGAACCGTCCTGTACTATGGACACGATTTTACCTTACCGGTCGGATGCTTCGGAGTGGGCGATTGTTTCTAGAGCGGCTGCTTACGCCGAAGAATGTCGCCAACTCGCTCGTTCGTTCACATCCCAGAACCAGCGGCGCCAAAAGCATCGCCACGATTTATTTATTTATTTATTTATTTAAGATACTTTCAGGGCCCGAAGGCATTACAGAAAGGAGTGGGTGAACATAACAAAACAGTTGTGCAATATACAAAGACAGATTCAACGTGGTGTTTCATGAATGCTGGTCTTGAAGGTGTTGGTATCCATGATGGCTGCAACGGTGGCGGAAAGGTGGTTCCAATCTTTGCTTGTGCTAGGGATGAATGTATTACTACAAAGTTTAGTACGTGAAGACGGCACACCAACTTTGAAACTATGATCAGAGCGAGATGATATGTATGACGGTTGGGTGATAAGCTGTTCTTTCAACAAAGGGTTGTGGTGGTAGATTTTATGGAATAGCGATTCATCCACTACGGCTATGCGCTTTGCTCCGGGTTCGCTGGTCTGGTTGTGGGCGCCCTATATCTCTCCAGGCCTTTCCTCCAAGCTGCTCTCCAAGTACCACGGTCCTTATCGGGTACTGCAACAAACATCCGCGGTCAACTACCTCATCGAGCCAACGGAAGCGCCTTCCGACCAGCGTCGTCGCGGCCAGGAAATTGTCCACGTCTCCCGGTTCAAGCAGTGCCATGAGCCCCCTGTGTGTTCCTGCGCTTAGGTCGCCAGGATGGCTACTCTTTCGGTGGGGAGTGATTGTACTGAAGGCACTGGGCAGTGGGCATGGTGCTAGTGAATGAGAAGAAGACGACGAGGAGTGCTTGCTTCCCCGTTTCGATATAGCGCCGACCTGTTTAAGCCTAGCGCTACCACCTAGAACTAGGCAAACACCCCCGTTGTAGACGAATTGATTTTATTTGCAGAGAGTTATAGACAGGCTGGATATTTTATACACATATTATCATGCAGTACAGCATACATATACCATTTCTTTTAAAATTATGAGGTTTTACGTGCCAGAACCACTTTCTGATTATGAGGCACGCCGTAGTGGAGGACTCCGGAAATTTGGACCACCTAGGGTTCTTTAACGTGCACCTAAATCTAAGTACACGGGTATTTTCGCATTTCGCCCCATCGAAATGCGGCCGCCGTGGCCGGGATTCGATCCCGCAACCTCGTGCTCAGCAGCCCAACACCACAGCCTCTGAGCAACCACGGCGGTTGCATACATATACCATTTGTTTAAATTTTCAGTGGTGATTCACAGTGTTGTGTTGTAGTCGTTGTGTTTCTGATGCTCGGTTTCTTCTATATTCCGTTTGATACATCGGGCGTAACGCTGTGGGAGCTATGCAAGTTCGATTATGAAAATGTATCGCTCTGCGCGTTCCTTGTATGCTTCGCTGCGCGCCTGCAACGTTTGCTGCCGCAAGCGAGCACGTGAGACTGCCGGGCTGCAAACAATAAACACGAGAGAAAAAGCTAGAAAAAACAAATTCATCTTTTAAAAACGTGGTTAGTAGTTGTACAAGTTCATGGTTCTTTTCTAAGGATTGAATTTTTTATATACAGAACTGAGCCTATAAAAAACACATTTTTCAAAAATCGACCAAAAATCACCGAGCTATTTACAAGGGCCACCGCAGTCATCGCAAAAAGTATCTGTAACATCCACAGCTTGGTACCTGACCTGTGAAGCGGAATGTGATGCAACTGCGGATCAAAATGCGCCAACTGTGTCATTGAAGCATACGTCTGTGGCATTGCGCTCTTGAGGCCAGATACCAAGGAGGTTTAAAAAAATGCCAGCTGCATCCGAACAAGTGTCTTGAAGTGGGTAAGAAAGCTTCGCTTTAGATCGCTACTATAGGTTCTGTGCAGCGTTTCTCGGTTTTAGATGAGAATTGAGGTATAAAAGCACAGCATAAATCATACCCTAGGTATTACAGGGCTGAGTATTTTGCCTGTATATAATTTCGTCGAAACTTTGAAATTCTTCCTCTTATTTAACGCTTCCATGCTATCATGCAGTGCCGAACTGTTCACAACATAAACTCCGACACAGTCTCCCTCCTTCGTCAACCGATCCGACTTAATACTCCCTCAATTACCTAATACTTACGCAACAGCTGTATATGCAGAACGGTCTATGCATTGGATAACGAGTGATCGCTACCGCTCATATCGGTGCTTAAGGACTCTATAAATGGTTCTTGTAAGTATGTGGAGAGAAGCAAGATGGAGTTGCTGGTTGTAATTGTGCAGGGGAGGTATCCTGTAGGAGTCCACTTAGCGGACTGTCCATTTCGGCCGCTGCTGATTGGCTGGGGCCGCTCGTATCCTCCTCGCTCGTACAGCTACATCCAATCAGCAGCAGCCGAAATGCACAGTCCACTAAGTGGACTGTTACATAATACCCCCTCACCCCCCCACATTGCAAATGATGCGTTTCCTCAACGCAGTCAGTGAATGAAAGGTTAAAATGTTTAACTTCTGCTTACAGATAATTTTGTTCACCTATAGTGACAACTTCAGTTGCAAGCAAAACCCTCACACAACGTTCAAATTTCAGCATCCTGTAGGATTTCGCCAGAATAACCCCGCAAAATACATATACAGGGTGTCCCAACTATCACGCACCAGGATATTAAAATATGCAAATGCCACGTAGCTGGACAGAACCAGCGTAATGTTGTTTGCCGTCCCTTGGAGATACTTTCTCTCAAATCGCTCAGCAGAGAAAGCAGCTACTAGTTGTAGAGAGTGTTAGGTAACGGAACTAAGGAAGGCTGAAACAAAAATAGCGTGTCTATATTTAAATAAATGCGCAGGGTGAGGCGTAGTGTACGGCTGCACAATAAAGGAGTGGTTTCTTCTACAAATCTTAAAAATGCGAGGAAACAAGGAGTAAAAAAATTTATTTATTTATTTATTTATTTATTTATTTATTTATTTATTTTAAATACTTTCAAAGCCCGTAGGCGCTACAGAAAGGAGTGGTATATATACACAGAAAAAGAATGCAGATCAATGAATAAAATATTTGTTAGATGGCATGGAAAACAGCAGTCTTGAACCTCGATGAGTCTATAATAGTAGCGAGCGATGTGGGGAGGTGGTTCCAGTTATTGCAGGTGCGAGGTAAAAAATAGTAATAGCACGCGTTCGTGCGACAAGATGGCACGAAAACTTTATGAAGGCGATCGCTGCAGCATGAAAAGTAGAAAATTGACTGCCCTATCACTATACTGTGAAGAGGGGTGCAAGTGAAGCTCGGGATCCGCGGCTCTTTCTTGTCGTAATGCCTCCGCTTCGCTCTCTCTCACGGTTAGGTAGGCACGTCGACGACGAGCCCTTCCTCGCGGGAGTTCCCGATTGCGTTCATCAAACGCCGCCAGTTCTTCGGCCGAACGCACGATGCGTGGCCCGCTCCCACTGTCATTCCTTCAACGCAGCCTCCTCATCGGCAGAACGAAACAAACGCGCCCTCCCCATCTGAATGCCGCGTCTGAACAGCGGGAAATGGCGGGCGCGAAGCGAGCGAATACGCGATCCCACCATTTCCCTCCTCCGGAGGGAGGGGACGCCTGTGATTGGCTCGTACCTTGTGCTGCGTCTTCTTCTATAAAACCCTGCTTTAAAAGATGCGTATGATGAGCCGACAGTGGCTGAGAACGCAAATGATGGACCGAAACGCCGAAACGGTTGTACCTACAAGGCTACATTTCCTCCGGATGACACTACACCTAAAACATGTTTATGATGGACTCGATGTACAACCGGACTGGTACCATTTCTGGTGAGGTGACTATCTATCCTTACCACCCTTCCGAAGTCAAACCGACGTTTCGACCCACAGTATGAACGCTGCCTTTTCTGTGTGTGATTTTCATTCTGTCCTCCATTCTCTGGCTATGCACAAGTGGTGGATGTGAGGTTAAATGCTACTGTAATAAATACCATAAAAAACGCCGGCAGTGGCTGAATCGATTAGCGTGGTGGTCTCTCAATCCGTAGGGCCATGGTTCACATCCTCAGCTCGACAAGCGATTCTTATTTTTGCGCAGCTCGAGTTGTTTCCTACGGCAAAACCATCACTGACGCCGACACGAGTGAGGCAATACAAGGTTCGCTTGAAAAGCCTTGGCATTTCCCAGCGTGGGAGATGCTCACTGCGCTCTGACGTGCGCCCTGCACGTCAGTTGAGCCAACCCAAATCCTGGCATGGGGAAATAAGAACGACGCCCACCATGCTTCATCGAAGCATATCATGTGGTGGTTTTCGCACGTTAGACCCCAGAATTTATTATTTTATTATAATCGAAGCGTACATGTGTTTCCAATAGTTACAACAATACTGACAAGAATAAAATAGCTGCCAATACGCAAGAACAAAAGCGAAACCAAACAACACGACCACTAAATTGCAACGAAACAGAAACCGGGAAGCTCTCGCTTTTTTAGTCACAGTCGTGCCTGCGCACATCAATCTTCTTGCACAGCTTTCTTTTTACGCGATAGCGTTAAGGGTCCCGTGTCGCAGAATATTCGGCATCCGGCGTCCAACGTCATGCATCGTTTCGGCAAAAAGAATTTCGAGCCACTCATACCCAGGCCCTCCATGTGGTTGGTGCAAGAAAGTTACTGAACTAGTTGAATTTCTCAAGCTAAAATACGTAGAGATATCCTAAAATTCGACTTCAACACAATTTACAGATATGATAGCCCCGGATTGTAATTTTAATATACGAGAATACATAATTATGTTAAAACTATTCATAGACCAGGCACGGCGTCCGCCGTTCGCCCGCGCCGACAAGCGAATATCTTGGATGCCACGGAGCGGCGCACCCGGTTCCTTGCAAAAACTCCAGGTGGCGCTCTCCTCCACCGATAAAATGGGTACGAGGTGCTTCAGGGTATGTGGAAAGGTGCAATGGTTCGAGGACTTACATTTGGAAATGTGGTTGTTTACTTGAAATCAGGGGTACAATCAGGACTCGATGGCAACCAAAGGTCAGCGAGATGCCTCGCATTGGGCCTTCACGGGAAGACTACACATGAAGCTTTGCAGAGTAATATGGGCTGGACAAGCTTTGAAGTGAGGAAAGTTCACAGTAAAGTTGATTATGAAGAAGGACTGAAGAACAGGAATATGGAAAAAAAGCAAATATGCTGGCGAGGTGTTCAGGTATTTGTACAGGAAAAACATTCATTCACAGTACAGGAAAAGAACTAGGAATCTTACCAGCAAGCATACGACCCGTATGATGAGCAACATGGGAACAAAGAACGTCAAACGGAAAATAAGAGTGGCTTAGATAATCTCAAGGGTGGCGGTAATGGAAAAGAAACCTTCCATGGGTAACTACTTAAGAGGAAAGAAGGACATCAGGAAAGAAACAATTTATCTTAACTCACAGAGAAGCTCTTCATTTTTGAAGTGATATCAGCATGCCTTAAAACACGCACTTATAAAGCCAGGTACAAAGAAGCAGCACGTGCTTGCTGCGACAAAGCTAGGGAAACGATGGAACATATTTTATTAGATTATGGAGGTATCTGCCCAGCGGTCGATTTAGGCACCACTGGCCTCCTTGAAGCCCTTGGGTTCAGCGAGAACAGGGGAAAGGAAATATGTCCGCAATAGAGATTAGGATGAGGCGATTGGAAGATTGGCGGAAGAAAAGTAGTGAAACGACGAACAACGGAGGTGTACAAAACCAAAAGTTCACAATAGGGGTTCAGAAAGTTTGGTTATGGGAATTTATCGTTTTTTTTTTTCTTCTCTGTTTTTCTTTTTTAACATAGGTAGGACATTAGGCAATATAATAACAAGTGCTTGGTGGCGCAACCCACCGCCCCGTACGAAAGGGGACGCTCATAACATCATCCATCCAACAATCGCGGGCCATGCAAGAGGCCGCGTATATACCAGAAAGCCTGTCCTCGATCACAGAATTCTTCGCCATCGTTTCCCGGTAAACATTACGGTGACACACGGCTGCAGTTGCCGGGGAGCGTGAGAAGCAGTCAGGAATCTTTGAATGCTATCGCGTTCCGCTCTTAAAGGCGAAGCTTATGGTGCTCCTATCTAAGTACATGTAAAAGGAGAATTCGTTTTTCTCGGCAACCACTGCACCGAATTTCACGACGTTAGTTACCTTTAAAACAAGAACTTAAAATCTAGTGACTGGTTGTTTCTAATTTTCGCTTTAGGTCATCATTTTTTATGAAAATTGGCAAATCAGAAACTTTTCAGAAAACGAAACTACCAAGTTTACAACTCTGTAACTCAGCTATGAAAAATGATGTCACAATTATGTGAATTGAACCTAATAATACATCCGAAGCAGACAAAATTGATTTGTCAAACATGAATCTGCAAAAAAAAATTGCAATATGGAAATAAAGCTTTTGCAAAACCCTTGCACACAACGTAAAGAATTCATGTAAGATATAAGTGGACCTATCGCATTTCTCCACTTTGAATGAGCCAATGGCTGACTTTTACAGAATTGCGATATCTGTTCTTGATGCAGAGCTATTATTTTTGTAAGGTTCGTGGTTATATCTTTTTTTAAGTTTCGGGTATTTTAAAAATTCAGGCTCCAAATCCAAATTCCGCTTCCGAAAGTCAGTCGAATTTTTCCTTTATCTCTCAAATGCAACACGTTTCATTAATATTGGTCCAGGGTATATATCAGAAAAGCGATTCTGCGTTGTACTACATGTATTTGAATAGGCCGCATTGGAGTTGGGCCCGATCCCTTCCTCTTAACATCGTCCAAACTTTTTACTCCGAAACTGTGAAAGGCTAGGTACCTACTCCCAAGATGTTGTCCGTGTGTAGACACAAAACTCTTCATACATGGGCCAATCCCGAAGATGGTGCAATGCTGTGCCGACCAGCTGCGGAGGTGAAGAAGGCGTTAACGACACCTCAGATGTGGGCCGATCCCGAAGATAGTGCAATGCCAGGCCGACCCGCGGTGCAGTCGTTAAGCACTCCCTTACGTGGGCCCATCCCGCAGATAGTGCAACGGCGGGCAGACCCGCGGTGGAGGTGCAGTTCGCCATTAAAGGGCCCCCATACACAGCTTCGCTGGTCATCCTTCCTCACAGAGTGAAAGGACACTCAGTTATTAACTGCGACATAATAAAAGTCACTATTCCAGCGGCATGACTAGATTAATTTTTTGCACGCTTCGACCAAAGCTGCAATGACAGGAAACATATGCCCGTAGCAAATAAACACACGGCCAAGCTTTTTTAATGCGAAGCGTTCTTTGCCTCAATTTGGGCACTTAGTGTTAGCTAGGTAGCTTGATATTCCGCCTCGCTGTAAGAAAAACAAAACACCTTCCTCGTGGCAGTTTACTGTAAGTAGAAACCGTGCAAACTTGTACAGACTTCATCAACGCGCAAGTTAATTAGGCTTTAACATTTATTCGCTAAAGAACTATTGACATCGTCGTTTTAGCACACACCACATGAATAACCACATGTACGAACGATTGTATAGCACACAGTCAGTGAGGACGTTGCAAAGATTACATACAGGTTTTCATCAAGTAAAAAAAAAATTTGTAGTTTGCGTCCAGTTATTTCTTCTACATTTGCACTTATATACGTCTTCGCAGGGTTCCCTTTGTACTCCTGTAGATCACGAGCATGTATTCGCAACTGTAAATGGTCGACGATACGCCTATGGGGTTTGCTAGTCTAGTTCACGGCCGTCTGCACACGAGCGATTCCGGAACTTCAAGGCCAGAACCATTTAGAAATCATTATATATTGAGTTGCTCCAAAAAAAAGGGTTTGATCGTATACAATAGACATTGTCAGCTCCTCACTGGATGCTTACCATTATCATTGAAAAGGAAGGTGTACAACCAGTGCATTTTAGCAGAGCTGACATATGGGGCAGAGACTTGGAGACTGACAAAGAAGTTTGAGAACAAGTTAAGGACCTCGCAAAGAGCGATGGAACGAAGATTACTAGGCATAACGCTAAGAGACAGAAAGAGAGTGGCTTGGATCAGAGAGCAAACAGGTGTAGACGATATTGTAATTGACATCAAGAGAAAAAAATGGAGCTCCGCAGGTCATGTAATGCGCCGGTTAGATAACCGTTGGACAATTAGGGTTACTGAATGGGTGCTGTTACGTTCTACCGGCGGAGGCTGGCGATCTTCGGGGAAGCGACCGTCGAAAAGGCACCGGCATGTCGGCGGCGGCGACTCGCTTTGTGAGGACGACAATGCGCCGCGTCCCCAACGGAATGGCTCCGGGATGTCTAGACGCAGTCAGTGGACCAAGTATTGTTAGTGGATTCGCCGTCAACGTCACGGTTTGTTCGAAGCGCGGGAACTCCCGGAAGAAGAGGTTTTGCGGTGCTATCTCACGGGCCTTAGAAGTCGTCAGTCACTGGACAGACGCGGCGGCCACTGTTTGCGGAGTCAACACTGGGATCAAGAGGCGCCTGCTCAGAACAAGACCCGTGTCTGCGAAAACCCTCTCACCTTTGTGTGGACAGGGCAGCATATGCGGAAGTCAGTGCGTAAACCCTCCCCCTCAAAGGCTGGTCAGCTACGATGACTTTGGAAGCTCCGAATTGGTCGAAAGTCGAACGGCCGCTTTTCCCTCACCTCGGGATCTAGGGAGGACAGGGTGTTTATAAACAGCTATTGCGTGGCTGCTGAGTGTGCATTCTCTCTCAGTCATGCTAGACTAATGAACTGTAACGTTCTCATGTAGATACTGTAAATAAATCCCATATTCCCCGTTCTCCATGAGAACAAGTCTCCCTTCAACAAGGTCCTCAGCTTGCATGAGTTGGATGATGGCATGGGCCAGCTACCATGTAATTCATGCCCGACCCCAAACATTACAACTGGCTGACAGCGGTGAGATTGACTTTGCGACGTGGTGCTGTGTCTGCGGTGAGTGCTTGGTTCCTGCTTTGATTCTCTAGGCTTCATTTTGTGGTTGTTCGGTTTAGAACAGAGGGAAGCTGGGTTTTTAAGTGTTAGCTAGGTTGTGTTTACCTACGTATGTTTAGCGAGCAGGACCAAGGCAGTAAAGCAGCAATCATGGAGTTAAGGACACTGCCGAGAGACGAATTGTTGATTGTTGCTGAGGAACTGGGCCTAGAGGTACACAAGGAAATGCTAAAATCAGAATTATTGCAGCTGATTTCGGAACAGGCGAGTGAGGAAGACATCGAAATTGGGTCAGAACTTTTGGGGAAAAGGGATAAACAGGACAGAGAGAGAGAAGAACAGGTCAGAGAGTAACGCGAGAGAGATCGCGAGTTAAGAAAAATGCAACTTCAACTTGAAAGCAAACGTTTGGAGTTGTCCCAAGGAAGTGAAGGGACTTTGGGACTATCAATTGAAGCAGAATCATACCGCATGGACAGGTTGTTATAACTATTTCAGTTCGGCAACGACATAGGCTTGTTCCTAGAAAATTTTGAAAGGACTTGCGAGAAGATGAACCAAGGTACGAGTACATGGCGACAGCGGTCGCTGTCTGTATTTTCATGTGAGGCTGCGGAAGTAATCGCCAGACTCAGTGTGGAGGATGCATATGATTATGCGAAAGTTAAGACAAGTCTTTTGAAGAAGTACCGCCTTTCAGCCGAAGCTTTTCGGCAAAGCTTTAGAAGCACGGGCAAGAAGGATAGCGAGGGGTATCTGGAGTTTGCATATGGCCTAAAGGCAAACCTAGTCGAGTGGCTGAAAAGCGCGGAAGCGTACGAGAACAGAGACATGATCATTGAATGCGCGTGTCTAGAGCAGTTTTACAGAAGCATCCCACAATCTGTGAAGATGTGGCTGCAAGACAGAGGAAATGTAAACGCTGTGGAAGGGCGGCTGAATTAGCCGAAGAGTACGCAACACGTAGAAGGCTGTACGCTGAGGACGGAAATTTGGACGGTCGAAATGGACCGCGGAAACCATTTCCGTTCATAAAGGGTTCGCAGACTAGAAAATCGGAGCCTGTAGACGTGGAGGAAAAGCCCTCAGAAAAGAGCGAGGAGAAATCAAAGGGGGAAACCGTACAAAAAGAGAAGAAAATTCGAATCTTTTAGACCAATCCGCTGCTATAAGTGCCACAAACTCGGACATATCACTGTAAACAGTGCGAAGCCTAGCGTAGTTTTCTCTTACGTGGAGGAAAAAAAGAAACGAGAATATGGAACTTTAAGCCCATGTCTTCACGACATGCAAGTTAGTGGGAAGCCATGCCGGGTGCAGCGAGACAGTGCCGCCACTATGGACATTGTCTATCTGTCTTACGCGATGGTTGATGACTACACGGGAGAAGTAGCATGCATCAAACAGGTTGTAGAGGAACACAGCGTGTGTCTGCCCATGGCCAAAGTGAAAATCAGTGGACCATTCGGGGAGCTAGTGACCGAGGCTGCAGTTTTCAGTTTTGTCACAGTAGTATCCCTACATTTTTTCAAACCGTTCGGAGCAGTTACTACGTGACAAAGGGTTTAAACTAGGAGAGGGCGTAGTACAGGCATTGACGCGAGGCCAAGCTCGTAAGATCGCGTCGCATTAGGCTGAAAATGCACAAGCTGCTCCAGCGGAAGTAGCAAGAGAGGTAACTTTAGTCACCAAGTCCGAGCTAGGCTCGAGGGACAAAAAACGGTTGACGCAAGCCTGCCAGCTGACCAGCTCAATGAGAGGGTATCACTAGGGTGTCAAAGTTCACGCCTGCAGGAAGAGCCAGCTGACGCAATCGCAAGCGAGACAGGATCGTTATTATCACCGGGCTCCAAGAACTTTGATCAGCTCTTACGTGTGGACAGAGACTCAGTGGCAGCCGAGCAAAAGAATGATGTCAGCTTAGCTAAATTACGTCCCGCAGCTAAAGAAGGTATTGCTGGGCGCAACGTCACGATACAAGAAAGAGGAGTATTGTTGTATCAGCGCTAGAGAGACTGAAATGGCAGCATTCTAGATCAGTTAGTCGTACCTTCTAAGTACAGGGAGGACTTTTTGAGTCACTGTAATGGAAATGGGTGGTCCGGCCACCTAGGCATAAACAAATCAAAGGAAATATTGCTCATGGAATATTACTGGAATGGCTGCTTCAAAGACGTAGAAAACCTTGCAAGATCATGCGCTTGGCTAAACCAGGAGAAACCTGGAAAGTTTCACTAAACGTAGAGCCCTTAATAACAGAACCTTTCAGCCGACTTGTGATAGACACGGTGGGGCCTCTACCAAAAACAAATTCGGGTTACATGTACTTGTTTACCACGCTGTGTCCGGCTACAAAGTTTCCAGAAGCAATCCCTCTGAAAGAGCTCAGCTCCACCGAAGTAGTAGACGCGCTTTTGACAGTATTCGCACGAGTTGGGTTTCCAGCCGAAATTCAGGCGGATCAAGGGTCAGTATTCACCAGTGAACTGACTTCCACATTCTTGCAAAAGTGCAGAGTAAAGTTGATACACAGTTCCGTCTATCACCCTCAGTCAAATAGTGTAGAGAGGTGGCATTCAGTGCTTATGCGAGTTCTGCTGGCGCTATGTTACGAGCACAAGGAGGACTGGGAGAATTGGCTTCTGGCCACTTTGTTTGCTTTGTGAACGGTTCTTCATGAGGCTACAGGGTTGTCGCCAGCAGATCTAGTGTAGGGTAGGACACTCCGTTCTCCACTGAGAATGTGGAGAGAGATGTGGGAGGAAAGAGGAGAGAGTCCAACAGTGGTACAATACATTTAACGCCGGAGACCAGGTAATGACCCTAAAACCATCAAGAAGAACCAGCTCAAAGTTCACCGCGACGGACCCGTTAAAAGTGTTTTACAAACTTTCAGATACTAACTATGCTGTGAAAATGCCCGGTCGCAGGAAGGAGGTGAGGATATACCACTGCAATTTGATGAAGCCGTACGTCGAGCGGAGCGGAGTCGTTAACTGTACCATCTAGAAGCAGGATGACACTAGTACCGAGGTTGATGAGCCTAAGGCAATCTCCAACTCTGAAATCAGCCTGGAAGAAGTGGTAAAACATTCAGTAAGCTCGCACGCTTTTAGACTCGAGCAGCTAGATGAGCTAAGAGGGCTGTTCGTAGAATATCTCGACAGTGAAGAAATAAAACGAAGGACACCGACCAACAGAAGTGATAAAAAATGAAAAAATCTAAAAGTCATTTCGGCTTCGCTACGGAAGCCTTGTTTACAATGGGATGACGGAAGGTTCATGGAAGCTTATGTATGCTACAGAACGTGACGTAAGCAGCGCGTGTATAACGGGGGGAGGGTTCGCTCATTTCGATTGAGCGTGTGACGTGTTTTCTGTATCTCCAGTGATTCCAGATACAGCCGCGATTTTAGGTTTCTTTCTTGGCCGATAATTCTCGAGCGATCCCAGTCGATCTTGTGGCTCGTCGCATCCGTGTGCTCGGCAAGGGCATTCGACACTGTACGTTTCTTTTCGACATCTTTCTGATGTTGCCTCAGTCTTTGTTTGAAGTTGCCCGATTCACCGATGTATGCGTTGTCGCAATCTGCGCAGGGTATCTTATAGACCACGCCGGGAAACGATTCTCTCGGAAGCCTGTCCTTGCCGCCGACGAGCGCTTGCCTCAGCTTACACACGGGCACGTGCGCCACCTCAACGTCATAACTGCGTAGAACGCGAGACAAGGTTTCGCTTATCCCTGGAACGTAAGGTATGGCAGCACGCTTTCTTGGTCGGGGATTGGCGGGATGAGCTGGATTGGACAGACGGCGTTCCACAGCACTCAAAAAGGATGTGGTATAGCCGCTTGCCGAGAGATCACCTCGCACGTGGTTCAAGTCAGTGGAACGACTTTTTGCTATGGTGCAAATGCGGCTCGTACGGTTGAGCATTGAGGCAGCAACCGACCTTTTGTGAGCGTCTGGATGAACGGAATGAAAGTTCAGGTAGCGGCCAGTGTGTGTGTCCTTACGGTATACGCTGAACGAGAGCCGTCCATCGCGTCTGGTGACAAGTACATCTAAAAAAGGTAGTGTGCTGTCGGCCTCTGTCTCAACTGTGAATTGGATGGCCTTTTCTTGACTGCTTAGGTGCGCAGTGAACGAATCCAAAGCGCTGCGCCGAATCGGACAGAAACAGTCGTCCACATAGCGCCGAAAAACTTTTGGCCTAGGACTGAAGGACGCGAGAGCACGCCTTTCCAAACATTCCATCGTAAGATTGGCAGCAGTAACAGAGACGGATGCACCCATTGCCGTACCGTGGACTTGCTTGTAGAAGGCCTTGTCGAAACAGAAGTACGTGTTTCCAAGGCAAAAACAGAGGAGCCTCTTGAGGTCGGGAACGTCAATGGACGCCACGATCGCTGAATCTCGACAGATTCAGCGATCGGCCAGGTAGAACCGAACTAATAACGCATGAAATAGAGCTGACATCAACCGAACCCGTAGGATCAAAGCCATACAGGGTGTCTCCACGACTGAGAAATTATTGAGGCAGAGATACAGCGCATGTTAGAGTTGGGAGTTATTGAGCCCGCTGAGAGTGACTACACGTCACCGCTAATACTTGTAGAAACCCCTAACAAGGACCCTCGTCCGTGTGTTGATTACAGAAAGTGAAATGCTATCACTAGGGATCAGCTGTACCCGATACCCAACATTCAGGAACGAATTGAAAGAGTTAGCGCTGCTAAATACATTTCAACTACGGATCTCCTGCGGGGATACTGAAAAGTTCCCTTTCAGAAAGTGCCAGCCGCTATGCCGCATTTATCTTACCTGTAGGCACTTTTCGCCCTCTCGCCCTCAGTTTCGGGCTGAAGAACGCGCCATTTAGTTTCGAAGTTAATGAATATTGTCCTAAAAGACTTGCAAGAGTTCGCCTTGCCATATCTTGATGAAGTAGAATTTTTTACGGACAGCTGGGAACAGCACATATCGCGCCTCAAACAGGTGTTCTCACGGTTGAGGGAAACTGGCTTAACGTTGAAGGCGGAAAAGTGTAGGTTTTGGCTGCTCGCAGTTTACTTATCTGGGCCATGTTGTCGGCCAGGGAACGAAACGGCCCGCCGAGCTGAAAACAGCTACGATTGGAGATTTTTCACAGCCGCGCAGAAAAACAGACATCCATTAATTTTTGGGACTTGTGGGGTACTATGAACGGTACATTCCGAATTACTCGCAAATAGCAAGTCCTTTAACGGACGCCCTCTGAAAATGATCACCGAGTAACGTGCACTGGGATAAAGACAAAGAGAACGCTTTCCAAGGTTTGAAAACGCTATTGGTTTCTCGTTCTGTGCTTCGCGCGCCAGACTACACATAGGAATTCATAGTTCAGTGCGACGCAAGCGACAGAGGTGTGGACGTGGTACTTAGTCAGGTCTGCGACGATTATGAGGAACATCCTATCCTCTATGCCAGCCGTAAAGTAACTGTAAGAGAGGAAGGTTACCGCGCTTGAGAGAAGGAATGTGCGTGTTTGGTTTGGGCAGGCTCGAAGTTGTCGCGTTACTTGTACGGAGCGAGGTGCACCTTCGAGACCGAGCACTGTCCTCTGATGTGGCTCAATCAAATGTCACACAAAAAGGGCCGCTTTCTCCGATGGAGCCTCACTCTCCAAGGGTACAACTTCGTCGTTAGATATAAGCAGGGAAAGTTGCATAGCAATGCGCATGGTTTGAGCAGGCGCCCTTGAATTCTGCGTTTAGGGATCCCGCCTACATTTTTGGATTGTTATTGTTCATTTTGTTAAGCCAAGAAGATCCCCTCTCATCAATGATTGCTCAATTTGTCAGCACGAAATTCCTTCAAAAATTGGCGTAGCAAAATGCAGCATTTTTAGTTTCGGCTATTCTGTTTTCATTGAAGCCTAGCGGGTCTAAAGTGAGATACAAGATCGTCATTTCGGCGTAGAGCCGTGTTGTGGGGTTTGTTTTGCAGTTGCCTGTCCTTGTTGGATGCTTTAGGGGCGGTGTCATCATTTCACAGCTGGTCGCTGCAAGCCAAGGCATCGCCCCCTTGCCACCAGCCGTTCTCTTCCTGCCCAGCGGTTATCAGCACTGGCCAGTCGAGATGTTCCGGGCCATGGAGGGGCTTTTACGTTCGACCGGCAGGGGTTGGCGATCTTCGGGGAAGCGACCGTCGCAAAGGCGCTGTCACATCGGCAGCGGCGACTCGCTTTGTAAGGACGACAATGCGCCGCGTCCCCAATGGAATGGCTCCGGGATGTCTAGACCACGGCCGCTCGATCCAAAAGCACAAGGTGCGGCCCGCTGCGTCGCGCCTGAACGTCGTCTCGGGCCTTGTTCTCCGTGCGCCCGCTGCGGCGCCACTGCTCGGGGATGGCTGCTCACAGAGAGCGCCTTCACAGGTGCGTCGACACGCGCTATTTCCACTCTAGTTAAGGCGTCAATAATGCGTTTTATATTTGGAAATTGGAGACAAAATCTTTTAAGTCGTCATTGGAAGTGCTGATTACGCCACAAACGCCAACAGATTGTCACAGGGGTGGAAATCTGTTCTAGAATACGCCTGAATGCTATCCGTGACGGTTGCCCGTAAAATGAACGGCCGGGTGATGAACTTCCATCGAGAGGTTCTGCTTCAAGCAGTCTATCAGTACTTTTATTCACTTCTCGTGAACATCTACGCAAAGTAAAAACATTAAATAGCGGGAACTTGTACCGAGTTTCTCAAGTAATGCAAACTAATTTAGATGAAGCACGAGATTAATGCATATCGCACGAGGCAAACACGTCCTGACGCGAACCAACTTGCTCACACACACGCACGCGAAAAAGCACGAGATTAGTGCATAGAGCACGAGGCAAACACGTTCTGACGCGAGAACCAACGCCCGCTTAGCCCCGGTGCGAAGTCGCGAAAGCATCCCCGAGCAGTGGCTCCCTCACCAAGAAAAGCGGTCGCAACTGTAAACTCGGCCGAGATGCGCCGGCCTATTGTCCGCGGCGCGACGTAGCTGGCCGCACCTTGCTTTGCATTGAGCGGCCGTGTCTAGACGCGGTAAGCGGACCAAGTATTGTTAGTGGATTCGCCGTCAACCTCACGGCTTGTTCGAAGCGGGGGAACTCCGGAAAGAAGAGGTTTTGCGGTGCTGTCTCACGGGCCTTAGAAGTCGTCAGTCACTGGACAGACGCGGCGGCCACTGTTTGCGGAGTCAACACTGGGATCAAGAGGCGCCTGTTCAGAACAGGACCCTTGTGTGCGAAAACCCTCTCACCTTTGTGTGGACAGGGCAGCATATGCGGAAGTCAGTGCGTAAACCCTCCCTCTCAAAGGCGGGTCGGCTACGATGTCTTTGCACGCTCCCAATTGGTCGAAGGTCAAACGGCTGTTTTTCCTCACCTAGGGATCTAAGGAGGACAGAGTGTTTATAAGCAGCTGTTGCGCGGCTTCTGAGTGTGCATTCTCTCTCATTCATGCTAGACTGATGAAAGGTAACGTTCTCATGTAAATACTGCAAATAAATCCTATATTCTTCGCTTTCGATGAGAACAAGTCTCTCATTCAACAACGTCCTCAACGTGGATAAGTTGGACGACGGCATGGGCCACCTACCACCTATTTCATGCCCGACCCCAATCGTGACAGTACCAAGAGAAGGGAAACGGCAGTCGAAAACTGCAGAATACTAGGTGTAGCGATGAAATTAGGAATGTCGCGGGCGCTACTTGGAATCGGTTGGCGCAGGACAGGGGTAATTGGAGATGGCAGGGAGAAGCCTTCCTCCTGCAGTGGACATAAAACAGGTTGATGATGATGATTATGATGACGATGATGATATTCAAAATCAAGTCAGCGTAGGTTCAATGTATTTACCAACTCCCAAGGTGCTTTCTTTGTTTTAATATTGGTGAAGCAACATAACCATATTGTTATTTATATAGCTGTCAGCGGGATGTTATTATTGCATTGAAAAAGAAACAACGTGCTCACTTTTCTTACACTGCACATGCGTATCCTGCCATTCACACTTCGGTCAAAGCTTGTCACTGAAGATAATCTCAACGGGGCTCTTCGACACTTGGTGACCTGCCCCTGATCTCAACTCACAGGAGGCTCAGGTGGAACATTTGTCCAGTATGTATGCCAGGCCAACCCTCTTGCTGCAACACCACCACCACCAATATGCTGATCTCACTGCAATCGGGGCCATTGCTATGCGACAGGGATAAAAAACGTGAAGCGCTTCATGTGCTCATGAGTCACGGTTTGAGGAGGCGATGGTGACCAAGCCAGAGCCACTCAGTTAACCTAAGTGCACAAGTTTCTATTGTGCAAGGAAAACTGCACACCTCCTTGAGATAATCAGGAAAATTTGTTGTTTCGAATGGCCTGCACAATATCTAAGCAGAAACGACGCCGATTGAACTCAATCAGCAGCGTCTTGCGTTGCTCAAATGCTGCTGCAACGGCTTCGTTCTATA
The DNA here is from genome assembly GCF_023375885.2 of Dermacentor andersoni. Taxonomy (NCBI): domain Eukaryota; kingdom Metazoa; phylum Arthropoda; class Arachnida; order Ixodida; family Ixodidae; genus Dermacentor; species Dermacentor andersoni. Next base: position 18,913,528 of record NC_092821.1, read on the forward strand.
AAAGCCCCTGTGGGCTATCGCGACTAGTCTCCCACTGACTGACGAACTCGCTTCGTGACGAGATGTGCCAAGAACATTTGGGCATAATTGCTGACGCATGCCGGCACGGGGGCACAAGTGAAGTCACAGACAATGGGAACATCGTTCCCCGAGTCATCAAGTAAATGTGACGCCTATACCACATGTAAGACGAGTCCAGAAACAGTTGCTATGGCAGAACATAACGTGTTGGGATCAGGGCATCGCGAACTTCGCGAGTACTTCAGCAGCGGCACGAATTCATATAGTAACGAGCTCCGGCCGAAGGTTACGTCCATTATGATTTTCGCGATTATGTCTACTGAGCAATTAAAGGAGCGTTGTTGGGGATACTGTGATATTAAAGATAGTGTAATAAAATCATTAATGTTCAGATTTCTTTGTCTTCAACTACCTTTATACTCACAGACAAGGCATTTACTAGCAGCGTAAGGTGGCACCACCTCCGTGGAGAACTCGATCCTTCATTCTGTCGGATGACCGTCAATCTTTGCGTTCGCACCTTTTCAGAGGGCATTTGGATAAGGCATGTAAGTCCTATAGACCTAGTTTCTTGTTCAGCGGTTAGTACAACTCAGTTAAAATGCAACTTATTCCATTTAGTGACTTGGTCGAAATTAAATTCCCGGGTTTTAGATGCCAGAACCATGATACGGTTATAAGGCACGCCGTAGGAGTGAACTACGGATTAATTTTGACCACCTGGGGCTCTTTAACATGGGCCCAATGCGCGGCCCAACGCCGTTTTTTGCTTTTCGCCCCAATCGATATACGGCCGCCGCAGCTGGCGTCTTTCTTCACAGCATATTTATACCTAGCACTGCCAGCCAGAATTATTCGAATTTCAGCTGTTTCGTATTGCAGTTAGGAAAGACTATTCGAGAGAAACTGAAAATTCTGGAGATTTAATTTAACATTTTAATGACACAGTTGCTCTAGGAAAGGCGAGTGAAAAGACAAGAGTCGTTGGTGAGGCGACGATGGCGTTCTTCTAGCTGCAGGTTACTTTATTCTGTTCCGGTCAGCCACTGCCGAAATTTAATTGGAGCGTGGCGTAGATATGGCCACATACAGCAGAAAATACCTTAAAGGCAATAAGTTGAGCTAGTAGGCTTTTTTATGCCAATTCACTACCGCAAAAAACTAACACAGGTCAAGTCCCTTACGTCTTTAACATGCGCCAGTTTTTCGCGCTAGTAAACGTGCATTTCAACACAAATGCCGATGCACACTGAAGAAACAGGTAGTTATAGGTGACCCAGTTTCCTCAACAATGGCATCCCTTAGAGTAAAATCTTAAAAGCTTAGTCTCACCTGGCGAGCGAAAGGACCTTCGCGAACTTTCTTCGCGGGCGTGTCTTGGGAGCTTGAAATGTTGAGTTTGAACGACCGTTTTATCTGGCGTTTGGCGCGGTGTTCTCGTACACTTGAGGTCATAAGCTAGGTCCTGTGGGAGCGCACGTTTACCTAGGGTAGTGATGGCGTGCGCGAAATCCATCACAATCTAGCCAGCACGCGTTCAAGCCATTGTTCGTGACGTGCACCTGCTGAGACCTGCCTCTTCGTGCAGGTCGCGTCAGCTGTGTCCTTCCGACCGCAATTGTAGATTCCGTTTTCGTGTGACGTTGCTTCTTGCACAATAGCGTTGCTTCTTTGCGTTTAGAGTGGAGCCCACGTAAAGAAGAAAAGCAGCTCTTTACGCCTATTTAAAACGGATCTCTCGATGGTGTCGCTAAACGTTACTAATGGTTTCTTGGGCTTTTCGAGAAGCCGGCTGCGCATAGTGTAGAATGTCACTCTCGTGTAGAATTCTCACTTGTGTACGCTCAGCCTTGGTGACATAACTGACGCCAGAATTTGCAAGCAGCGGAAATTTAGTTGTTCTAAATGGCACTTCAGTTGGCGAAAAAGATATTCCGCTTTTCTTTTGTCAGGCGGTGCGGCTCGCAGTACGCACAAATCCCAGCCTCACATATTACGCCGGGTCACGCGTCGTGCTATCAACCACTACGGACAATACAGGGGCCTACAGTCCCTGAAAACAGCGCGCTGATTATTTCGAAGACTATGCGAAGCCTGTACAGTTTAATTATTTCTGTAAAAAGTCTCAACATCCGAAAATGCGGGGCTGCCCACCGCTTGAACGTGGAAACCCACTGCTTGCTGGAGCTCTTTTATTTAATAATCGTCGCTTCCATTGTACGTGACACTACCTCCATCGTGTTAAAGAGCCGGAAGTTCCCCGGCGTGGTTTAACCAGTCTTATAAACCGAAAGGCGCAGTTTCTGCTCACTCTAGTAGTTACGTGCAAATCTAGCTCGCTTAAAAGAAGAAAGGCAAAGTGGTTGAGAAAGTGGCCCCTTTTCACTGTGAATACGGTGCTTATCTTTATTATCATTTACGAGTGTGCGAATATCCGAAACTTTCTAATAACGAATCGAATATTTCCCTTTTTGATTTGGTCCTCGAATCGAACAGTAACTACTTAATTACGTCAAAGAATAGAATAGTCACCAATTGAAACTCTCAATATATTTCGAATATATTTTAATACATTGCATCGTCGACTGTACAGGATCAGTCATGGAACTGAAGCAAGAATGTGACAACTTTCATTCTATCTGCAGCGGACATGGCGTACTAGAGCACGCTGTGCCGATATGAGACACCTAGACGTTTCAGGCTAAATACCGTCGAAATGGATGGGTAACTGGGCGAATTGGTATTCATTCATGGCTAATAACTACAGCGGACTAAAGCCGAAGGCGAAATAACGAGTTAATATACATTGGAACTGCGCATGCAGCGAGAAGTCATCAGAAGCAACCGTGGGGAGATCAGTTATTACTTAAAAATAATAAACAAGAGAAAATATTAAGAAGTTACAAAGCAATCAAAAGCAGCGCGCTGCTCGCCTATCGCCGATTTGTGCGATCTAAATATGAAATGTCCTTTTTTGGAGGGCTACTGAAGGCTGACTAACATAACCTGGTCCTGCTTTCTGTATTCTACAGACCTGTCGATTCTGTGTTTCACGTATCGGTTCTGTATTTCACGTTTCGATTGGTCTGGGTGGCGAAACAGAATTTTGGTCCGAATGATTTCTGCGCTGTACCCGCAATCATGGCAACTTCAGCGCAATTTGGTGCTCTCTAAGGCACACGATTAAGCACGGCCCTGATTGCCTTACGTCACAATCAGAGCCGAGACAAACTGCTCTTGAGCGTTGTTTTGTCAGTAAACAAATAAACAGACAAGCAAACATCTGGCCGCATGCAATTGGGATGTTCTATGCTACGGTAATTGCGCAAGACACAAGCATGTTAGTGTACCTTACAAAACAGCTACCTTCTTTCAAGTTCATCATGCACCAACTGGCACAAGAGCTTGCTTGCGCTAATTACAAGACAGGCCTACTTTGCATTTGCGCTTTCTTCTACGCGTTTTCGTACAACTGTGCAGGCGCTTCCCACTTTCTTCTTTGGAAGAACCAGAACCATGGCAAGATTCTATCTTTCTCGACCTGCGTGAAAGCTGGTGGACATATGGTATACGAGCTATTCTTCCTTTCCTTTTCCTTCGTTGGTGCTACATCTTTGGCCTCCATGGCAAGCTTCAGTTCTCGTATGAGCTTCCCACAAGCCAACAATAGCACGCTGTCAGAATGCCTGGCTTTTTTGAGCATGTCAATCTGTGTATTAACACTTTCAGCCATTTCATGCTCACATGACTTTATAATTGAAGACCTGAGGCTTGAAACACCGAAGCCATTGTGTATGAATTTAGAGTGAGCAGAATTGAAGGAAAGCGGCAGTTTTGAAAAATGAGGGGAATATTCTGAGCATAAGTAGTCCCAGTAAATCCACAAACTTGAAAATCATTTCTGAGGGCCCTTCGCATGCGAATTTTAGGCTACGTCCTTGCTCCCTAAAGGATTTCAGAATATCGATCACGTTATTGGTAGCATTACACCTTTCTACGATTATGATATAGTCGTTACGTACCGGAAGACGTTCATTGCGAGCCCGTTCGAATTACTTTCAAAGCTTTGTCGACTTTTCCCCAGAAAGATGTTGCAGAGAACTGGCGCTACTTACCTTCGAACCGATGCATAACCCCGACTATTCAACCTATACAGGCCCCTCCCAACCAAGGAAAGTCGACTTGGTATGGAACGCTAGAAGCTTAAGAAACGCTTCAATGAAACTTCACAGTTGTTTCGAAAACCCTGATCATCGTCGTACACTTCCTCACACTTTTGAGTAAACAATCCTGAGGCTAAGAATAATGCAGATCTTGCACGTCTATAGTAAAGGCAGACATCATTCATGGCTATGGCCAACTAGAATGTCCAACAAATCCTAAATTCAGCAGTACATGCAGGTCAATTATGTAAAGAAAATTCAGATATCATTGCAGATAACCGAAGACGACGTGCAGCCCGTCGTCTACAGTTTCTACTCGGCAAGTACAGCCCGGAATATCATGTCCTATTTGTGCGTGTTGGCTGTGTAGAAGGAGACCAGTCGGCTTTCTTCTTTAACTTTCCAGTGATGGCTTTCAAATTAAGGTCATTCACTAGCTCGAGCGCACGCTGTTTCACCTTGGCAGGCGTTTCTTTTACTTTAACAAAGTTCTTCTCTACGGTGACGCTGGCTTTCTCAAGAAATTCACCTTATGAATTAGCAAGAATAAACTTTCCTTTTCGGACCCTAGGCACCGAAGTCTACTATTCGCCCAAGGCGCTTTTATTTTATTTTGCTTCCATGATGTCTTGGTAGTTGTTGAGCGCATTCAGAAATGAAACTGTCTTGCCTCCTCAGGAACCCGCCTAGACACTTTTGCACAAAGCGATGTTTTCCACGCCACGGAGGAAAGGGTTCAACGAAAATTTCGGCCCAAGTCAAGGACTTTATAGACTTGGACTGGCCGCTTGAGACAATTTTGCGTGTAACTGCGGGCTTCTTTCACGCTCGAACAAATACTTTTATGTACCACGTATTCAGGCAACAGAAAGCTGTATCGGGAGTTTTTCATGTCGCTCTACAATTTTCTCAAGGACACCTTTCATCTAATTACAATATTTCAGGAGTTGACCAATCAATTAGGACTTACCTGTTAGGTTGAATGAAAAAAAAATAATTGTAGTATCTCCAAGTGACGTCAAATAACATTGCCTTGGTTCTGTCCAGCTAAGTGGCATTTGCATATTTTTAATGTTTGGCTGAAGTCATGTTAGTCACCCTGTATAGTGCTCCAATGATACGACGCACAAAGTGAAAACATATTTTCGAACGTATTGGCCGGCGATCGACCTTCAGCGGAAGGTGTGGTGGAGCTCATGCAGCGCCCGTTATTGCGAACAAACTCAGACTCAAATCTCGCGCCTTGGAGTCGGACTCCGGCACGCACCGCTTCGTCTATGCGGCGCCACCATCGGCGCTCGTCGGGCGCTTTACGGCGAACCCGCAGGAGGGGGAGGACGCATCGTGGACGAGGAGGACGGTGGGAAAGGAGGCGTTCCGCAATCCCCACCGCCGCGTGCGTTGCGGTTTCTCGCGTGATGAGGTCCACTTCGGAGGAAGATCCTCGCGGCGCCAAGAGTCGAACGGCGGCGGTGGCTCGTCACGAGAACGCGACGTGCATGCTGCTTGTACTGCTGCCGGCAAGTTTGTGCAATACGCGTTCGACGCTTCGTCGCCCGAACGCATGCTCGTCGCGGTCACTGCCTCCGGACTCTTGACACCACGCTCCTGTGCGACCGGGGGCAGCTCCGATCAACCGACCGAGGATGCAGACCAGCGCCTGTCGCCGAGTGCGTGACATACGTGGTCCGAAGGCTATGACAGTTCTCTGGTGTGCAAGCGCTTCAGTGAAACTTTGCAGTGTTCAGTGATTGGAGTGTTTAGTTCTTTGCACCGTGCTGTGCTTTGAAGAAGTCAGACTTTGCCGCTACGACAAAGAAGCAGATGCGACCCCGCATTGAATTAATCGTTTCTTCCACTGCCTGTCAGCTCAACGTGACTGTTCCTTCCTTTAGTACCCATTTAGGATGCTGTGTTACATTGTCATGTGTAGTGATGTGTCCTGCGACGTGGACAAGCGGCTTCAGTGTGTTGTGGAAAAGAATTCCGCGGGCATCCCGATTGTGCGCTCGTATGAAAATGGTGCGTGCGTCTAGACATGAAATACGTGTTGCAAGGGTTGGTGGAATTAACTGCGAGATTAGTTGAAAGAAAAATGGCAAATTTAACCGAGCACCTTACTTGGCGTTCTGCAAGTGCTACAAGTCGAATACCTACTTCCTGGGAGCTAGGCAGGCCTTCCTGTGCAATACACTGCTTTTTCACGAAAACCATCCCGTCTTTGTTAAAGGTGTAACGAACGTTTGACCCGTCGTGTCAGTAATTGGTTTGTAGCGGGAACTTCTCCCGAAAGCTTCGACGCAGATATCTACACACGTACCAGTCATGATGCGACTGTCCCACCTCCAGTTCTTGTCTTCTTTTGCCCCAATTCACTTGCTGCGCGACTGACAGCGCCATGCCAGTGCTATGAGTCGTTGCCTCTGCTCGCCGAAACATGACGACGACGGACGCGCTGCTTCCCGATCAGCTCTACCAGGACGAACCGTGCGCCGAGTGGATGGAGGAGTACCGTCGAGAGCTGCGCAGGATACGGCGCAACCTGAAGGTCATTCAGGATCTGAAGCAGCGCTTGCCGCAGGCTACGTGCGCCATGCTGCCGCCCCGTTGTTGTGGTTCCGCGTGTGCGTGTGGAGCGTGCAGTGCGGCGACATGCGCCGGCCCAGTGCTCAGTGTCAGCAGGGTCCCCAGACACGCTCGGCATTCCGGGGCGAATCGAAGGATACTCTCGCGCCATTCGGGTGAGTAACGGGGGGCTTTGTGCACGCGTTCGGAGCACGCGCTTACCTTCTGCTGCGGGTGGTAGTGAAAACGACATTAGTTTAAAAAATAAAATGTGGCCAGTCTCGCATTCTCTATACCAGGGAATCTAAGCTGCAATCCATGATGTAGGAGAGCAGTGAAGTAAGATAGATTCCGTTCTGCGGGGAATTTTCTCATTTATCCTAGCTCCTTCATCGCTCGTGCAGCTACGTTGACTTGGACCGGTTACTTCAAACCAACCGGAAGCGCTACCTTTCCTTTTTTTTATGCACATGTGTGTACTGTTGCACCGTGTGCTTTGTTGATAACGATGTTTCTTCTGGTCAGTTTTCGAGCGGTCTCTGATATCGCGCTTTAGACTTACACTCGCTGCAGAGAAGATACACGAGTGCGGTACCTCACCCTCTTACGCCGTCAGGCTCGTCGCTCCGTAATAATCAGATTGGACGCAAACAGCGAATGCAGCGGTGTTTTATCGAATCGATGTAAGCACATCATGTTGCTTTATAGAACGTACGAATGTAACGTTGCAGTGAACTGCAGCGCACACCGGGAGAAGCACAGGAAACGAGTCGTCGTTTCCTGCCCTCCTCCCAGTGTGCACCGTATACTATAGTTCGCGGTAACGTGGAACACCACCAGCCCGCTCTCGGAGCTTGTTGCGAATGTACTGAACGGAGTCGAGCAGTGTTAACTCCATTTCACCACGACGGACTGTGCTGTCTAGCTTAGCAGTGGTCACTGCCGATTGTACCTATCTTTGCGGGTACATCGGCACGCCATTGAATTTCCCCGTATAATTTTTTTTCACTGCCTGATTGACTACACGCGATCCTCCACAGCTGCGGCTGAGTAGAACAGCCAGACACATGTTACTATTAGAGTGACAGGTACAACGTCTAAAAAAAAGCACACACGCTTGGTGTGTGTGTGTGTGCGTGGCGGGTAGAGGGGGGGGGCAAGCGCGCGCGCGCGTGTGTAAGGGATGGGTAATGTTTACAGAGATCATGTGCTACGTTCTTAAAGGCAACTGAAACGACACTATAGCCTAAGACATTACTGCCATTTATTTGACGCACGTCTACTAGCAAAACTAGGAGTTCCTCAAGTGCTCTACGTCTAAGTCCTACATGTTGTTCGCATCACCTTCAGATCCACGTCTACGTGGTAGGCGTAGAGCATCATACGTACGGTAGACATACGTGCTGAACAAATTGGTTAATTTGATCAACCACTTTGCATGTGTATCGACTGGAGCAATTTCTAAGCGGCATGCTTCATTTTCTACGTACGATTTTCGCAATGAATTGCACTAGAAATTTCAAAATAAGATGTCACGCAGGAAGGCTTGACTCCAATAATTGAAGGTCGGTTGAAGGTATAGCAGGTAAGAATTGTATCGGCCTACAGAAAACAGCATTTACATGCCGTAATACTGACATACCGCAACTGACTAATTTCAGCGGACCACTGAATACTTCGTGTGAGGCTGCTGTCGCTTTCTTCGACTGTGGAATTTTTGTGCCTTAGGAAACAAAGAATCTATTTGTTGCATTCATAATAGAAGGCACGTAAGTTTAGGTTACCGTGGTGCGACCTACTTATTGTACTTGCGAAATTGTTTCAAGAATAAATTAAAGCGATTCAAACTTTCAGGCGACACGTACGTGGCAGCGATATAAAACGTGTTCTACAGCCTGCGTGCACGCAAGCTTGTGTGTTTGTGTTTTATTTATTTTTTTACTTATTGCCCTTACTTCGAAAACCACATGACGGACGTCAGAAACAAGTCAAAACCGACACAGCGTCCGAGAATATTGCCTAATTGGTTCAACGAGCATGATACAAACGGACAAAAATGCTGAGAATTCATGGCACGACTTCAAGTACTAATTGCACTTATAAGGGCCCTTATTTACTTCTGTATCTCTCAAATTGTTTGGAAGCTCAAGATGAAAATCAATAGTATTGTGCTTGCTAGCACACGCGCTACTGTGAGTGTAATACTGCAAGTATTCTGGAATTCTTTCACAACGCAGCTGTGTTCCCTTCAAAACCGCAACAATAACAAAGTGCAACGCACCTTTCATCATCGGAAATTTTTTTAAGCTCGAACGGCACCTATATCTATTTATGCTGTTTTACAACTCTATTGGTGCAAGCTGCGCACTGTGGTTATGTATGTGTGAAAAACGTCGTGATTAAGGGCCCTGGTACTATAGAGCCGCAGACGGAAACATTTGTCTGATTGCGGAAATATTCACATATATGTAACTTCGACCTTGATCATGTGACATTCATCAAACGTTGTTCATGGGAAGCTCACTACGGCGCTGTGCATTTATTGCCGACAAATGATTCGCAATAGATTCGCAACCCAACGTTTGCAACATGATACTTTAACGGAACTTAACTTGCAACAGAAAATATTCGAATCCACTTTGAGCAGCGCACATAGTTTTCCTTTCGTTTGTTTGACTTCGGCTACCGACTCCGCCATCATCTAGGCACGCTGACACAGAAATGACCTTTAGCAACAGGCTTCATTCGTACCAAGGACGGTACAAAAAAAAAACAGAATTGAGGAATTGCGGTCTTATCACATACCTATACGCGAAATGTTAGTTAGTTGTCAGTTCATATAACGAGTAAGATATTTAACAGTAAAGCATGATCGCATTACCACGACCGTCAAAATTGTGTTTAGAAGTTTTCAAAGCTCTACACGCGGGCCCTCAGCATCACGCTTGCGCCATGGAAATCATGGACTGCGCACGCGACGGCTTGCCGGCATCCTAGTGTTCGTTTTATTTAGGAGAGTTCGTTGCTAAAATGCCATTTTTCTGTTTACGTTTTGTTATTGAGAAAGTCACCGTTAAGGTTCTTTCTTCTGCTCATATTAATCTTGAACAAAAATTACCCATGGTATGCAGCTCGCCTTGATAGGCAAACTGCAGAAATGTTTCGTGGATTGACACGTAAACAAACTGATGTAAGGCAGATAGCCTCTAAAACTGTGCGCAACAAAGAAAAGGGGGTGACGTCGCATTCGTAAAACCGTTATTGTCACACCCACCAATGCATTGTTTGTCAACTCTGGCTTACACGTTACCGGATCGAAAACCGCGGCGCTGTGCGTAGACCTCGCCGGGAGAAAATCATTAATTTCTCAGCTTCGTCCAACACAAACGGTCCTTGTCAAGCGGCTCGAGTTTACTTCCTAAACGGCGCATAAAACTCGGCGTAAGATTATGACGGATGATGGACGTGCTTTTGTCGGGGGTTTCGCTAATCTTGCAGAGACTCTTTATTTACAAACCAGCATGATCGTCACTAATGAAAACCCCACGTAGCCTTGTTTCACCTATGCGGTCATCCGCTTATTGCTCTTTCTTGAGGGGAGAGAGTGGAAGCAGTGTAACTTTTTAACCTTCCAATGTGGTGGTTAAAATTGGACTATTACTATGGCATTGATTATGATGGAAACCATTACTACCCTTCTCTTTCATTTACTTTACTCACACTTGCTTTGAACATACTTCGTGCTCTCTCTCTGCGTCTATTTTTTTTAAACGCTGCCATGTATAGTCTGTCCACTGTATAGTCTGTCCACTCAAGGAAACCCCGACAGCGTCGAATGCAACGTCTTCATCGCGCTATCAAGTCAACAATGGAGAAACCATTTATCGGTAACTGGCGCCACCTCGACCCAGGCATGCAGCTTCAACTTGCTGTCTGTTGTTTCCCACACGAATACAAAAAAGTGGAGTAAACAAGAAGGCAAATCAAACCGACTTTGTCGATGCGGATCACAGCGTACGAGACAATTTTTTCCTACTGAAGAGTACATTGCATTTCCTAAGCAAAGCCTTAGAACGTCTGTACAGAGGTTCGTAAAGCAAGAACAGCACAATGGCACAATCAAGCGAGAACCGACTGCATCATTCCGGCTCACGCCGTCGCAAGCTTCCTTCTCTCGGACCTTGTGGCGCAGTGTCGCGCAACTAATGACTGAGCGGAATGAACGCTAATAGATCCGCCTGGAAGACTGCAATTTAGTGGCCCACGTGCCTCGTATTCCTTGCTTCACAACGGGGCCACAAGCAGGCAGAAGGAGGACGCAGGACAGCTGCTGCCCTAACAACTTACATTTTATTTTAAGAAATATAGCACGCGTGCAAAAAAAAGAAAAGAATACGCAAATCCAACGCGCGCGGGTCAGAATTGATGTGAAGTGAAGATTATGATGAAGCGGGTCATTAAAGGCTTTACGACTGACGACGATGCGCACAACGGTGTTTACTTACGTTCTATAAAAGTGTGATCTCATCCAATGTTCGTGTTTGTCCACCATAAAAGTCACAACATTTATATGAAATTTTCATGTTTCTGCTCTAGAATTCGAGCACCAAATGAGGCCGATGCGCAATGTGAGACGTCCACGCAGCAATTTGACGAGGATGAAGGCAATCTGTGATGCTTGTCCGGAGAATGACGACAAAAATTCGTATGCACAGAGTAATAGTAGCAATTGTTGTTTTGCGATTGTTATGAAAAAAAGAACAATTATTGAAAGAGAAATGCAAATAAACGCTATCAAACTCCTACATAGTGCGAGAAATGCCAATGAAACAGTCTGCGACCACTTATTGTTTGACACATCTGCTCTCAGCCAACCGGAAAGCGCTTCTGTGTTCCTCCACAAGTGCCGATCTTGAAACGTGACGTTAGCCTTATCCCGCTAGCAAATCAAGTGGTGATTGACGCTTGACGCCCTAGGCGCGTGTCCATGACGACAGGACCCTGTGAAAGAGAGGCTAGCCTTCCCCTCTTTAGTGCGCCGTCGCAGTTTACCTAGACTGCAGAGATGTGAGGGCTCGCAAAAAAAAAAGAAAAAAAAAACAGAATTTTAGAGAAAAGAATGCTAGTTTTCTCCCAAGGCATGAAAGGTGAAAAAAAGACAACGGTTCCTAATTTTGCCGGCAAATGAAATGGATTACATTGATGGAAATTATGTGAAAGTTAGATCAGTGTCACTTTGCCACTATAATATTGCAGGCGACATACTCTGTGTAACATTTTTGATAGTGGCGCGGTCGAGCATCTCCATCATTCGCTGTTCATAATGGCTACCTGTACATACGTCACTTTTGCGAGACACATTATTCAACCTCTTCAAATGGTAACACCAGGAGGAACAGTCCTGGTAAGGCGCTCCTTCACAAAGATTAAAAAAACAAGGTTTTGCAAACTTCTCAGATATGCTTAGCATAGTCTATTTTGGACGTAGAACACGGATGTGGAAAAACGCTATTCACGTCACCTAAACCACATGTCGTGCTCCCATCGTAGTCGACACCGCTAACGCGTACACACACACACGCTATGACGGTGCTGCCGAAAGCTAAGTCCGCCAGCTTTCGACGGGAAAAGCCCGAAAAGCAGGTTTCCCGTCGTTTCCAAGCGAAGCGCACAATCGGAAGGTCACTTTGGCAGCTTTCATAGTACATTTAGAAAATATTGCACCCGTATCTGTTATCTGCGATGGAACAGTTCCACATACTTTTTTTCTCTCTTCACTGGCAGTGACTCTCGACGCAAGCCTTAATGTTGTCGTGTTTATGCTGTCCTATTTATGCTGTCTGGCTGCACAACTTCAGGTGACGCACTGCTAGCGTAATATTTCCGATGTGTTGCCTATGACCTATAATTAACTATATTTTATTCCAAGAGGACATTTGTTTTTTACTTTGAGGGGTACACTGGTGGAAACAGGCTAAATTAAACAGTATTGGTATTTCATGCTTCACACATCGCAAGAAATTCCATGAGTAGAAAGCTTTCAAAGGAACAGGCCTAGACGGAGTGCGCGTGGCAACGCTGCCCGCACTGACCCGTCAAAATGTCACGGACAGCGTAGACGTAGACCTCCAGTTAACCGTTTTTCATTAAAGCACTGCACTGAGTTCTGGGGGAACCAAAGGCTCTACGCAGAAAGTTATAATCGCTTATCAGGCAGCAAAATGTCCCAATACAAGCAAAAATTGAAATTAATGTCGCATTTAGGTGACAGCACGGAGGTTTTGATGTGAAATGAATATTAAAGAATGTTTAATCTTCATGTCTTCAGGTCTTCGCCACCATTTCCTTTTCTCTGAATGATTAAATTCAATTTTGAAATTATATCTTACCACCTTTAACTGGTTCCAAGCGTGTGGCAAAAGAGAATGCATATACTTATGGCTGATCCTTTCTCACCGCTCCGTACGTCTAAAGGCGCCAAGTTGTTTGACATAATTTTTATCATTGCAGGTTATGCAGTTGACCACGTGGCTAACACACGCCGTCGGCAATCTTAAAAATCCGGAAGTGTGCACACAGTGTGCTAGCCTCGCCTCAGTAACTGAATGAATGAATGAATGAATGAATGAATGAATGAATGAATGAATGAATGAATGAATGAATAGGCGATAATTCCGAAAGTTACCAGGAATTTCCGAAATTAAAAAAGTGCGTTGTTTGCTATACAATGTCCTTAACTTTCCAAAACATTTAAAAACACGGCTTTACAAGCAACTTCCTCTGGTCTTATTTTTACTTTCGTATGCTAAGAAATGTTAGTATATTTTCCCAATGTTTTCATGGTCTCCGGAAACGATCCTGTTTTGTTTCTTGATCTCTTTTTCCCGGCTTCGGAATTTCAGGAAATGTTGCGCACATCACTAGCCTAGAGATCGCACATCGCTCGTGTGGACCGTTTCCCCCCAGAATGGCTCGCCCCTGCTGAACGCACACGTAAGCGCGCCAAGATCGCTCGCCGTCGTTACGCGGCTCGGACACTTGAGGCCCACGCTGCCCCACTGGAACCGGAATGGCTGGCCCAACGTGAACGCTACAAGTTAATGAAATCAATCAAACCAATAAACCAATGGATGTTGTATAACTTAAAGTCAACGTACACGTTATACTTAATCTAACATCCTATCGCTCTAATTCTGCCTATGTCTTGATTAAAATTTGAATCAGGAATCGCTGCTCTTGCTCACTTTCTTTTTTTCGTTCTCATTGACTTTCTGTGGCACCATTACACCAGAAGAACCCATGCCATTTAGTCCGACTTTCAGTCCCTCTGGAACTTTCATTTCTTTCATTCTCTTGAGGATGTCGAAAACAGTGATTTGGCGTAGGAAATCAGCACACGTCGATTTATTAGGTAATCTCTCACTCTGCTAACCCACGGCTAAGATGGTACTTGGCGACATCAAGTGACTTATGAAACGCACATGTGCAAATGTCGTATGTGTACATACATCCAAAGCGTAAGGAGGCACCGCTGATGTACTGCAACAGCAACAAACAAAAGAGGGCTTAAAGCGCTTTCTGTGGATAACGCTGTGCGTGCATTTCACGATCTGTTTCTGCCATCGCTGAGTGTATTGCAAGTCTGCTTCTCTTGCTAAACGCTTGTGACTGTTCTCATTCCCTCCTAGCAAGGCGAGACCGTGGAAAAGAGACAGGTGCGTGATCAAATCAAATCATGTTAATGCTAGCTTCACGTTACACTAATTCTGCGAACATTCCGAGTTATCTAATTGACGGTTGTGTTTTAGAATACACGTAATGTGAGAAATATGTATTTGTACTATTATTCATAGCCTTTCTTGGCAAACTTGTGTTCACAACATAACCAGCAACAACAATTGGTCACTTGAGTATTTATGTAAGAATATTGCAAGGCGCCTTGCTTACTTAAAATACTTAAAGGCCTTATTCGATTTAAGCTCGAGCATGCCAGTTCAGTTTTAGATTGCGGTTTTTAGTCTTTTATATATATCGGAATCCTTCCAAAACTGCCATTACATGTTTCATTTCTTCAGACTATCCATGCCACATCTAGTGTATCATATATTAAAACAATTTTGGGCTTCTGAATCCTTTCTTCACATCAAATATTGTCCCGTATACTTCTATTTCGCAAGATATAGTCTGATGCACAAGTAAAGTATGGTCTCCTTTCTGAAGCATCATCTATATTAAGTACAACTGATCATCAACATAACGCACACGTACCATTCGCCCGTACAGAGCCATTTCGTGACTATTGTGTTACTTATACGCCCATCGAACGGAACCACCTGCCCGGCGCTGTCGTTGAACTGAACGATGTATCTGCGTTTAGGGTGGCTGTTGAAGATTGCTTGTATTATTAGAAGTGGCATCGTTATTTTTGTTCTTGTAATACTTATTTGTTACACACTCCCTCCTGTAATGCCTTCCAGCCTTGAAGGTGTGCAAATAAAAAATAAATGCCTTCGTAAAATATATGAACATCTTGCCTGCAATGCTCTTGCAGTTAATCTCAAGTTTAATAAATGTGACCAGGTGAAAGATACAATGCATAGTGAAAAGACGCCTTCGAAGATCAGCGATTAGTTCAAGAGGACTGTGGTTGAATGCAACTTGCCAGTGTAACCTAACGCTGCAGTCGCAGTGCAGCTTAAAACTCACAAGCCTTTAGAAAGTAGTGCGGCTCTGGGACAAACTGAATCATTCCTGAGGGGCGATGTCATAGTGAGTACTTTCAGTGTCTTTAGGCTGTAGGTAACGGAAACCTAGGAACGAGTAAGACTTTCGTAATGACTGGTTTTACCTGAAGCAAAGCGGTACCCATCAAAACTGCTTGCGCACCGCTGGTCTTGAATAGTCCGGTACCCTTGGTGTTCGGAGAGCAACCACGCTCCGTCCGCACTAGCTGAGCTACATGCGCCGAAACATTATCGTGTGACTTAAGTATGAAATGCTGATGCCAATTTTAAACATCATTTTCTTAGGCATTTTGGAGTGGTACAATACTCGCTGACCAAGCTTGTTGGTTCGAATTTTTTCTCTTAACACGCTGGATGGCAAGTTTGAAACATATAATTGCCAACAGCAATTGCAATTCGCGATATGATAGTCTTTAATTAGCCGCTGTTCAAATAACAGCGTAGTAGGCGAACCACGACGCCGACGTTGTTCACGCATTTATTATGTATATTGTACAAAGTCGTCAGCAAAATGAG
This sequence comes from Dermacentor andersoni, assembly GCF_023375885.2. Classification (NCBI taxonomy): domain Eukaryota; kingdom Metazoa; phylum Arthropoda; class Arachnida; order Ixodida; family Ixodidae; genus Dermacentor; species Dermacentor andersoni. The sequence goes on from NC_092821.1 coordinate 18,929,537, forward strand.
TCCAGCCTGTGTGGCAGGTGTCTTCCGTTTGCACGCGGTGACTGGATAACTGTTTTACATTCCTGCACCTCAGTGAACAACTGTGAGTCGAGTTCGTCATGACATTTCTTCATTCAGTGCCTGATTTACGTTTGATACACGTGACACTCCTTAAATGAGACTGATTACACTATAGGAGGCGTCGATAAAGCGCCTGGCAAATGCGTATCTCCTGCGGGCGAGCCAGGGAACGATTTCACAAAGCTTTTTTTTTCCTAAAGGCGCTTTGCCATTGGCCGGTCGTGTTCGCCAATGAAATGTCTGGCATTGGCATGGTGATAGGTGAAATTTTTTCGTACGAACAATTTTAGCGTACATGAACTTTTTTTTGTAAATTTGGTCCGAGATTTGCCAAACCTCTCACAAGTCTTAGAAGCTGATTAGCTGCGCATTGAAAGGCGGACATTGCTTTTTGTATATCTGTCTGGGGCTTCCAAAGCTTGCTCTAAATTCTTGACAAAAGGTAATTTACCTCTTTTGTGTGGCCATTAATATTGGCGATCCTCCGTACTTCGATTAAGGCAATTATTATGTCGCCTAGATATTTACTAGCTAGATGGCGTCACACTTAATTCGCTTGGCATGAGACAGCTCAAGATTAATGGCACAATTTTATTGATAACCGTATAAGTTGGTGTACACTAAGCCATGGTTACTCTTTTCGTCGGTGTTATAAATAAACAAAGTTCGTCCACAACGATATTTGAACAACGGTACTCATCCAGCGAAATACCGTGGTGAATGCTAATGTGCCGCTTGGCTCTTCTTTCTGTATACAGTGTGACTTAAGAAAATAATGGACAGTACTATCTCCCGCTACGTGTGAACTAATCTCGAGATAATTGGTTGGAGATAGCTCTATCGCCGTTTTCTTTTGTTGCGACGTCTCCCACTTTGAGCCGCGCACTATTGTGGTGAGAACTCCCCCTCGAATGGCACATACGAAACGCTAGAGACCGCAATAGCGTGATATGGGCCTTCGCTGCGGTGAGAACGAGGCCTTTGGCTTCTCATCGTGCACGTCGCAACGATGCGAGCGGCCGAACTAACGGGCGGAAAATCCTGGCGGCGCCGCTGCTCCATCAAGCGTGTACCAACTTTGAGCAGCGTAGAATAATAACAAAATAAGCGTAAAAAGACGCCTGTCTGCTTCTAGGACTCATTTGCGACAAGATGGAGTCGGCGCGGTAATTGCGTGCCGGAACGCAGCCACGAAGTCCCCAAGACAAGCGCTCCACGAAACCAGTTTGCGTCTGAGTTGACATTACGGTACCGCAGCATTGGAACACTAAATACGAAACAGGTCGGGAGTATACGGTTAGTTGCGTACCGAATGTCGCTACCGAGTCCATTCTTTATTGCTGTCAATCCCAAGCGACAGAACCCCTTGTGATGTCGTCTCGGGTAGCTGACAATAATTAACCCACGCCATCACTATACCACTAGCAGTTCTATATTGTCCGAAAGCAGGACCCCGGCACTGCTTGTGTACCTTATCGCGAAATTTTGATTGCGTCTTAAAGAGTAATGTACGTTTCTGCAGCGTCAACGCTGTGAGTGCGAAACGAATAATCCTATATTGCTAATATTTGCATATGCTATTACTAAAATGAAACGTCAGAAAGAAACTGTTTATAACGACGAAACATTTTGTCAGAGATTTATTAAGTTGGATCTCCCAAAGCTATATCCGGGCCTAGAAATTTGGTTCGACAGCTACAGTTTCTTATTTAGGCAATGCGCTGGAAGAATGTTTCCACCCTTAAGGGTGTTTTCTGGTCGCACTCGTAACACCCTTACCGTTACACTCTTAAACAAATGTACACCATTTGGGTCGTATCTTGCCACACAACAATAATCGTCACCGGTCTTGCTTGCGTTTCCTTTGTTGAAAACTCTGTGCTCGCTACTTTCCTGTCGAGAATGCTCTGTCATGCTCATAACGCGCGTGCCGTTCGTGACTTGGCAGTACCGCGGCTCGCAGCGTTAAAGAATGAAAATGCGGGCAAGACAGATGAAGATTGCTGTGGGGTTGCAAGATACGACTCAAAGGGTGTAATTTTGTTTCAGAGTGTAGGGGCTCACAAAAATTATAGAGCGCGACAATGGAGCTCTAGCTAGACGTACGATGACAAAAGACGTAGTTGAAAACTATGTAATCATTATGACAGCCTTGGGCACACAGAAAAATCCGACAATTTCGCAGGGACACATGTGAAACTCTCCTGTCAGACATTTTTGTGCGCTGTTAGATACGGGACCGTTTCTTGAGTCTACTTCGAGTTCCCCAGACCACATCGAATCGCACCACAGCTAATTAAGGAGCGCAGAAGCACGGGTACCAAATGCCTGAGGCACGGCACGTGCAAACAAGTTGCCGGACCCCACTTCGTGTGCAGCCGGTGGAGCTATTCACTGCTTGGCTCTTCCCGAAAGTAGAGCGAGAGCCTGGCACTGTTGCGGGTAGAGTGGGTCCCGAAGCAAGACGGCTGTAATGCGCCGTGACAACCTGGCGGCGTCGCCCCTTCCCTCTATGGTGACGGCGCATTGCAAGTCAGCAAGGCAAGACCGCAGGGAGCAGAAGGCCTTCGGATAAACACACGAGCAGCGACTCTCTTCGCCGGTTGTGACTCCATCGCACGGGCGCCTACCATTGGCCGAAAATGGCGTCACCTGAGCGGGCTCTCCCATTGGCCGAACGTGACGTGCCTTCGAGACACCGAAGGGCTTAAAAGACGCAGACCGGGAGCATTCCTGAGCATTCCTAGAGTATTCCTTGATTCATCTCTCTCGAACTTCTTGCGACGGGCCGCAGCGTCCGAGTTGCTGCCGGCCCGTAATGACACTAAGGCTGTTAATTGACTCTCACTGTAAATAATGTAAATAAACCCTCACAAGTGTTTTGTATCCCGAAGTCCTCCTCAACTCCTACAACTGGTTGCTAGCGCGGTGATCGCCTCCAAATCCAACAACTGGTGGCAGCGCTACGGATCAACCTTCGTCGAGAGAAATCCTGAGGAACTCGGAACAGCGAAAAAGAGCCTTCGTCCAAAGGAGTCGCGAGGAACCAGGAAGAGCGAAGAAGAGAGAGCCTTCGTCGAAAGAGGTCCTAAGAAACTGGGAGTAGCGAAGAAGAGCGAGCCTTCGACCCAGGGAGTCCTGAGGAACCGGGAACAGCGGACCAATGAACCGGATGGCAGGGTGCTGCAACCGTAAGTGAGCGCGTGGTTTTTTTCCTTCTGATTCACCAGACTTCAAATGTTGTTTATTCATTTTGATAGTTCTAGGAATCGGGAATTTGTTGCATTGTGTGTTTGCACAAATTAATTAAGGAAAACAGTTCTAACCACCAGTCGAGGCAGCTGCCATGGTTCTTAGAAGGTTGACGAGGTTAGACTTGTTGGTGTGCGACGACTTGGGAGTTGAGGCGGACGAACAGATGAAAACGCCAGCTATCATAATGGCGATTCAAAATAGTGGCAATGATGATAAAAGCATTGAGCTTGCTTGGGAGGTGTTACAAGAACCACGGGAGCGTGAGCGTCGTGAACGTGAGCGTGAGCGTCGTGAACGTAAGAGTGAGCGTAAGCGTCAAGAACGCGAGAATGAACGGAAGCGTGAGCTTCAAGAACTTACTCTTAGGTGTGAGCGTCAAGAACGCGAACGTGAGTATCAAGAACGTAAGCGTGAGCGTGAGCAAAAGTACGAGAGAGAGAAGGCAGCATTGTTAATAGCACAGAGACAACGGCTGTCTGAAAGTTCTGTAGGCAGTACAGAGCACAAGAATGATGAAGTGTCTAGCGGATTTTCGTCGAAAGCCGAGAAAAGTAGTAGTACCTGTGAGAGTAGCAGCACGTTCACAGGTGAACTCGAAGTGCTAGCAGCTAACGATGCCTTAGTGGCAACAGAGGCCGTTAAAGGCCAGAGTGAGATGGACGAGGTGCTGTGCCAACAGAGGACTGTAGAGACAGCTAGGCCAGCTGCGAACAAATTGGCACAGTTACCGCGCGTGTGCGTCGCATCTCATGGTAGCGAGGTCGTTAGTGACGTACAGAATACTACGGACTTGACAGACACGAGCATCCATGTCGAGTCAGATCTCCGTGCCGAAGAGAATTGCCAGGTGGGCGATGCAGTTGAGAGTAGTTCTCGGGATGGCGAGCTCCGTAGCTCAAGAGAGAACAACTGCATTTTCCAGGGATCGGTGCGGCACTCCGCCAGTCTAGGTAGCCAAGAGAGGAATTATTTAGTTAAGGATCATTCAGACTGTGCGGGTAAGAGACCGATCCGGGCCCACGAGATGTGTAACGGCCAGCACGAGGCGCGAGATGACGGCATGAAAGAGAGTTCGAGGAGAACGCGCCGCAGAAAGAAGCGCGCTAAAGATCGGAATGCGGTGACTAATGTAGCGCAGCCAGAGACTGCGATAGGCGCGAGGAAAAGAAAGGTGCGGTCGTCGGTGACGATGTTGACGCACCCAACACGTTCGAGCCACCGGTCAAAGGGAGACCGAGCAGCATATTCTGCACGGACGCGGACACAGGGCACGGGACAGCTACGTTCTTTGTCGGTCCCTCGTTCTTTCCGAAGTTCAGCGTGTAGTACAAAGAAGCGCAAGGTGGCAGGACGAGACGAAAGGATAGGGAGTAGCGACGCGGTTAAACGAGTTCGTGTTGAAAGCAGGGCGCCAGGACGCAAATTGGCAGGAGACCGTAACGTCTTGGGGGAGCTGATAGCGAGTCAACCCTTTTGTTGTTCCTCGGTAGCCAGAATAGCTTTCGAACCGCGACCGCCTCGAGTACGGCTCAAAAGTGAGTCAGTCGAAAACGTTTGGAACGGGAGGCAAACAGAGCTCCCGTAGAAGTAAAACGTTTTGTTTTGTTTTATTTTTTGAGGATTTTGAAGATTTTCGCCAATTGAGACTTAATTTCTTTCAATAAGTAAAAGTATGAGCTTTGTTTTGTTCGAGAAGCTCGGAGGTTTGAAAGATGCGTTTTATGTAAGCCCGTAGTCTCGCGAGTTAGTTAATGAGTAGATGGCTTTCTTTTTTGTGTGTGTGCGAGTTACCTGAGTGTCAAGGTTATCTGTGAGAGGCCTATGGTAACGCGCGTGTGTTTTAGTTCACCTTCTTTTTCTTATAAGCGTTTTTTTATTTTCTAAGGTTAACCGCGTAGGCTTTCAGTGAGTGCATGATTTGCACTGAGAAGCGTTCTTAGTTCCATTAGCGCGTGTCCTGTGCGGACGGAAGGAAGCAGATTTTTGACTGGGTTGCTCGTGTGTGTTGAGGGCAGCCGTATTCTGACTTCTCTGGTTAGCGTGCCTGGAACGAGTTATTAGAAGACGCATTATTTTAAGGGTTCTGCGGAGGGCTAAGTCCCGCAAGTTTAATTGCTCGCGTAAGTTACGTGTCCTGTAGGGACTAAAGGAAGAAACTTGAGTAAGCGTAATAAAAAGTTCGCCTACGACGCAAGTACGCGTTCTGATTAGTGACCACAAGGCTAGCGCGCTTGTGTTTACGTACTTGTGAAGTTGACCAGACTGTTCAGTGGCACCAATACGTGCGATAAGTACGCCACTGTGATAGGTTGGAAACATGCTGTTCAAATAGTTAGGCCACTTAAGTTATGTTCGGCTGTTTTCATTGCTTGTTTGCAACGACGACGACCTTTTGTTTTGCTACAACAACGACACTCTGGTCTTGTCGGCATTCGGGGAGAAATGGATAGCGGTTTGGAGAGGTGGTTGGAACTGCTTTGTCAAAATTGGGGAAATAAAAGATAAGGGTTCATTTTGACTCAGTAATAGCCTGGCGAGTCAGGGGTGAAGAGCCTGCGTTTACACGTGGTGCAGCGCTGTGTTGTTTTGTTTGTTTGACGTACGTTCTCCAGGGCCTAGGATCCCGAAGTTCGTCAAACGAGGCTCGACACCAGTACCCTGCAGGTTCTTTCAGCGTACCTCATGGCCAGCGAATTGAGTTCACCGGCCATTCCGAACTTCCGGGGCGAGGACGAGCTGTTAGATACGGGACCGTTTCCTGAGCCTACTTCGACTTCCCCAGACCACATCGAATCGCACCACAGCTAATTAAGGAGCGCAGAAGCACGGTTACCACATTCCTGAGGCACGGCACGTGCAAACAAGTTGGCGGACCCCACTTCGTGTGCAGCCGGTGGAGCTATTCACTGCTTGGCTCTTCCCGAAAGTAAAGCGAGAGCCTGGCACTGTGGCGGGTAGAGTGGGTACCGAAGCAAGACGGCTGTAATGCGCCGTGACAACCTGACGGCTGTAATTCGCCGTGACAACCTGGCGGCGTCGCCCCTTCCCTCTATGGTGACGGCGCATTGCAAGTCAGCAAGGCAAGACCGCAGGGAGAAGGCCCTCGGACAAACACACGAGCAGCGACTCTCTTCGCCGGGTGTGACTCCATCGCACGGGCTCCTACCATTGGCCGAAAATGGCGTCACCTGAGCGGGCTCTCCCATTGGCCGAACGTGACGTGCCTTCGAGACACCGAAGGGCTTAAAAGACGCAGACCGGGAGCAATCCTGAGCATTCCTTGATTCATCTCTCTCGAACTTCTTACGACGGGCCGCAGCGTCCGAGTTGCTGCCGGCCCGTAATGACTCTGATACTGTTAATTGACTCTCACTGTAAATAATGTAAATAAACCCTCCCAAGTGTTTTTCATACCGAAGTCCTCGTCAACTCCTACACCTGCTTGCTAGCGGTGGGATCGCCTCCAAATGTAACACACGCCTACAATGCTGTCAGAATGACTGCATAGTTTTCAACTGCGTCTTTTGTCGTCGCACGTCTAGTTAGAGCTGCGTTGTCGGCCTCTATGAATTTTTGTAAGCCCATAACGGTCAAGGTGTTACTAGTGCTACAAGAAAACACGCTTAAGGGTGTAAAAATTTTTGGAATGTACCTGGCCCTTGCGCCGATAAACCCCATAAATCATCATAGTTTCTTTTTTTTGTTTTTAAGGTGCAGTGCAAGCGCATTATATAGAAGAAAGGAATGAGGCTGGTGTGGTCGAGAAGCAAATCCTCGAACTCGTGCTCGCCTGCACAGCTCCACACCAGCTTAACTACCACTGCGGATGGCCTCTGAGAGCTGGGAAAAGGCACGTGGGCGTAGAGACCTTGCCACAGATCAACTTTTTGCTGCTTGAAATTGTACGAAAAATGTGAAAGCTTGTATTCCGTCAGGAAACTTTGTAGTCGGACAGAAACCAAGGAAACAGAAGCGACGTGGACACTGAGGGACGCAGTTCTTATGCCCTTTGTGCCTTCGTGATACGGGTGCTACGTTTGGATTCTATATGCATAAGTAGCATGTTCTTAGTAATAAAAATTCAGCTGTAAGTCGGCGCTTGTGTTGGTCTTATAACTTCCGTGCGTGCTAAAAAAAGGTTTGGTCGTGAGAAAAAAGTGATTACTAGCACCTGATCATTTGACATTGTTCTTCCAGAACGCAGCTATGGTCGAGGAAATATTGTGACATAGCTTTCTGTGGTGTGCCAATGGATACAAGGACACCAGTCTTTTGCTTTGTTATTGCTTGGTGTCAATGCTCTCCTGTGGCAGCTGCTAGAGTTCTCGAAAATCAACTAGGCGTCGCTGAAACAGTTCAGCTTGATGTACTGTACTGTTAAAATGTTTTTAAACTTAGGAAATCTATGTGCGTTTATTCCTTACCTGCAATCCACACTCTGTTTGCGCGTACACCGCGAACCTATGCCCTTATAACTTTCCTTGACTAATGCGCGTGTACTTTTATTATTTCCACTATATATCCTGCAGCAATAATGTAGATCAAGCTTTCCGATAGTCAACAATAATGCACCAACTATAGTTTCAACCATCTCAAATGAAACTAAATTCAATTCAAATGAAGGCTAAAAAACAAGACTTTACTGCGCAGAAGTTTCTGTCATTTTCCTACCCAAGTACAGAGTAGAACGCTATAGAGCAGGTTGGCTCAGGGCGAACTCCTCGGCTTTTCGTAAGTAAATGGTCGCCTTCTTTCGTTCCCTCCTTATTGTCATTACCAGTAATATATAATAGTACAAATAAAGCTGATAGTCACTTTAGCATATGCTAAAGTGAATGGAGGCGCAAGCCTGCGCGCTCACGAGATGCGTTGTTGCTTCCTATTGCGTATTTTCTACCACCAAAGGTCGTGGGTTGGAGTACCTTAACTCTGCCTTAATTAACGGTGTGTTAATTAACTTCCTCTTAATTAAGACCATAGGTCGTAGGTTAGACTCCCATCAAAGGTCGTCGGCTTGAGTGCCCTAATTAACTATATGTTAATTAACTGTGCCTTAATTTCGCTTAGCACCCAAGGTCACTGGTTCGACTCCCACCTAGGGTCGTATGTCCGAGTGCCTTAATTAATGCTATCGTTATTAACTGTGTCTTAATTAACACCAAAAGTTGTGGGTTCGACTCCCGTACCATATGTCGAGGGTGCGGGTACCTTAATTTGCTCTATCTTAATTAACAGTTCCTTAGTTAAACGCGCATTAATTAACACCAAATGTCGTGGTTTCGACTCCCACCAAGGTCTTGGGTTTTGGCGCCACTTTTCGGTGGCTCAAAATTTTGGTGCCATAGCGCCGGACATTGTATTTTGCGACCCATCGTTCGTAGATCGACAGATCGTTCGTAGGTGGGACAGCTGATACCGATCAACAGATTAATTTGTTTATGAAATTCATCAAACATAGTATGCGAAAACACAGAAAAAGGCGGGAGTTTCCCATTGGTTTTCTAAAGAAACAGAAACGGCTATAGAACTTAGCGATCATACACACACAAAGGCTGAGCAAACTGGCCGAGATAAGCGGAAACTTGAATTTGGACACTGTCGAGCTCTTTCGAAACTCTGTTATAGAGCTGATCACTTCAACCATATTGAGCGTGCTGAAACCAGAATCACGCGTATTTCAACATATTTCTGGAGGAGTGCATGCTTTCACTCTTCTAAACGGAATGAATGAATGAATGTGTGGTGTTTATTGTCGCAATGGCCAGGTATGGCCAAAGAGCGCCAAAGCTCTTCTAAACGGAGTATCGAAGCTGCATGTGTTGTTTATGAGAGAGAGAGAGAGAGAAATAACTTTTATTTATATAGCCGGCAGATTGGGGGGGGGGGGGGGGGGCAACCCCGCTTATATGGCGGCCAGAAGCCCTTGAGCTCTAGCGGCATCCTCGGCCTGCTGGACAGCCAAAAGTTGGTCTTCGGGGGCCGAGCTGAGCAACACGGTCTCCCACTGCTTCCGATCCTGAATTTTTTGGCCCTGTCGGGGCGCCCGAGGGCAGGCCCAGATAACGTGATCCAGGTCCCCCTTTCTTGACAAAATTTACAATTGGCCGAATATTGGTCTGGGCAATAATGATTATAAGTCACCGGATTTGGATATGTATTTGTTGGAAGGAGGCGCCATGCCACCGCCTGCTGCTTATTAAGTGATGGGTGTGCGGGAGGAAAACGCACCCTCCCCAATCTGTAATGATTAGTTATCTCCCTGTAGCCAACCATCCGGTCCCCTGTCAGCCCCAGCCGCGGCGCCCCGGTGGCTCGGCTTGTGAGTCCTCGAGCCACGGTGTCGGCCGCCTCATTGCTGGGGAGGGAGGAGTGCGCAGGCGCCCAGATGATATGGACAACCCGCTCACCGCGGAAGTTTGCCAGGATACGTTGTGATTCCGGCGAAATGCGCCCCTTTGAGTAATTTAAAATGGCGGTTTTAGAATCACTGACTATTATCGTGGCCAGTGTGGAAACCATTGCGAGAGCAATGGCCGATTCCTCAGCCACCTCGGCTCTGTTGGTTTTAATAGATCCGCTGACCTTACGTTCACCTTCCGAGTTCACTGCAACGATACACATATTCTGATTAGTCGTGTACTCTATCGCGTCGACGTACACCACGTCCTGAGAGCGTTGGAATCTCCTCTGTATAGCCCTTGCCCTTTCCTCCCGCCTTTCCCTGTGGTGTTCGGGATGCATGTTTTTGGGAATGTCTACTTTAGTGCCATGCTGTGATGCGTATGTTACTCTAAGTTTGTTAAGTATGTGTCTGCCAGTAGGTGTTTGTGAGAGTCTTTCATATTGCGCTATCGTATTGGCTTCTATGAGTTCTTCGAGCGTGTTGTGGACACCTAAGGCTAGGAGCCTGTCATTCGATGTGTTTATCGGCAAACCTATGGCTTGTTTGAATGATCGTCTAATAATGCCTTCGATTTCTGTCTTTTCTGCTACTTGGAGATTTAGGTAAGGGGTTACATATACTATGCGGCTGATGACAAAAGCCTGGACTAGTCGTACCAGATTGTTCTCTTTCATCCCATAATGGCGATTAGCTATTCTCCTAATTAGTCTCATTGTTTGTTGTGCACTGTTTTCTAGTATTCTGATTGTTTCCCCGTTGTGACCGTTCGCTGATACGTGGAGTCCGAGGACTCTAATGCTGTCGACAATAGGTATTTGGTTGCCATTTACAAAAAGCGTGATGTTTGGTTTATCCGTAGAACTCTTACGGCCCCTGCGTGTCGGTCAGTATAAAAGTAATTCTGATTTTTGCGGCAAGCATCTCATTCCTTTATCCACGACATATATCTCAACCGTATTTATGGCTGTTTGGAGGTTTCCTCAATCTGCCCATCACTTCCACCTGTTACCCAAAGGGTGATATCATCGGCGTACAGGCTATGCTGTAATCCTTCTATATTTTCTAGTTCTGCTGGCAGGCCAATCACAGCTACATTGAAAAGAAAGGGAGATAAGACTGATCCTTGTGGTGTGCCTCAGCTTCCGAGTTTTATCTCTTTGGATTTCACTTCACCGATTGTGATTTGCGCAATACGGTCAGAGAGAAAGTCTTTAACATACGCGTGGGTTCGTTGCCCCACTCCTAGGCCTTGTAAATTTTCTAAAATAGCCCTGTGGGTAATATTATCAAAGGCCTTCGTAAGATCAAGACCAATGATAGCTTTTGTAGCTAGTGTTTGAGGGCCCGCGTCTATTATTTGGTGTTTGATTTGCAACGTAATGTCTTGTGTAGACAGTTTTGGTCAAAACCCAATCATGGTGTGGGGGAAAAGGCCATTATCTTCCATGTAATTAGTTAAACGTGTGAGGATGACGTGCTCCATGAGCTTGCCAGCACACGAGATTGACAATATAGGCCTGAGATTCTCAAGTTGAAGTTTCTTTCCTGGCTTTGGAATCATTATAACCTGGGCGGTTTTCCATTGACGTGGAATATTACCCTGTTGCCAGCAGTTGTTAATATACTTGGTGAGGGCCGAGATAGATTCATCACCGAGATTTCTCAAGATCTTGTTGGTGATTCCATCCGGGCCTGGCGTGGATTTCGTGCTGAGCCTGATGAGTTCCGCTCGAACTTCAGCTTCGGTGTTGTTTATGAAAATGAAAGTATCGGTTCGAATGATGCTGATCTCTTTGCAGAAACTTCTTATCTGTATGTGGTCTAAAAACTGTTTTTACATCAACTAACCTCCTTTCTCTGACTGGCGCGGTGCGTATACTATCAAGCAATGAAGACCTTGTTTTCAAGCGCATGAAGCGCCTGAAACCTTGTCTTCTGGCGCTGATGGTGTTCTTGTCGCACTGCTTAAGACTTCTAGGAGCATACTTGTGCCTGGTCACACATGCATCTTCATTAGTTCCCTAAGGTCTAGTACGTTCCCTAGTCCTGGAAAGGTAGCACGGCTAGGGCCTCTACATAAATGGGGGGCTAGAAGTGTAGTTACTAACTACCGGCCCATATGTATTCTCTGCGCTGCGTCTAAGACATTTTAATCTTTGTTGCATTCTCTGATTTTCGTTAGGGCAAACACATTTTAGTAGGTAAACAGCGTAGCTTGTATATGAGTGCTCCACGAAGAACTTGGTTGTATTTATCACCCATGCTTCCAATGCGGTACATAGTAGGGCCAATTAGACGCGCTTTACTTTGACTTAAGTAAAGAATTTGGAGTAGTTTACCACGAGCTTCTCATCACAAAGCTCACGCAAATGGACATACCTTCTTTTATCACTCCCCTGGTATATGATTACTTAAGCAATAAATCGTGACTCGCTTACCCTAATGGACAGAGCTCAGTTAGCTAGGAAGTCACTAGTGATCGAATTTCACCAAGGATTCTTTCTTGGCCTACTTAATTGTCTTCGTACTGTTCATGAATGACATATTGTGAGCAATTCAACGCTCTTCATTCCTTCTATATGGTGATGACTTAAACTATTTAAAACGGTCAGCAATGTTTACGACTGCATTGACCGTCAGAAATATATTATTTTTTTCACTCTCAGACTGTAGCAGAGACGATAAGCTACTCTGCAGTGCTTCCAGCGTTATGGTAATAAGTTATATGCTGAAAACACACCAATTCGAAATTGTATATCCCATTCGGATAGCCGCATTGTCCAGGGTCGATGAAGTGAATGATTTTAGAGAGCACATTGACAAAGTGCTCAGCGTCTCTTCAAGCGCTAAATAAGCAGAAAAATTTGCCCTTCTCGCTCTTGATATTGCTTGACGTATATTCCGTTACTTCCATTCACCTGTTGCCTTTTTGAAATTGTATTCTACTGTGTACCTGACACTACTAGAGTATAACGCTGTAGTTTGGACCGGGATGTGCAAATATAATTCTGACCTCATTGGATGCGTCCACAATCAATTCATATCTATTTTCAAGCACCGTTTGTGCCGCTCTGGCCACCATAGTCCAGCGCTCTCAGATATACCTCAGTTTGGACCTCTCAAATAAAGACGTAATAAATCGAACCTTCTGTTCCTTTTTAAGATGTTTCACGGCATTATACGTTGTCCAAAGTTCCTTCATAATGTGCAATTTCTCGTGCCACCAATTTGTACTAGTCAGAATTCTGCGTTTTATTTGCTGCCTTGATGCATCAGACACTCTCATTTAGTTCGACTTCAAAAAACATGTAACAAGTACGCTCCCATTATTGACATATTTCAGAGTTCATTCCCTGTGTTTTCTTCCTACGTATTTAATCATGTTGTATCATTCAGTTCCTCTTACGTCCACCTCCTCGTTTTCTGTTTCCCTATGTGTTTCTGTATCTCAGATTGGTTTGTCGACCACGTATGTCTTCGTACATTTTGTGTCACGTTTATTTTTTAGGTGCGCCAGTAGCCGAAGGCTCCGTAGCTGTTACTGGGCAATATAATAAACATATGTTTGTTTGTTTGATTGATTGATTGATTGATTGATTGATTGATTGATTGATTGATTGATTGATTGATTGATTGATTGATTGATTGATTGATTGATGACATCCATACGCCTCCAATTTCTCGAATACGCTTCAGAGGTGTGGAACCGCACAAGCGATTCAAATAGCGTACTAACAGAGGGTGTACCGAACTAGTACTTGAGCACATGTAACCATCGTTTTCTTACCGAGCGTACCAACAACCTTTCAGGTTCAATAATTATCCTACACTTGCATCACTTGGTTGCAGAGGTATAGTCATACCGAAGTCTTCCTTTGATACAAAGTCACTCATGGAATTATTACATGTTCGGATCTACTAGCTTCTGTTTCACTATGGGTCCCGCAGTAGACAGCCACGGAGCCTATACCCTTCAACGTTGCTGCCTCTTCAGGTGAACACTCTGCTCTCCACAAAGTTAAAAGTCCATATAGTTGGCATTTGCTTTACTTTGATATTTTTCAAAACTTGTTTGCTTTTTCTGTCGAGCTTCAGAGTTTCTTATGAGCCTTCTTTATAGCTGCACCCTTCTGTCTTGCCTTCATTTCTCTCTCCTACCGTATGAACACCCAGTGTCCTAATTTTGTGTTATTGGTCTAATCTTGCTCATTATGCAGCTGTTTATCAACTTCTTTTCTTATATAATTGTTTTTATCCCACAGTCGTTGATAGTAGTTGCTTTAAATTTCTACCTTTCTTGAGTTTCGCTTTGCCTCAGTATTGCTCCTGGGCACGTTAAATAACTTAATTTCCTTCGCTTGATTATTGGTATTATTATTAATATTATTGTTGTTCTTCTTTTACTTCTTGTCGCCGTAGTCCTCGAGGTAAATCGTAAATTAAATTGTCAGTATGTCCTTCATGCTGGAGCCCGGAACGCTTGCGTTGAAGAAGTGCAGTCCACGCTGTTGTTCCGATCGCTGTTTCTTCTTCGATGTTTCGTTTCATGCCGTGTATTGTTCATCATGCACATTTATATGCTTTATTCTTATTCCTTTATTAGGTACAGTATGTCTCGATGTTTTATCTTGTCCAACATCTGTTTCACATCTCTTACAACCAGACATCTCTTCTGTACATATGCAGCACATAGCTGTACTTGTTTTATGTGCGAAACCATCGGTATTCCTTTGTAATGTTTTGACACGTAAATTCTCATCGTCACCTCACGTATATTTTTGTTTATTTTTATTTATTTATAATATCTTCTGGTTTTATACGAAGCATTACAGAGGGGAGGGAATAATAGATGGAGATGACTAGACAAGAAACAAAGGAAAACGCAATAATCAGATAACAGTGCATAGAACAATTTGAAAATAACGCAAGTTAGTGCGACATAATAAGCATATCATAATAATACAGACGCAATATAAATCTGTCGTATTCATAGCGAAAGCTAGAGTGAGACGATAAGCACATATTGATATGAAATAAAGCATTATACAAATCATACTGCTTGTAGATTAAGTAGATAGTACAATGGAAATAACCTATAACAGTTCTGGTCAGAAGAAAACGGAGCTGCTTCACTACATATTTAAATCAAGGTATGCTAGATAACGCTACTAAGTGCCTTACGCAAGTCATCGGTGTTATTAATGGCGACTAGTGGATCCGGTAGGTGATTTTATTCCTGGCATGTTCTTTGATGAAACGAGTTACCCTAGGTAGGCGATCTCTGGGATCGTATGTTCACTTTATGACGATGGTCCAAGCGTGTCGAAATAAAAGAGGCTGGTTCGATATAGCATCATTTGAGCGTGGGAATTTAGTGGTATATTTTATGGAACAAACAAAGGCGGTAGATTTTTCTGCGTTTGGTAAATAGATATATGTTGAGGGCAAGTTTCACAATAGTTACGCTTGCTGTGAGCTGGTAATTGTTAAGAATAAAACGAACGGAACGATTCTGTACAGCTTCTAAGGTGTTAATTGGTGTTAATTGATGAGGGTTCAATATAGATGCGTATTCTAGATTAGGTCGAATGTAGGTGACATATAGCTGTTAATTTAGAAGAGAATCGCCAGCGGAAAATTGCGCTTCGGATAGCCCAGCATGCATTGATGCATTATGCCAAGTGTGCCAGTTCCAAGAACGATAGGTTCGCTTTAGGCACTATAATAAAAGTTGATTGATTGAGTGAGTGATTTAATATTATTATTACATTTTTACGGCGCAACTGCGTGATTTTTTGTTAGATTGCCTACGATCAGTTGCAATACACTGGACACATCATCTGACAAGAGACACCGAACCTCTTCAACATTAGGCACAGTTACGCATATTCATCTGCATAAAGTAAGTATCGTCTCTCGTCAATATTTCTGCAGCGATAAAAATGCTTGTGTACGTACGCATGTACAGTAAAAGCAACAACTGCAAACATATTCAAGGAACTGGGAGGCTAAGCGTGGCAATGGTCGTCCAGGGTTTTTGCAAAACACACTCATTATTTCTACATATCTCTGCAGCGGTCTTCTACGGCCGAGATTTCTTTACGCATCTGCAGCGCCGCGGGGGATGGCGGTCGCCCGTTAATCCGAATCTGCCAAGGCGGGAACTGAAGGCAGGCTGGCCCTTCATTTCCCCCGCACATCCACGTCCACTAATAGTGGGTGGATCGGCGACGCTTTTCCGCTCTTTAACTCCGCAATGAATGCCGCACAACTAGTTGGCTCCTGCTGCTGAAGCGGGTGATGTTCCTTTCTTTTTTTTTTTCCTTTCTGGGTGCTCTGGTTAGCTTGATTCGACTTGCCCTTTGAGCTGTGTGCGTGAAGAATCCAATCAAGCAATGCGCAGTCGAGCGCCGCCCGGAGCGGGACTTCTCCCGAGAGTGGTCCTGGATTAAACAAGCGCGGTGGCATCTAAAGAGCCTCATTAGGGCTGCTGCTATTTAGAGTTGCCGGAGCCGTGTCTTCTTCCTGGTTCTAGTGACACAACAGCCGGGCAGGATGCTCCCTCCACTTCTCAATTGCTTACTCTCTTCCACTGATTCAGTTCGTTCTTGCAGCGTGTAGCAGATTGCTCTCATGTTTTTTCCTTCTTTCTTCCTTGCTCGATCTTTGTGTTTCCATACTCTCCTTCCCGAAGAGTACGTAGCCGCTGTGGCTCTTCCGGTGACGGTTGCCAACCTGCTTATTTTCTTCTTTTCTCGCTCTTGGTAATGTGCATAGGTTTGAAAAGCAAATAATAATAATAATAATAATAATAATAATAGTTACTGCCTCAGTGAGTCTATATAAAATGGATGTGTATATAATGAATGGAGCTGCCAGAGGGAACAAGGCTCTGTCAGCTTTGCTATTGTTGAAGTCTATTAAATTGTAATGTATACGATGCATACACTTATTTTCACTATAGGTAGACTTTTTGAACGAGCATGACCTTACCGTGGCCTGCTTACTGCTCAAAGAAAAATTCTAACAATATTCCATTGGGAAAGCTAATTTCTGAATTTTCCTTCGATGCGACGCCAGCTTTCTTTAGTAGATGAAATGATGTGTCAATCAAAGTTTAAAGGCTAGTATCCAAAAGCTTGATTACTACACCAACTCGCATTGCATGTTTCTCATTGTCATGCCTTGACCTTCTAGTAACAAACATCGAAACTAATATTTACCCCGCTGGTACTACAGTTTCGAACCTCAGCGATCACTGTCCTGTTTATGCACTATATGAAAACGAAACAGGCATTAGGAACGATGATATCCAAACTTTCACTGTCTAGTATATTACGGAGAGCAGGCTAGTCGCATTTAAGAGCGAAATAATGGAGAAAGACTGGTCTTCTGTGTCGGGAGAAACAGACGTCAATGAAGGTTGCAATGAGTTCAATAAACAATTTTCAAAAATATATGAAAAGCATTTGCCTATAAAAGAAAACCGCCGAAGTTAGCAAAAAAACGGGGGTAACAAAAGAACATTTGAAAACGATCAGACATAAAAATTTCATCTATCATTCATCTTTAGTCACGTTCTACATTGCACTTAAAAGAATTTGAAATTTTTCGAAAGCAATTAAATTCGGAACTTAGGCGTGCAAAACAGGCTTATTATGAGCAGTTTGTCTTAACTGCCACGCAGCAAAGCCTTAATAAGACATGGAATATAATCAGTGGTATTCTTGGCCGTCGGACCAAGACGAGCGTTCCAGACAGTATACTTCATGACGGGTATTGAATTAACAGGTAAGACTCTTGCAAATCACTTTACTCAACACTTCATTAACGCTGCCATTCCTTCTGACAACCCCCTTCGTCCAGCCACTTCGGGAACTACAAATTCTAGTACTATTACCGCTAGCATTTGCTTCCAGCCTACCGACGAATATGAAAGCCCATTTAATTCCTTAAATAACAGTAGGGCCTCAGACATCAATAACCTACAATTAAGACCAATTAAGAACTGCATAACTTTTATTTTCCCTGCTCTTGCTCATATATTCAATTTAACGTTTCAATCAGGCGTCTTTCCCCAAGCAATGAAGTACGCTAAAGTTTTGACAATTTTCAAAGGCGGTAGTCCTAATGAGCTAAACAACTATAAGCCAATTTCGGTGCTGCCTTTGTTTTCGAAGGGCCTTGAGAAAATTATACACTGTCGTATGACAAATTTCCTTAATAAATTCGGTGTTATGACTAATAGGCAACCTGGATTTGGGAAACACGGATCAACAGGAACAGCCCTACTGTCAACAAAGAAAATATGATAAGAACAGAAAGGAATACTTATACTCTTGCGCTATTTATAGACTTTAGTAAAGCATTTGACTGCCTCAGCCATACCATCTTACTAGATAAAATGGAGTGTTACGGAATACGTGGTCGCTGTTTATGTCTATTGAAATCTTATCTAAGTGGCAGATTCCTGATCGTCTACGTGAACGGTCACTTCTCCTTTAGTAATGAACAGATTTGGCGTACCACAAGGAAGCATACTAGAAACGCTTTTGTTTAATGTCTACATCAATGATATTGTAAAACTTGATACTAAAGCACAATTCATTATTCACGCTGATGACAGCAATGTTATGTTATGTTACCTGGAAATAATATGCGCAATTTAACAGTAGAATGTAATGAACTGCTAGAAAGATTGTCTATCTGGTCCCAGCTAAATAAAATAAAAGTTAATGCGACTAACACTAAGATAATTATTTTTCGCTCCAAGAATAAGCTGCTGCAGTTAAACAATACCACCACATTTGAGGGTAAACACATAGAAATAGTTGACAGTCATAAAATTTTTTTAGTTTATTTCTCTGCGCACCTATCTTGGCACATGCACGTAAATTATCTCTGTAAAAACTTTCTTCTGTGGCAGGAGTTGGATCACGATGTCGTAATATACTTCTTATAAGAGCCACAGTGCATATCTATAATGCATTATTTAACGCACACTAATATTATTGCGCTTTAGTACGGTGTACAACCACCAAAACTAACGTACATAAACTTGTCATGTTACAAAAGAAGATAATTCGATGTGTTGGAAATATAGGTTACTAGTCAAGCACCATAGAGGCGTCCGCTACGTATAACGTTATTGGATAACCTACACACTTTTCGCTTATTACGTACTGCACGATATTCTACACCATTTGCTAGGAGCTACATAAAACAATTAGCCTCCTTAGAACGTCGTCGCATAAATGCGAATACGAGAAATCCTGAGATATGGTCAATTCTATATTTCAGAAGACTGTATAAACATCAGTCGTTAATATATAACCTACCATTCACTTTGAACGCATACAAGCTTATTGAGAATTTCAGTAGCAAAGAACTCCGCTCATACTTTGTTTGCTTGTAACATATCGGACGTGATTATTAGTTTGTGTTTGTG
Organism: Dermacentor andersoni; assembly: GCF_023375885.2. Classification (NCBI taxonomy): domain Eukaryota; kingdom Metazoa; phylum Arthropoda; class Arachnida; order Ixodida; family Ixodidae; genus Dermacentor; species Dermacentor andersoni. Next base: position 18,948,703 of record NC_092821.1, read on the forward strand.
TATGTTAACGAGTGTATACTGTTCAACGTGTTTTGTTTTCTCATCAAATGTTAATATTCTAAAATTATCCTCATGCTGCGTTGTCTAGCTGGTGTTAGATTATTTTGTATATCAAGTATTGGTATGGTAGTGTTGTGCGAAATTCATTTTGCTAAAACCATTTCAAATGCGGGTAACTCGCCATGATGCAAATTATGTTTCAGTATTTGCGTTCGTCAAGAATTCCAGCTGTCGCTGGAATTATATGTGAATTATTGTAAATGTGCACACACTGGTTGCTGTACTACTGCCTTGTCTGGTTCTTTGGGTCACGTCAAACTACGTATAACACGGGGAATGCGGGAGATGGAAATTCAAGGCGATGAGCAAAACGTGAACAAGGTGAATACAGGTGAAACCTTGTTCACGTTTTGCTCAAACTACGTATGTAGCTTTTAGCCCAAAGTGGCCATCCAGTATGTAAACTGGAAAATAACATTCATTTGATTGATTTTATAATACAATGGTAGTTTAAGTGAGATCGGAGCAGTTTAAAATAGCCCCTAATTGAATGACTGTTACATATGCAGTGCATGTGCTGCATTGGCAAAGGCAGTGTTGGTCTTCTCATTAGTCTACTTGTGAATATGTTCTCTTTGTGTACCGCCGTCTCCAGCTTTTCTAAAAAATTCAACAATTGTAAAAGCTCTTCATAGTACACTTGCAGCTAAAGTTTACGAGAATCGGAGTCAGTGTAATTTAGACTGAAGCATTGCGCGGCTTACTGTGATAAAGATATCGTGCCCTAAAGCTCACACCTACCAGCGCCTTGCCCAGAATTTTTTTTTTTCGACTGACGCAGAGGTCCGAATTCTTGAGTAATTTTCTGTGCCTAGCGCTAGAGGGACGCCTCAACCACGAATACAGCGTGCACCGTCAAAGAATAGCTGGTTTCTGCGAATTAATATTTGCATGATTGATAATTTCGTTTCTGTATTTTATTCCCACGAGCACAAGGAAGAGGGAACACATGATCGAGAGCCGTCATAACTGTTACACGTATATTATGTCCCTAATACAATCAAGGGCCCTATACCGTAAAACTATTTTAATGTGTTTTTATTCCATTCTCCTGACGTGAAATTTGCTTAACCCCAGACGCAAGCATCGGGCGGTCACCCACAGGGTTGTCTGAATAGACCAATCAAACGCTTTCCTCGTTCATAAGAGGTCACTTTTGTTTGCTTGAAAAACGAATAACATTGCCTGCACTGACCGGCTTGTCTTATTTAATTGGCTCACAAGAGGCGAGAAGCCCGCTTAAGTGGAGAGGGGTTCGATGGGGCCGAGCCACTGCACTGAAAATCGACAACCGGATGAATAGGGTGGTGCCGGCGTCTGCGATTGGTCCGCTTCCCCTTACTTAGATTGTGTTGACTCGTCGGCAGTCGCAGCGGCATGCAACGGAAGCTTAAGAATGACGCTAAAACGGATCGTCAGCAAAGAAGAGTTGGCCGCACGAGGTCGTAAACCCGCCGACAGTTCTCGAAAACGTTACACGGCCACGCAAAAAGTCTTCTTACACGCAAATAAATCCATGCTCCCCGGCAGGTGCCAGTAGCCAGTGCCGGAGCGATCGGCGGCAGCCATCTTTTATTCCTTTCGGAACGGGGCAACCTGCGGCTATTCAGAAGAAAATTCAGTTTTGTTCGGCATATTAATGCATCTTTAACGCGTACGTGTCACTTTGACGCGGTGAGTTTTTGCGGTTCTGTGACGTCGGGTAAGAGGCAGGTGAAGTGGGTGCAGCCCGAAATCTTTTTACCAACAGCCGAGGGCTATGGCGAAAAAGCGTCGAATAAGAAATAATAACTTTTCCTATGTTCGGTCAAATCATGCAAAATCAGTGCGTACACGTCATATCAGATGGGGAACTATCGCGGTTTTGGTGATGATGCGTGGAAGACAGGTGAAGTGGGGGTGGTCCACAAAAGTTTTTGACCACTCGCGGAAGGCTGATTGCAGAATTGGAATATAAAAGATGGGAATAGCTTTACATTATAGCTCCCCAACAGTTGTTTACGATGGTATTGAGCTCGGAGGCGCCTATCTAAACACATGCAAACGGACAAGTAGTTTTCTTTTCGGCAACCACAACCCTAAATTTGATTAAATTTGTTCCATTAAAATGGAAACGTTAAAATCCAGTGATAATAGCAAAAAAAATGATTGTGGAGGCCAATATTTTTAGAAAAATTGTTGAAGGTTACAACTCAAACTAGCTACAACACATACCACCGCGCTTGAAAGCCGCGTGGCCACACTTACAGCTAAAACGCTCACAACCACACAACACACAATAGACGGCAGTGACGTCGATCATAACCTGATTTAAATCCTGCCGCTCCAACGAGGCCGAAAGAGCCTATTCATACTGAATATATACAGCCCACCCAAGGAGAAGCAGGCCAAGTTCGACTACTTGATCACTAAAGCGATTGGCATAGCCAAAAATAATAGTCTGCTGATTGTAGGCGACTTCAACGCGGCTCATCAGGCATGGGGCTACACGACAGCCACATCAAAAGGCACTGCACTCCAGTACACGAAACAGCAGCACCGTCTCACCATCCTCAAAGACCCCGCATACCCCTCACGTCTAGGAAACAGCGTCTCCCGAGATACATGCCCTGACCTCACCGTCACTAAAGGGATACAACAAGCTGCCTGGCACAACACGGAGGAAAGTCGGGGCAGTGACCATTGCATACTTGCTACCACATTGAACGTTTCGCATGCACGCCACCCGATAAAAAGGACAACACTCACAGATTGGACAGCTTTTCGCAAAGAGCGAGCGGATGACTCCTCAACGGGTATTACGGATCTCGAGCAGTGGGTACGAGAGCTTCAACAAGACGTAGCCAGACATTCAAAACAGATCACAGTCACCACAGACATACCGGCCGTATACCCGCACCTTCTTCACCTCTGGGAAGCACGTGGAGGTCTTGTTAGGAGACGAAAGCGCCAAAAACATAATCGTAAATTAAAACTACATATAGCGAAACTCACGGCAACCGCGGAATTTTATGCTGGGGAGCTCACCCGTCACAGCTGGCGACAACTATGCCACAAGTTGCAGGGTAATCTTAGCACGGCCAAAACATGGTCGCTGCTACGCCATCTTCTTGACCCCACACAAAGCAAGGCAATTAGCCAGCAAACAATTCAACGTATCCTCCACAACCATCCGGGTTCTGATGACGAAATCCTGGAGGAGTTGCGGGCGCGGTACATAGGCGATTTCTAACCCGCACAAGGACAACCTCCAACCTACAGCGGGAGCGACAATTACGACCTCGACAAGCCGATCACTATCACTGAGGTGCAACAAGCACTTCATGCACTCATACGAAACACCACCCCAGGCTAGGACAAAATAAATAACAAGATCCTGCGCAATCTGGATGATAGCACCATTCAATCTCTTACTGACCTCTTTAATCATCACTGGGAAGCGGGTACGCTACCAGCAGACTGGAAGCACGCGGACATCATACTCATTCCGAAGCCAGGGAAACTCTCCAGCTTAGAAAATATGAGACCAATCTCACTGACTTCATGCCTAGGCAAGCTTCTGGAACATGTCATTCTGAACCGGCTTCAACCTTCCCTAGAATCCAGTGACCTCTTTCCTGAAACAATGTTCGGATTCCGGCCCCACCTTTCTACCCACGACATCCTTCTTCAGCTGAAGGAACAAGTCCGTGAACACATCTCACCGCACAACACCGGAGCGATTTTAGCACTCGATCTCAAAGGCGCTTTCGACAATGTGGCTCACTACACCATACTTGCAAACCTAAGCCTATCGAACTGTGGTCGTAATACTTACAATTATATACGCGCCTTTCTAAGCGACCGCACGGCCACAATAGGCATTGGCTCACTCAGAACCCCGACGTTACCTACCCGCAACAAAGGAACCCCACAAGGTGCTGTTCTATCACCCATCCTTTTCAATATTGCTATGATGAAATTACATGACAAACTCAATGCAATACCAGGAATCAGGCATGCAATATACGCCGATGACATCGCTATCTGGACCACCACTTGTTCGAAAGGAGAGAAACAAGACGCCCTTCAACAAGCGACCGACATCGTCCAGCAATGTGCAAAAACAAGTGGTCTCCGGTGCTCCCCCGAGAAGTCAGAACTATTAGTCGTTCGACAGAAATCACGAAGAAAACTCAATGAACTACCCCACATCACACTCACCCTCGACGACAAAGAAATACCTACAGTAAACCGCGTCCGCATTCTCGGACTCCACATACAACAGGACGGCGGAGGCGCATACACCATCCAACGTCTCAAGCAGACCACCTTCCAAATCATGCGAATGGTCAGCCGTATCACCACCAAACAATACGGACTGAAAGAAGACGACATAATACAGCTCGCCCAGGCCATGATAATCAGCCGCATTGCCTACGCTGCCCCATACTTGCCCCCTCACTCCCAAGGAGCTAGATCAATTAGACGCACTTCTTCGGAAAGCCTACAAGCAAGCGCTCGGCCTACCACCAGGAACAGCGATACTCAAGCTTGAAGCCCTAGGAGTCCATAATACTATAAGAGAAATTACAGACGCCCACCTCACAAGCCAACGAGAACGACTAGCCTTCACACCAACAGGAAGAACAGTCCTAGCGCACCTCGGCTACCCCCACACACGGCAAAGGCCACGAACAAGCAATTCATCTGGCCCGCATCTTCTAGGAGCACATCAAGGTAGCCCCTATCCCCAGAAGCATGCACCCGGAACATCATGCCGATCGTCGCCAAGCTCGCGCAAAAACTCTACAGACAAAATATGGCAGTCTCCCCGCAACACTATACACAGATGCCGCGCAGTATCCCCAAAAAGCAGCCATGACGGCCGGCGTTGTCGACTATAACTTACAAGAGGTGGTCTCGATGACGGTCCGCGCTGCCAGCGCCCTTGTAGCGGAGGAGACAGCCATCGCTTTGGCCATCACCTCTAGTGCGACCAACGAGTACGTCATAATTATTACTGACTCCCAGGCAGCTTGCCGTAGCTACGCGAGAGGCAGAATATCTTCAATCGCCCACCGACTCCTCAAACAAGCCTCCCAATTCCCGGACGTTGAAATAGTGTGGACTCCAGGACACGAGTCCCTCCGTGGAAATCAGCGTGCGCACGCTGTAGCCCGAACTCATGCCTCCCGGGCGCCACAAGAGAGGGATACGGCCGCGTCCATGGAGCCCGTACCTTTACAATACAACGCCATACTACAACACCACAGATTGAACAGACGACAATACCCACCTCCACACAAGACCCTCTCACGTGAAGACGCCGTAACATGGCGACAACTACAAACCAACACATACCCCCATTTAAGCAGACTACACGCAATACACCCTACACTATATTGATACAAATGTCCCCTTTGTAATGATTACGCCTCCCTATATCACACCACATGGGCGTGCCCCAACGTGAAGGCGACCCCTCACATACCCAACCCCACACCCGAGCAGTGGGAGGCTGTGCTGACTAGTTCAGACCCTCGTAACCAGCAGCAACTGGTGTGGCGGGCCCAGGAGACAGCAAGAGCCGTAGGAGCCCTGGACTAAGGGCGCCTCCCGCACAAGCAGAAAGACACCTGCTTGTCCTTTCTTTTTAAGAAATGTTTCTCCTCCTCCTCCTCCTCCTCCTCCTCCTACAAAGCTTCAATAAACTGTAATATCCACTTTACAACTGCGTAACTCAGCAGCGAAAAAAGATTTCACAATTCTCAAAATGTATTTACCAACACATGTAAAGCAGAGGCATTGATGTATTATACGCCGCTATAAACATATTCCGCTATAGTGTAATACTTTTGCAAGACCCTCGTAAGCATTGTAACAAATTCATGTAATCTGCAAGTTAATATATCAAATTTAGGTGCTCTAATGGATGCTTTAGTTGCTCTAATGGATGCAGTTGATTCAACTGTTATATCTGTTTGTACTGAAGGGTTACGAATTTGTAAACTTGGGCCTCCTTTTTTTAAAGTACCAATTTTCGAAAATGTTTCCATAAATATTTGAAGCCCTAAATCGTAATTTAACTTGATATAGTCACTAAGATTTAACTTTCTCTCTCCAAAGAAACAGACGCATTTTAAGCTAGTTTCAGAGTTGCCTGATAAAGGCATTTTTGTGCTTTACATGTATTTTGTTACGCAGGATGGGATTTGGCTTCGAGATAAAGCTTCCTGTTAATTAAGAGGAAGGGTTGATAGACGCCCTTACCGTCTTTTCTTAATGTCTTTATCCCAGTAGCAAATGTAATTGGACGAAGAAAGCCAAGAGGCTACATCGAGTACCAATGGTACTTTGTACATTAAAAGGTCAAGTAAGTCCCTCACTTCACCTATACGGTTTCCCACAACTGTTTCTGGTCAACCGTAATCTTAAAGAGGCCGTTCAGGTTATATTTACTGCAATCGTATACCGTTGTTCGAGTTTTGCTGCGTTGTTAATTAAATGTCCCACCAACATTCTAGTTTTGTTCATTTTTGCTAAGTGCGCAACCATATACAAGCGCAGTGAAATCCTTTTAACCCAACAGTGTCCGTCTCCTTCCTTTTCGTTCGTTTTTTATTTGTCTCCTTCTACCACCCCGAAACCAGTCTTATCCACGTATTACGGGGCTCCGCGATTGTTGAAAGCGTTGTAAAGTACACGCCGCACTCTAAACAAAACCGGCACGGCCACAGTAAGCACCATTCTCTGCAGCGAGTCACGCTCCGTGTCCGATGCACGCATGACCACACGCGACGACGACGATGACAAGACCGGACTGCGACGACACTGCGCTGAGCAGCGGTCAAGCTTGACTGTGCTTGCTTTTCTTGCATTCCGTGCAGTGAAAGGGGCGGGAATCAGATGGATCAGCGGAGTGGGAAGGTGGAATAGGGGTGTCGCAAAATCGGCCATGCGGTTAGACTGCGGGACAGAACGCGCCGCTGGATTTTGCGCTATTTTGAGACGCGTTTCTCCGCTCCTTCCTGTGACCTTTATACTTTTGGGTTCGTGTATCTTTTTTAGTCCCTCGTGTACCGGCAATCAAGAGGACACGTCCGAGAAAGCACGTTTTCTGACAAGCGCGGTCGAAGGTAGCGGTTCAAAGCCCGATCCTCCGAGCAGGTAGGCATGTACAAAGGTCTTTTCTATGGCTTTTCGTACACTCCTTTTCTGCTCTTTCCTGTTTTAATGCGAAGCATCCTTTGCCTCATTCTCCTCACTGTGCTGCTGAGGGGTAGTTAACGCCCTGTCTGGCCTCTATTTAAGAAAAATTAAATTAGGTTGGCCGATGCGGGTATCGAACGTCTGCTGTCGAGCACAGCAGCCGGCTGCTCAAAATATTAGGCTACGATCGCTCTTTCTGTTTTCCTAATTGCCCCTACAGCTTCATGCAATACATTAGCAATGACAGCATGCTTTTCGCGTTCCAAAGCTAGCCAGCTCGTTGAGACATTCGGCGCGTGCACGCCGATCCAGTTTGCCGCCTGCTTGCCTCTTGAGAGCTCTCGCTTTCAGGCAGCTGCACTATCTCCGGCAAGCTTTACTCGGTGCCTTCCTTGTAGCAGCTTACGCTACGTAGAAACGGTACAAGACTTCATGGTCGCCCAATCAAGTTGTAATGTTTTTCCGACCAAGTACAAATGCTATCGTCGTTTTAACATACACCACGTGAAACATCAACATGCACGTACAATTGTATAGCACATACTCGCTGATGACGTCGCCTTCTGCGTTTCTTACGCTTACGCGTGTGCACTACATATGTAGAACCTAGCAGCCGCCATGTCGTATGCTCACGCAGAACGGGCGGCGAGGAAATCATGCCATTGTCGTCTTAGGATCGTCTAAACGTGGTTGTCCTCGTACTGCTGTCGTGACACATGCGTACGATCGCGACCCACACACACACAACTACTCAATTTACAGGTACGCGTTGGTTGGCCTGGTATCGCTTTGTGGAGCCTCATAAAATATCGGATGTCAATGCTTGGCATTGCATATATTCCCACAGTGCGCGTGATCTCCACGATTTTTTCTCATCCTTTCTTTTTACAATTTCAGTTCATTGATTTCTTGGTTTGCTTCTTTTTACCTCTGTTTTGCACCTTCTCGCAGGCTATGTTAAATCATTAGATTCAACTCGCCTCAATAGCGCATGAAAAATGCTGGAGCGACAAATATTACGGCACGTTCTTCCAGCGTAGAAGTTTCTCATTGTAGGTGATCTCTTTTATATTTTCACATCCTGCCGCAGAGCCACACGGCTATGGCCTGTTGCCGCAGGACACTACGTCGCCGGTTCGGTTTGCGGCCACGACAGCCGCATTCCGATGCGGTTTGAATGCAAACACGTTTTTGTACCACGCTTTTGGTAGATGTGAATTGACAACACCGGTGAATTTTTGTTCAAGTGGTCCCATTTAATTTTCCTTCGCCTAGTGCTTCTTATAAGACTGATGAGTTCGTGTAATAAAGGACATATAAATTTAGGTAAGCAAGAAATGAGATCGATGATGAAACTCGGCCAAGTACCCGCCGTGGTTGCTTATGTTGAATTCCAATGGCGGAGTCGGAGCAAGTTTTTCTGCTCGTTTCGGAGCAAGTTTGTTCCAATGACGGAGTGAGAGCGGGAGTAAGGTGTTTCAATGAGAGAGTCGGAGGGGATTCAGAGCGGGAATCACTCCGTGGAGCAGAAAAAGATGCTCCGCCAAAATTGGCGGAGTGGACCGGAACTCTGCGTGACGTATTTCCTTTACCACGTTTGTCTGCTGGGAGGCGCTACCGGTCACGACTCGCGAGGAAGCAAAAGCTGCTGCACGCTTGGCGAGATATCCATTCCGCACTTATAAAAAAACAACAGGTGAACGGCGCTGAGGAGACAAGAGACCGGTGCGGCGGTGCTGGGAGCAAACAGCGGAAGGAAATGACAACACGCAAGGTATCCTGGGTAACTCGGTGATAGAAGTTCCGCTTCCGCCTTGCTCCGGCGGCGCAGGTTGTGTTCCACTTCAGATTTGGAGGCGTTGCTCTACGCCAGAGTCGAGTGCTCGCTCGCAGACTTCGTCGGCTGCTCCGACTCCGCCATTGGAATTCAACATTAGTGACTATAGTGAAGGGCTGCTCTGCACGAGATCGCGGAATCGAATCCCGGTCACGGCGGCCGCATTTCGATGTGGGCGAAATGCAAAAACCCCGTGTACATAGATTTAGGTGCACGTTAAAGAACCCAAGTGGTCCAAACTATTCCGGAGTCCCGCTCTACGGCGTGCCTCATAATCAGATCCTGGTTTTGTCACGTAAAACCCCATACAAAAGAAAAAAAAAAGCTCGACCAAGCGTCTACAGAGTTACATCTTTTAAAGGTAGTGGGGAAATTAAAACAGGCCCGTGCCGGCAACTCGTGCATTGACAGCGACATCGCAGCATGCGTTATTCAGTTGCACGACATTCAAAACGCCTATGGGCAGCGCAGATCTTCCTTGCGTAAAAAGAAAAAGAAAAAAAAAACAGCGTCTGAAAAGCGGTTCACATGAAGGGAAAAACAAGGTAGCGTATCATGTGATTTATTTAGACTGCACTAACTTCGGGATCGGCCAACATTGTTTAGACTGCTCGCTCTCTTGGATCCGCCCATCGGCTATTAATGTAGACCTTTTTGTGCTAGTTACGCCAGCTCTGAACATAGCAGTGCGCTAAAGTGGTGTGCCTTTTTTGTTGGAAGCTTCATTTTCACGCCTTTTTGTCAATCCTCATTATTATTTTTCTTCTCCTTTCTTCTTTTTCTTTTCTTTTTAAGCATATTTTTTTCATCCGACGTGCCCTAGAAACCCTCTAATTCTCTCATTTATGGGCCGGAAATGGCGAGAAACCATAGTTCCACGAACCCCAAATCAATCAGAAATCGCCAAAGAAGACCTCAGCTTCGTCCAGGACCTACGGAATGCGATATGTTTACTAAGAAATATTTCAAGTTCTTGTTAATTGAAATTAAGCCGAATATAACTGACTATTTTTACTTCCAATATTCAAAGTGTGCGGTAATTACTAGATTGTTAATTGCTGTTACTTGACTTATATTTTATATAAGTTCACGCTGTTTAAGGACCTGAAATCTATATAATGTTACTTAGTATTAATTTCGTGCGGGATATTATATGGACCACTTGTAATTTATTTTGATGTTTGTATTGAGTGTATGTATCATAGTGACTGTATATCACTTGTCCTAAAGCAACGAATAATTTCGATTCTAGCAGTTATTTATCATTGTAATATGGTAGTTGACAATGCTATTTTTTTATAGTATCTTAAAATGACGATGTTGAGTTTACTATTTTACTTTAATTTTAACGGTGCAGGAGCTTCTGTCAGGCCTCGATGCCTTTTGCTATTGTCACAGTTTCTGTAAAGATACAGAAGAAAATAAATATTTTTTTTCTTTCGAAAAAAAAAATAAATGATCAGGCTGTTTGTGAAGTTCTCATTTCGGCCAGAACCAGCGTTAAACATCGTCTAAGCTGGCAGACCAATTCCTGCGCACATTGCTTAATGACGGCTTTGCAAGACATCGGCACCAGCACTCCCGGTTCCGTGCTCACGTCACGACTGGAGGTGGGGAGTAGAAATAATCCGCTAGAAGTACGTATCATGAATCTGTGCTTTAAAACGAGCGTGTCAAAGACTACATAAGTCTCAGTCGCGCCGTTTGACATGAAGGACGAAAGTGTGCAGAAAGATGTGCGACAGAAATGTCGTTTAGATCCGCTCACCTAAAGAAATCACCTGAATTGGTGGATTTTGTTACTTGTGTTGATAACCTGATTGTACGGAGTGTACCTTTTGGGCATCTTTTGTGCTTTCGAACTCCGTCATCTGTTGCGTTCTCTTCTTACGGCGACAGAACTGAAAAGCTCCAAATTAAGTTTTTTAGCAGTCCGTTCCACCATTCTTCCGTTCTTTCCGCTGTACAGTTGTCACGTGCGGTCACTACATGGTCATTTTCGCGTTTCATCCCCCCCCCCCCCCCATCGAAATGCGAACGCCGGGATATGATCCCTTGCCTTCGGTCTTAGCAGCGTAATGCTAAAGCCACAACATCATCGCAGCAGGTGCTGGGCGTGTTCTGTGCATTACGAAAGAGTAATAGCGCACACCAAGACACGGACATTGTGTCCTGTCTTGTATCTTGTTTCGCGGTCTTTGATATTTTTCTGCTTCCGCTGGCACCAATTGTCGAACGTGGGGCGGAGGCCACGTCACTTAAGTGCCGTAAGCATCATTCTTGGATTGCGGGTTCATTTGTGTGTTTTACATTTAACGCTCAGCGATAATTTGCATACGAAATAAGAACGTGTGTCCTTACGGTCTGCTGCCCCTGAATACCTGCAAATGGCACAGTCGTTAGTCTTGTAGACACAAAATTTTCGTTCAAAACATGTTTTTGTTTCGCCTCCAGCATCTGGCATCCAATAAAGGTCCTACTATACCACCGGAGGGCGTTGGCAATCTGCAGATTTTTCATGAGGAATATCCAACTGGAAATTGCAAACAAAACCCCATGCACTGCCTTTATCAAGCACATTCTGAGCCGCTCAGACGCAGTGACCACATCAAGACGAATTTTCTGGAGGTCTAAAAAGAATGAACAATATCGTTTTAACGTATGTGCAAGAGAAAAAGCAAAAATACTGTCTCAAATGAGGCATGCAGCGAGGAAGAAAACACGGAAAAAATAAGGAAAAAAAAAACGCCTCCATGAAATCGCATAAAAAAATTTGGCAGCGGTACTTAAGGCTGCTCACGTGTGGGAATACGAAAGCATTATACCCTTTGTAGACCTCGGAACGTCATGAACGTGCTCACTTTATACACTCATGACGTGGCGCCACATCCTCCCCATTGGCTGTGCCGTTGCTTTCGCAATGATGCAAGCAGTAGGCCACACTTTTAGTCACCCAGAACCGTGGAGCCGCCGGGGCGTCGAAGTAGCTTCATCTTAACTGCTACGACGCCACAGCGGCTCCAGGGTTCCGATGGAATAAAGGTGTCAGACAATTCGTGTCTCGTTTCTTCAATTTTCGAGACCGTTCGCCCCCATTGCTTCGGGTGTTCTTGCGAGTTAAAGTGGTCAACGTTTTGCCGAATTTAGTAATTTCGGCAACTTTTGCTTCAACGGCTATATTTGCAGGGATTCATGCGTGAAGTGCACTTCTCACTGCGCTTTCAGGCAGAGATGTTTTCGAATTAAAACTTACTCTCTATTTGATGGGAGAATCTGTATGAAGCTCTAATTGATATGCTTTTAAACCTCCGTTATACCGGTCGCTGTACATCGGCTTACCTGTAGATGACTTACTTGCACGAGTCTGTAAAATGCCTCTTTCTCCACACTCAAAAACATTCTGCAGAGTGCACACTGAAACGCTACCTGTTAAATCCTGGTTAAGTAGGAAAGGCATTTTTGTATCTTCGATTAACTGTCGTCGCTTTAAAGTACCGAAAACTATAGAATACTGCTTTATTGACTGAAAGGACACTATGTTGTTTTGGGGCGTTCTCCCAAGCGTATTTAAAAAGGATCTTGATGTAAATGTTCATACGACACGATATTGTACGCCACCTAGATGTGAAGGTACGCCTTTTGGCATGCTGTTACTTAAGGCATTGCACAGTTTACGGAAAACTCGTATGTTGCAACGGCATACAGAGCCAATCGTATCTTCGCGGTCACATTTTATTCAGATTTCACAGCTCAAAAAGATTTATGAAGAAAGAGACTTCAAACCAGATTGGTATCCATTGTTGATGCAGTGTATTCTTTTGCCTCCCTTTGAGATAAGTGTTTACACTAATAATTTCACTGCGAAGAGTTCGTCTTGCGCTTCTGGACGCGGCTATGACTGTTTGGCAGCTATGTAAATACCTCAGGCAAGTAGGCATTATATTCGTGATAAATACATTGAAAGAAAAAAAAACCATGGGCATCATGGACGAGGAGCAGGAGTCCACAAAGTCAATGTCGAGCAGCTACATCAGCTCAAGTATACACGAAGCTACAGGCGAGGATAACTCGGTTGGCCCACGTGGCTTAGCAAAGCTTAAAGAAAAACCCCCTGATGACAAGGAAGAAGAGGCGATGGACTGCAGTCAAGCAAGAAAACATCCGGCGCCATGCAACGACGAAGCATCAGAAAGGGCAGTAGAGGCGCCCGAGAAAGTGCCTTCTTTTACTCAAGGAACTCCCTCTCCTGGTGATGATGTATCGCGCGGGTTTTATCAGCGTATCAGGAGAGTGCCACAAAGAAGTCGGCAGGGAGGAAGACCGCAGACTTACCTGTGGCCAAAGGGGATGAAAAACAAAAGCTTTGGGTGAGCAAAATGGCTACCGCCTTCACCCTCCCCTTATGTGTAGCGACACTCAACATGCGTGGGCTGTGGAATATAAGGCGTCAGCAGCAGTTACTTCACTTGCTTAGGCAGCATGAAATTGGTGTTGGGACAGTACAAGAGACGAAGATTTTGTCTGCTAGTGATGCCATCCTTGCGCTGCAAACTGCGGATCAAATAAATTTGTAGTATACACCAATTCCTTACCACCTCTATTTGGCAGGTGTCTCAGCTCCCTAGTAAAACCTGAGCCCGTTGACATACTTGGCACGTTCTGCATCGCCTGCGCGTGCTTGGTGATGCCCGTCTTGCACACAACACAGCCCGTCTTCTCGCCGTATCGGAAAAGGCGATGACCCTCGAAAAGAGACAGAGAGAGAGATAGAAGTGCGTTTAGCGACTTTCGAAACGCTTTTCGTTTAGCACACATAGTTCTATTCTCCTCGGTTCGAGATTACCTCCATAATACATAGTCATGCCGCTACGTGCTGAGAGACACATATTGCGCTCATGAGCGTTCTGTGAAAGTTAATGCCTACAATTTGGTAGTGAACTAGCGAGCAGTGTTCTGAAGGCGGATGCAGATTCCTTTTTTTTTTTTACCCTTTGCTTTACCGTTTACATTTTGCGCACGCTACAAAGAAGCATTCACAGGCTTCACGCACGTAGCTGGAAGAAATGAGAAGACATTATCCATCAGTCTCTGTTTCTCTTTCTTTTAGTTGGCGCGTCGCTGCGTCTGTCTTCTCGTGGGTATGCCTTTGCCGCTGCCGTAACACAGCGAACCAGGAAAAGGACAACGCGAAATTCCCGACCGCACGGAACGCGACAGGATACAGAGGCGGCCTCTGTCGGCGCAGTTGGACAGCCACGAGCCCGGCCGGCCAGTAGCGTCGCGGCCACAGCGTGCTTTTCCCACGCAGCCACGTCGACTGTGACAAGCCGGATCCCCGGCGCGCGCTGAGTTAGCTGCGGCATCGAATCCCAGCAGCAGCGTGCGAGCCAAAGAGCAACAACCCGCGTTGCGTACTCACGGACACCGTCATCAGGCTCACGAAATAGCGGTACTGCCAGTGTTGCGACCTGGTAATTATTGCGAGACGGCTGTTGGTATGAGGACATATTACGGCAAACAGCGCCAAAATTGTACAAAAGATTAAAGAAAGGACGACAAGGGGGCCCGTGTCGTCCGTCCTTCAATATTTTGTCCAGTTCTGGCGCTGTTTGCCGGACTATGATAAATGTTACGCTTCCAGAAGATTCACCACATGTTGACTCGATTGCGCAGCTTTTTATTTACTTTCTTTATTTACGTAATTCTTTACTTTAATTATTCATTATGGATTTAATTTATACAACACACACAATATTATGAGATATTGTTTTGTTCGCCCCGCTAATATTAGATCATATTAATATTACAAAGAACAGTCCATGGGTGCTATGCAGGATGCGCCGAGTTTCTCGTTCACCCGAGTTTTACCCGAGTTTGCTTGGCGGCAGTCAGTGAACGGAGATAGCGTGAAACGCGCAAAGGCTGCAGGCAAAAAAATATGTAGACAAAAAGCCGCGTATGACAACATGAGCGCACCCTGCGCGGCACGCTGTTTCCACGTTTCAAGCGCAGACGGCTGCACAACGAAACGCGCCAGCGCCGCGTATTGTTATCAACGGATTATCGCAACTTAGCAATACCGTGACTGTCCCGCTGTCTGGCTGCAGACTTGCCGTGAGCCGCTTGCCACGCCTTTCCCGGGCGGGTCAAGGGCGTGCCTCCTCTTTCGGCAACTATCTTTATATCCTCGATCGAATGCGAACAGGGTACATGCAGCGCATTCTTGCACCTACGCTTTCGCTCACACGAATACGTTAAAATACAACAAATAAAATAACGAACATTTTTATTTCTTTAAGTGTCTGTTTTTCGTTGTAAATGCTAGAAATTTCGGATGACAAACGGAGATCGAGCAAATTATTAAATTTTGCACTCCTTGCCGCAAGTGGCGACAGTGAGGCGAAAGCTTAGAAGCGGATACATTGAAGCGGGTCGCACGCACGAGGCAGTTCATGCGGTGAGAAGTCGCCTAGGGGCGCTACAGTGCTATTCTCAATAAAGTCAGTCATTCAATAAGGTCAGTCACTCTTTCTCTATTAGTGGAATAGAAACGCAGCGCCGCGGTACGATTCTTCATCGCAGGCGCTTTAAGGGTCCCGCTTTAGCAACTAAAAACTATGCACTAGTCACCGTAACGGGAGGAACGGCCGTCGGTGCAAAATGGCGGTCCGTCGGCTCCGTAGTGACGCAGTTCAGGGATAGTGTACTGTTTATCTTTGTGCGCGAAGCCTCTGCGATGCTTCGCGAAGAATTGCGTGCTTCCCCGCGACACAATTCATCGCTTATCATCGCTTGCCCAGTGAAAGTGCCTCTGAGCGCATGTACGCAGTATTTGAGTGTTTTGTGCACTCCAAGGTGTTTGCGGATTACCTCTGCTGGAGCCAGCAGCGATCACAGATGGATATCGTAACGACACCGCAGCAATCGCATTTTGGCAGGTGAGGGCTCTTGTGTGCAGTTATGAAATGAGTCTTCGAACGGAGGAATGTGTTGGACCTGTCGAGTGCGCAGTGCTTGTGATGAAGAAATGCCATTGCACTGGGTCTAGAAAAGCGAGCGATTCTCGGACGCTGATCGTGTTTACGACGCTGTGGCTCCGATACATCACCGATGACAGAGCAGCCATCTCAAACGACTGCTGCGATACGCGCTCCTGAGCATCGTCGTCACCCTCGGCGCATCGACGCCTTGCAAGCAGCTACAGTGACGTGCCGATAATTATTTACTGTGCGCTACGTCGCCACAATGCAGGCAATGAAACCGTTCTGTGGGGCCCGAGAAGCCAGCGACAGTCAACGCTTTGTTTTTGATAGTAGTGCACAGTATACATCACCGATGACAGTGTGTTGTGCGTGTTTTATGTCGGTGGTGAATATTGTTGATGCTTCTCGGCTCGGCACCGCGTCGCTGTTGCCGAAAGATAAGTTGGGCATGGCCCAACCGTGGTGGGTGCGCGCACAAGAGTTACATGCCTCGCGCTGGGCGTGACCTCTGGCTTTGATTGACAGGCGAACTCGTGCTAAACTCGTACATCGCGTAACCCCCTCCGAGTTCAACTCGGGAACATGGCGGCTGCAGCAGCAGCCTGTGTTATTGCAGCCAGCCGCAGCAAGCGTCAGTATGACCGTCTGGACCCGTTCGCGTACGTGACCGCCGTGGAGTTTCAGCGTCATTTTGGCCTGTCGAAGACATCAGTGCGCTGGCTGTGTGACGAGCTAGGCGAAGACTCGTCTGTGGAGACAGCGTGGCGGGCTTCATTTGCTCACCGTTGAAGAGGAAGTCCTCTGCGCCCTTCGTTTCTACGGGACTGGGAGTTTTCAGGGAAGCGTCGGCGCCGAGCGTTACATTGAACGTCATCAAACTACTGTGAGCCGCAGTGTCAGAGAGGTCTGATGCGCTTATTGATGCGGCAGTGCGGAAGCGGTGGCTGGCTTTCCCGAAGACTGCGGCTGAGCGGGCATTTATAAAAAAACGCTTCTTACTTCGCGGAAACATTACGAACGTAGTCGGGTGTGTCGACGCAACGTACGTAGGAATTAAGGTGCCTTCAATGTCAGCGTTACTGTGATTAGCATTGAAGCAATGTCTAGACGCACCATATTGCCAAATTTGTCACTTCTCTGTAGCCGACTTAAATTTTGTGTTTCCGACGTCACACATGCGGCAGCCTATAATACTGACTTTTTCACTGGTTGCTGACTTTTTACCGATTGTTCTACTTGTCTTTCAGGGTGCCTTCCAAATGGCTCACTTTTTGGGGGAAAGAGGTTAATGAAGTATAAATAGATAAATGGATATCACAAATTGTGTGAAGTACCCTGTGAATGCTAATCTCATAAAGAACTTGTTTTTTTTTTATGAGATTACTTAGTACTTAGTACAACTTACTTAGTATGCATAATGCTGAATTTTGGTCATGCGTCATCTATCGGCCACACTATTGCACAATTTGTTGCAGTGCGAGATGCGGATGTCGCACCAAGCTGGTTGTGCCTATGCATTTATGGCAAAATGAAAATGCATTGAGAATCTTAGTGTGCTGGCTTGCGTGAAGAAAATACTTCAGAGTGTTTGCTGTTTTCACTGTTGGTGCACGTGCCAGTGGTTCAGTGTATTTCTCTTGGGGGGGGCGCAGCGTTATTCTGTATGGACAAATCGTATATTTTCGTCTCATAATAGGGCTCTAATTCTTCAGCAGTAGAACATTGCAGATCCAATGCCCTGCAGAAATCGGTGTGCGTGAAGATGTCGTGAACCATCAAGGCAAAATTACATATCGGGAGAAATGTGGTGCAGATGCCAATGAAAAGTGGGTCTTTAACCCGCCATGATAAAAATAAAGATTGCAGAGCGAGTAGACCTTTTGTACAGCTTTAGAGCAATGATTACACAAACTGTGACATGCTCAAACGTGTAAAAGCTTGCCGCAGTGCCAAAGTAGGATGAGCGATATGCAGCATATTTTGGCATTGAACATGTCTTGTAAATGCTATTTTTATTGTAAGCCTCAAGCCTCGCTGTCATGCCTTTCCCTCCGGCACTCCCTTTACTGAAACACAGCACTGTCTTTCTATTGGTATCATGATGATGATGGTAACGGCAGCAGTAAGGCTGGTTAATGCTTGCCCCTTCGATTCCTGCGAGTTTGGTGGTACAGAATGTGGCACGTGCATACACCTGTGCAGCAAAATTTTATGCTTGCAGTGATTTGTTGGAGAGCTAATTCGTGTTGGGACATTCAAAGATGTGCGTCATTGTGGCTTAATAACTAGATCATTGGTGAGGTTGAAGACTCGTTGTATCGGTATAGAAGCTTGAAGCTGAATTGCACCACAATTCGATGGGACACAAAGAAGAGAATTACACACAGCAGAACGCTCTGCTTTGTGTGTTACTCTTCTTTGTGTGCCGTCGAATTGTTGCGCGGTCCAGCTTCAAGTAGAGCATTGGGCCTCTTTTGTGCAGGACTGAGGAAGAGAAATACACACAGCAGAACGCACTGCTGTGTGTGTTACTCTTCTTTGTGTGCCGTCGAATTGTTGTGCGATCCAACTTCAAATAGAGCATTGGGCCTCTTTGGCGCAGGACCGAGGAAGTGTGAGCTATTCGACACCATGCCAGTGCCTTGCCACACAATTATGGAAGTCTGAAGGTTTGCAAACAAAGCTTTGCTTTCAAATCCACCTGCTCATGTAATACAAGCACTGATTGAAAGAACCATCATACAGAAATAATGGTGAAATGAATGGCCTTTGAAAATTTGTATGTTGACACTAATCACATAATAGGTGCCACAGCAAACTCGACATTTGTACTGGACAGAGCACTTTGTTTCCTATGTGAAGCACAAGCTTTGATTACATGCTGTGCAGATAACCAAGCTCAGTTTGCTTTAACGTGGTACACAACATTCACTGTAATCTGTTTTTGATTCTAAAGTGCCAAACATCACCTCTTTTTCAAGGATGTCATGGGAATATTTGGTGAGAACTGTTTACAGCCCCTCATATTGGAAGTGTGGCCAGCCAGCTTTGCTTGGGTGCCTTTATAGATTTCTGTTCCTGATCATTGTGTGCTATCAAGTTGCTAAAGTCTATGCAACCAGTGCAAGGCATTACGTGATTCTATAGTTGGATACAACTTTAGGAGGCCGCAGAATCTGCTCTTCAATGGCAGGTGAACACAAGCCTGCACCAATGGGCACACACTCTACACTGACGTCGTGCCGCTGGACGCACTAATACCCGCTCATTGGAGAGGGACTATTATTTCTTTAGACGTGGAGGCAATCGGCTGCTGCGCTTTGGTCATCTGGGCGGGGCCTCTCCTGTCTTGTGAAGTTGTATCCGACTAGAGGATGCCGCTTTTCATACAACACAAAAGGACAAAGTGTACAATTATTTGGCCTATGAAATGGACACATCACAAGTGAGCTATGCATGCGCTTAAGCTGTGTGAAAATTAGTACATGCAAATATATGACATTGTTAAAGAATATGTGGTATCGAACATGCATGTAATGGCACATTTAAATCGGGGAGTGTTGCATTCATGTGCAGTCTATAGGTGATAGCATTATTATGGTCATGCCATTTCCTGTCTTTTCATTGTGAAATACACACACCGTTCATCTTGTGGCTAATCAACACCCACTGTATTTTTGCACATAGAAAGAACAAACAGCACAATGACGTATATGCTGCATTAGTGTCTTTTTCATTTACATGGTCCAGGTTGTCTTATGTGTTTGCCCATTTTGAAGAGACATCAAGTGCATGTCACAAGTGTCCCAGTATTCACAGCACAATGTTTACTGCAATAACTTTATTCATGCTCTTGAATAATAAACAAAATAATAAACTGAAAGCTCCTTTATAAGGTTTGTTCTGGGGGCTCGACTGGAAAGCAGTGAGTGCACTGATCCTACTGTTGCAGAGCAGCCCTCTGGACCTTGCCACACTCTCAAGAGCATGTGCCTGGCGCTCGCCTACTGCCACCAGGCGGTTGAGTGCCTCCAGCAGCAGAATGTGTTGCTGCAAAAAAAGTGGATTGTTGGAATGAATCAACCGCATACAAACCATTATTTACAGATAAAAATGCTCATTGCACTATTGGTACTAACTGCCCTTGACTGTGGAAGCCTTTAGTGTATGCATAATAAAACAATTTGTCGGGACAACATTGCTTTATTTTTCATAACGGGTTGTATTTTTCGGAGCCAATTGTAATGTTTATTAGTGTGCCAACAGCTGACGTGTCCTCCAACCTTCACGAGTCTCTACTGTCAGCACCACAAACCTATTTTTCTTCACTGCAAAATCAATGGCGCTCCCTACAATCCCGTCTTATGCGAGCTGATTGCATCCTATGCCTACAAACATCATATTTTTGTCCCATTACGCAATTTTCTACCATCCTCGGCTGCACTTCTCTCTCCTTGACATCCATTCTGTCACGCTTATGTAATCACCTGTTATAAATTGGCAACAAGAGGTTGAAGATGTGCATGGCCTGCCCACCGATTCCATTTTTTTTTCTTAATCTCAACTAGCATATCAGTTGCTACGGTTTACTACGCCACTGTCTTCCTGCCTTAATGCTATCTCCAACAATTTTTGTTACTTCGCTTTCTGCACAGTCCTCGACTTCTCAAGTTTCTTTGTTAACGTCCAGGTTTATGTCCCATATTGCATAACCGGTAGAATGCAACGATTCTAAACATTCTTCAAGGATATCGGTAACGTGGCGATCACGATTCGGTAATGCCTCCCATGTGCTGTTCAACCCATCAAATTTTTGTATTAGTTTCCTGCTTTATATCAGTACCTGCTATTGATATTTCACCTGGATAAAGATACTCTTCCATAGATTCTGCGGGCTGAATGTCACTGATGAACTTCTGTTTTATGACTAAGTTAGTGAAGGTTACCTTTATCTTTTCCATATTTTCGCGGGCCCACGTACATGTAAAAGCACGAACACTCATTGGCTCTCAATGCCTTTTTTAAACTGCAGGACATTCAGTTCGTTACTACGAAAGCGACTTAATCCGTGCACTATTATTATGCTAAATATGAAACAGTAGAAATATACTTATCTGCAGTTTGTTGATGCCTCCGTCACTGTGTTGGTTGCGAGATCCATCGTCGGCGCCACCTCCTTATCGCATCGTAGCTATATCGGCTGTCTTCCTTTTGCACACACTATGCAATATTCGTGACGCTCGCAGTCACGCAGAGTGGAGGAACTCAGCGCACTCACAGAAGCAGCACCGGATAAGTTGTTTGTTCAGGATTGTGCCGTGAACAGTAAGTACGCGTTGCGATCTGTAAAATCGCCTAAGCTATTCGCAGTCTTTCGGGGCGCACGGAAAGATTGCTCACGGAGGAACAGAACTATCCAAGAAATAGTGGTCATCGTCGAGCCTGATCACTACGTCGCGCACAGCAAGCTCGTTGTACGAGTTTGTTTACACTGGGCCTCTTCGATGTTTAGCCGCCATGCTCGCCCGATGAATGTATGTGATGACGCCACCACAGCGTTCCCTCGTGGTGCGAAGCGTACTAAATTACTAATGCGAAGCGTACTAAATTACAAATTAGTCGAATACACATTCAGTGTACATCTTGTAAGCTTTAAAATGCTTTTAAACCACGTTAAACTAACTAATAATATTGTAATAAATGCATTTGTTTTATAACTCGCTTGTGCGTGTAATGCACTCGGTGGAACGACAAGCAAGTGAAAGAAGGCACGACCATGCACCGACGGTATGATCACGTGAGCCCCAGTTTGTCGACCGCCCAGAAGGCAACGCCCAAGGAATGATAGCCACCCAGAGTGAATCTAGATAAACCAATGAAACTGGAGGCTTCTTGAAAGATAAACTGTGTCTCGGTACCATTTGTGCTTTCATCTTGGGGTGTCGCCAGAGCTCGTGAAGGTCCCGAGTTTCGCCAAACTCTGCGCATCCTGCATAGCACCCCATGTTACGGAAATTGAATTCGAGCGCACTTCGGGGCATGTTCGTAGTGGTTGAATTAACTGCAGTGAACTGCGGAGAACACTGCGGGCAATTTCATGACCTCAGAAGCAACATATTTAGATGTAAAATGTAAAGCACAAGAACGTTTGGGCATACGGAACATAAATAGAATACCACGAACTTCTTTCTTTAGGCGTGGAATACACGAACGAAGGAGGTTATTAGGCGTCAGCACTAAGTGTACGTCATCTCTTTTACAAGGCCGTGTGGTTATATATCACCGCTTTCCATTCATCCCTGTTTCGGCAGTGAAAACGTATTTGAATGACACTGAATGTAAAACGCTCAAAATTGCGCAATTAAAGTGGTCAGTGGATCAAACGCAATTCTGCGATCTCAGTGTCTTAGTAAACATTGCCCTGTGCGCTAATGGCTCATAGCAGAGTTGACAATTGGGAAACTTGGGGACATTTATGGTACCAGGATGAATCAGATAGTCTTTAGCCCTATGTTTTATTAGCCAACATAAGGTACGTACATACGCGTACTTGTCACGGATTGTCACCCGTTCGCCGTTGGCACGAGATCGTCGACGGGGTATACAAGTTGGTTGGTCGTTCTGTACCCATGCGAACACAGCGAAGGAGTCAGAGTCGGGAGAAAGACAGAAACAGAAATATTTATCGACTGACAATGACACAAAGATTAAAACAAACACAAGAACACTAGCACACAAGCACTTAATCTAGTTCAATGATGAATACAAAAGAAATATAACGAACAGTTAACAGTAAATATAGAAATTAACACAACAGAATACACACTTAACCGTGGTCAACTAAACAGAGTTCAAAAGAAAACAAATGATGGCATACGCATGGCCGGGCAGCAGCAGCAAGTCCATAAAGCGTAGAGTCGACGGCAAAGCTTCCCTGAAGAAGGCTCGCAAGCCGATCTCGTTGTGGTGCGTGCGATTGCTGGGCTGGGTTTCCCGCGAGTCTAGGTCTGACGTCTTCCCTCGAGAAGGTTGGGCTAAGTTGAGGGGAACTGCCGTGAGCTTCGTTGCAGACGTTGGTTTGTCGTCTCTAACGCCAACTAGTAACTCGCAGTTCAGACGTGGCTAGGCGGCCCAGGCGATACTGGACGGCACTAGCTCCTCGACGCTTCTCAGCAGATCGTAGGCTCCACTTTTAGACTATAGACTGCCTAGCTCGGTCTAAAACGTGCGTTTAAATAACTTCTCCTTTCCCTAGTTCCCTGTGGTAGGGAACGGCAGATATTGGTGACGATCTAATCAATTTCACCCAATCGGATCCCGGCTCCTCCCTAGGTCTTGGCCACGCCCCTTTTAATTAGGGTTGAGGGAACACGGGTGATTCCTAGAGCCGTATAACGTAAAAGTATTCCAATATGTTTTTATTCCATTCTCCTGACGTCAAATTTGCGTAACCGCCGACGCAAGCATCGGGTGGTCACCCGCAGGGTTGTCTGAACAAACCTACCAAATGCTTTCCTCTCTCATACGAGGTCACTTTTGTTTGCTTGAAAAACGAATAACATTGCCTGCACTGACCGGCTTGTCTTATTTAATTGGCTCACAAGAGGCGAGAAGCCCGCTTAAGTGGAGAGGGATTCGATGGGGCCGAGCCACTGCACCGAATATCGATAACCTGATGAAGAGGGTGGTGCCAGCGTCTGTGATTGGTCCGCTTTCTCTTACTTAGCTTGCGGTGGCTCGTCGACAATCACGGCGGCATGCAACGGAAGCTTAAGAATGACGCTAAAACGGATCCTCAGTAAAGAAGAGTTGGCCGAACGAGGTCGTAAACGCGCCGAAAGTTCTCGAAAACGTTACACGGCCACGCAAAAAGTCTTCTTACACGCAAATAAACCCATGCACCCCGGCAGGTGCCGGTAGCGAGTGCCTGAGCGATGGCCGGCAGCCATCTTTTGTTCCTTTCGGAACGGGGCAGCCTGCGCCTATTCCGAAGAAAATTCAGTTTTGTTCGGCATATTAATGCATCTTTATTGCGTACACGTCACTTTGACGCGGTGAGTTTGTGCGGTTTTGTGACGTCGCGTGACAGGCAGGTGAAGTGAGTGCAGCCCGAAAAGTTTTTACCGATAGCCGAGGGCTAACGGCGAAAAGGGGTCGAATCAGAAATAACTGTTTCTCTTTTTTTCTGTCAAATCATGCATAATGAGTGTGTACACATAATATCAGATGGGGAAGTATCGCGGTTTTCGTGACGTCGCGTGACAGACAGGTGAAGTGGGGGTGGTCAAAAAATGTTTTTGACCAATCGTGGAGGGCTGATAGCAGAATTGAAATAGTAAAGTTTGGAATAGTTTTACGTTATAGCGCCCCAGGTTACGGCGCGTTGCGACTGTTTTGTCGCCCTGGGGCTCTGTACGGAACCTCGCGGCGGCGCCGATGCCAGAAATGCGCCTGGGATGTCCATATAATTGCTGTCGCAATAAAAATCGTCACGACAAACGCAAGCGTCCAGATGCGAAATCCACTCAGGAACAGTATCGAAGGTTCCAACGACACTACGCACTTGCGCAGCCTTTTATCGAAAGACAGACCTTGTGGAGCGACGTGGCTACGCATTTGTGTCTATCATGCGGTTTCTTCACGAGGAATAAAGTCCGAATAACGTCAACAAATCCTATGACGCATCGCTGATTGTCTTCGACTGAAGGATCGTGCGTAATATAGCACCTCAACAGTGCAGTAGCGCCTCTAGCGGCTCTATTAGGGGGGCGCCACATTCTTCAGCGCTTCACTTTGTGTACAAATCAACAGAAATGCGAAAAAATTTAAGCGTAAAAGTAGCAGTAAGGTACTAAAGGCGGGAAGGAAAGAACAGGGCAAAGCACTACGGCCGAGCAGTGGGAGGCATTGCTGCTCATCTTGGACCCAGGAGAGCAACTGTGGGCCGTCCGGATGGCCGAAGACGCCGCCAGAAAGCAAGGACTGGCCGCCGTCTGAGGAAGAGCGGGACTGGGGGTTAGTCTCGCAACCCCAGTCACCCTTGACCCCATCAAGGACACAATAAAGTTTTATTTCTCTCTCTCTCTCCACTTATCGACCGGTGCCGCGCCACCTCCACAATGAGTGCTGTGTTCTCGGCGGTAGAATCCTGCTCCGTTTGCTCTTGCGAATGCTTATTCTAAGCGATGCTGCATGAAACACCGGAAGACTTACTGTGCACAAGTTTGCGCCGGCCCCGATACTACACCACCAGAAGCATGCACCCGAGGAACTATGATTGGCTGACGTGTAAGTTTCGCTAACGATTGTCAGTTTATCTGTAAATCAGCACCGGGCTGAAACAAATGAAGCCAGTGGAAGACGCGAAATGCAAAGAAATGAAAGAAAAAGCTGTCTTTCCACATCATCACTGGAGACGCTATAGAGAAAGTAGAATGTAGATATGCGTAGCCTATACTGAGGCCATATGACATTCTCGAACAATGACTTGGCGCAAACTGCTGACAAGTAAACCCGTAAGGCTTTTTTTTTCCTTTTACGCAAGATGTATGTTTGACACAAAGGAAGCTTTTTGCTCCCTGAAATTAAAGGCTGCACTATGCGTGTTCTGCTTATGAACGCACCCACTTTCATAATTTTCAGAGAAAGTAAGGATGAATCTTAAAGGGTGTTTCGACATCCAATCCACCCTCGACGATGTTATTTTCCTGAATGTGTACGCATTTCTTTTACGGATTCATCGAGGCGTGTCTATCGTACCCTTTCTTATGCTTGTGATATTATTCTCGTATGTTTGAGCTGCTTTTGTGTTCACAAATATTACGCATAAATAGGGCTTGTTGTGGTATACAAGCTTCAAGCGTAATATATGTTGTGCAAAGCTATACTTTTCTGAATATATGTATTTGTATTTCTAATGCTTGTACCTCAACATTTTTTTTAAATGCCGTTCATTACTTTCACTTTCGTTTCTACTTTTCTTGAACTGAATATTGAACTGAACTGAAAGTGAATATTTAACTCGCTTTCTTTTTTTGTGTGTGTGTCAGCGCGCCTGTCGACCAGCACGTAAACATGTTCCGTGGTCTTCTGCTCAAACGCCTCTATGTTCCCCTATGAGTCGGGTCAAGCGGGCGCCCGAGGCCAGTGGGGCGCTGCTCTGACTATTGCACGAAAATCCTTTTAAGCAATAAAAGTCTCTCTCTTTCTCTCTCTCCTTGTTTGGTGACAACATTATTTGTAGTCCTGCAGAGCTTTCGCCGACGGGGCCTGAGGTCTTCCACGTGGGGACGTCGAGGTGTGGTGTCGCCGCCGCCTCGGGGGCCTGCTGGATGGCCCAGAGTTGGTCACCGAGGCTGGGGCTGCGCAAGGCAGCGGCCCACCGCGGCGGAAGGGTTCCGGAGTTAGCACCGCGCGGGTTTTTGTTACAGTCCCAGTGCATGTGAGTTAAAGTGGCTATATCAGTGTGGCAGACCGTGCATATATTTGTCGGGTATGTACCGGGGTAGAGCGTGTATACAGTATTGTGCTTGGCTAGGGTACGTGAGCGTCTGCAGTTGTCTGAGGGCCTCCGCCTGCGCCCTGTCCAGCTTGTCGCTGGGTGGACGGAAGGTTTGGCGGGCCAGGCTGAGGGCCTTGGTAATTTCGTTGTAGCTTGTCAAGCAGTCTTTGGCGCTGTCCCACGGACGACGGTCGGCGGCGCGGTTAGCGAGCTCGCGCGCCTTGGCGTGTGCCGTCTGGTTTCGGTTGCGATGCGTCTCCGATACTTCTCCCATGAGCGCCTGGAACCACTGGATTCTGGTTTGAAAATCTACCTCCCGCTGGACTTGTCGATTACTCAGGACTCGGGCCGCTCTCCGTGAAACCCATCCTTCGGCGGAGTTTCTGACCGCTTGTCGCGAGTCGCAGAGAACCGTCGTGCACGTCGAATCCGTGAGGGCGAGTGCCGCCGCCGCTGCCTCCGCTTCTTCTGCGCCCTCGCATGCTACTTATTTTATTTAATTATCATGAAATAAACATATTATTATTATCATTATTATTATTATTATTATTATTATTATTATTATTATTATTATTATTATTATTATTATTATTATTATTATTATTATTATTATTATTATTATTATTATTTGTCGATATGCGCGTTTTGCCTCTCGAATTGACGACCGCAACCGCGAATCGCGAGCGTTCTGCGTATTCCGGGGCGTCAGCGAATCGTATCCCCGTTTCGTCGCCGTAGATGTGTTGGAGAGCTCTGGCCCTGGCCATTCTTCTTCCCCGGTTGTGTTCCGGGTGGACGTTCCGTGGAATCGGGTCGACTGTTAGCGTTCGTCTGATCGCGTCCGGAACGGTGACTTTTTGGCCTTGTACGAAGTAACGGATGCCGAGACTTTCCATGATCTGGCGTCCGCTCTCGTTCCCGCTGACCTTTCTGTTTGTGAAGTGCGCTGCGCCTAGCCGATTTCGCTAAGCGTGTCGTGAAGCCCGCGTTGGAGCAAGCGGTGCGTGATGGTGCACTCGGGTAGGCCCAGTGCTGTGTTCTACCCACTGCAGATGAGGACGTTGATCTTGGCTTCTTCTCCCTTGTACCAGTTGTGGAATGCCGCCACGTACGCAATATGGCACATGACGAAAGAGTGTATGAGTCGTGTGAGACTCGCCTCCCTGATTCCGTCTCTTCTGCTAGTGACCTTCTTGAGGATTTTCATGCCGATAGCCGACTTGGGCTTTAATTTAGTAATAGTTTCGCCGTTGACGCCGTTGGCCTCGATTATCATGCCGAGGACCCTAATTCTCTGCGCTATCGGGATGGTTGCTCCGTTTCTCTTGCGTAGTCTGATCTCTTCGTATTCTCGCCTGGTGGTCGCTGCATTCTCGCCATGCCCGAGTGGTCTGCCCCTCTGCGTGGGCGGTAGAGTAGGAGTTCCGACTTTTTAGGTGAGCATCTTAACCCCGTACCCACGAGACATTCCTCGATTCTGTCGAGTGCTAATTGCAGTGCTCGCCGGCAAGACGAGATGTACCAGAGCAATTCTCTCTCTTCTTTATGAAAATTATTTTGTACGCCCTTTTTGTCATTATGCACATGTGCTGAAAATCCATATCATACATACCAAATCACTTTTTCATTCACGGCACCTCACTGTATTGAGAATGTCGGATATAAAGCAGTGTCTTTCTTAAATAAAAAAAAAATTTAAGGTATGGAATTTAGATCACCACCAAAATTAACGTCAAATGGAGCCAAGGCCACCATTCAAACCTTATTTTAAACAAAACTTACGAATTATGTAAGTCAATAAAATCGAGGGAATAGACTAGCAGAAGCAATCGACGTCACTTCATTATAGAATGGAATATTTTGTTAGATAGTTCTAGAGCGATTGGTTAGTGCTCTTTCCTACTGAATCTGTGAATGAAACAAATACTAATTCCCTCCTACCACAGATAATATCAGTGGCTCAATTAGTTACCACCTCTCCGGTGATTATCACTCCTTGCCGTCATTCCCATTCATCTGAACTAAACTACTATCCAAGGATAGTCCAATACCGTTCTGTGTTCACTCTGCAAAAAACGCTTGTGACATGCCTGTATTGTGTATTGTTCCTTATCGTAAGCATTGTGAACGACGTTAGCGACCTCACCACCCGAATTGTGCCAAGAGGCTGTAGCGTCAAACAAAATACTGGTGGTAACTGAACGTACGTTTCATACCTCTAAAGTATTGGCACAAACGCCTCAGCATACTTTATATATATATATATATATATATATATATATATATATATATATATATATATATATATATATATATATATATATATATATATATATATATATATATATATATATATATATATTTTTCTAGGACATGCTGACCGTGTTCTGGTTTGTTTCATTTGCGTTCACGAAACAAGGAAGGAAGGCAAACAAGAGGGAGGTGACAGGCAGAAAGGTGAACCAGATTGTCTGGTTGTCTGGTTGGCTACTCGGCACAGGGGGATGGGGTAAGTGCAGAAAAGATACCAAAAGAAGATTTAAAAAAAAACAAGGAACGCATCAGTTGAACTGCCACACATACGTTAGTTGCGCACTTCCCAATAGTTTTCTTCCTTATTACGGAAGTCTGCTCAGATTCCGTCTCTCCCGACGCACATTCGCTGCAATCAATTCCCCTATTCTGCTTGCTCCTACGAACTTCCCATGTAACTGATAACCATTTGTGATTGCTCTCTAGTGTTTTTGCATTGTAGAAATTTTTAGCTATCGAAGGAAAATATTGTCATCCACCTGACGGTAGCCCGAAGCTACAAGGTAATCCCATACTGGTTGCTGGAAAGGTAACTTCAAAGTTGAAGAAAAATTTGTCCTTGTCTGGGGACCGAATCCTGCACCAACACTTTCTCGAGGCGTGGTGACTCTAGCATCTGGCCTAAACGGAATGCTAGCAGATCACATTGTGAGAGAGGAATAATCGACAACTGTAGGCGTACCTACACTGAATCTGGTAAATCTGGCAATAGTGGCTAAAGTGTCATGGAAGGAAAAGTTGCGATAAGCATGGCACTACCACTAAGTTAGATTTGCCAATAACAAAACTTCTTTCACGTTGCGAATTCTTTCCTACCTCATTTACTGTACTTTGAGCAGCTCCTAACTCTGCAATTTGCAGGCGAACAAAGCCCTGTGGCTTCGGCTTAGGCCCACAACTCAAACGTACATACGTCTAAAAAAATTAAATAATGATTTTTAAGGCCCCTAAGCCATAGACGACTAAGAGGGAAGCCGTAGAGGGGGCAGTGGAATTAGGTAGACCACCTAGTATTCTTTAAGCTGCACCTAAATCTTCAGTGCCCTAGTTTAAGTATGCTGCATCTGGCTTAGTGCATGTGGAAGTGCAATGAAGGGCCGTGTGTTCTCTCTCTCCCTTTATGGCACTCCCCCGCCCGTCCACCCCACGTGTAGGGTAGCAAATTGGACAGTCTAGTTCACCTCCCTGCCTTTGCTGCCTCCCTTTTCTCTCTTTTATATCCAAGTGCCCGACTGGTCTTGCATTCCGTCCCCATCGGAAAGTGGCCGCAGCGGCGGCACTCGAACCCACGACCACGTGTTCCACAGTTGGATGCCATAGCCACGGAGCTACCGCGGTGATTGCGCATGCGTGAAGAAGAAACAGGGTGATTACACGAAAGCCAACGACCGAGCCGAAATTACAACCCTGCCGCGCGGCCTGCCACGCACCCCGTGCGGCATCCACAGTTGCGTGTTTAAACAAAGGCCCCCCGTTGAGGTTCTTTCTCTGCATTCGCTGCCTCGCGGATATGACGGCGCTGTGGGCAGCGCGGAGGCGTCTCATTTGCATAAGAACGGGGCGGCCGGACCTTTCCGCGCACCCCCGTATGCAAAACGCGCCACGTCGAGACGAAGACAAAGCCGGACTGATGCCGTCGCGGGGAGGCGAGATACATGTTGTGCAAGGAAGACGCAGGCGAAGTGGACCAACGGGCAATAAGGCATGAAAAATAAGCAGTCGAAGGGCGAGAAGTCTAGGACGCGCAAACCGCGAAGAGCAGCCCGCTTCTATCGCTTCGCACAAACGTGCTTTGAGTCTCGCAGCGTCGGTGCGGTTCACGCGGTCCGGTTTCCCTGCCGCTCCCTTATCGTGGTCTCTCAACCCCCCTCCCATACTAGCGTTCAGTGTTTTTCAGCGAGCACAGATGCTTCTTTTTCTCTTCAAGCTCTGTGTCATGGCCCAGCTCGCTTCACACTGTCGCGGCTGCTGTAGTAGACAGCCATGAGGAAACCACTGTCCGTCGCGGCCCTTCCCCACAAACATGAGTCAGCTCTTAAAAGAGCATCACTCTCTCCAATGGTTTGCGTGATGTCACGGCAGGCCGAAGTGTGGCGCGTCAGGATGAGAAGCCGGCGTACAAGGTCACGCAAAATGTGATAATCACATCATCATCATCAACGGCACCTTATCAAGATGCTCGGAGAATGAATATCCTCCTGTTCGCGCACTAGATCTACACAACCAAAATAACGAAACTAACAGTGTCGCTGAATTCGTATTTAGTCTGATTTATTTCTCTTGACACTACAAAATTACTGTTAAAAGAAGAGCGAACTTGGCAGACAGCAAAGTTTTTTTTTGTGTGTGAGCGCGCGCGCCTTCCCATCCACCCTGCTCCTGTTGGTCGCACCACTGCTTTGGGATACGACACACGTTCGAAACGAACATAGGAAAACAAAAACCAAATTTAAATCAAAACTAACATATACGAGCTACAGATACTGAAAATACATATACATAAAAAAAGACAATTAAAGGAACAAGTAACGAAGTAGACATGTCGGCAGTTGCTGCACCCGAGCGAATTCTGTCAGGAAAGTTTAGCAAAGGCAATAGCTCCAAATGTGTCATTGAGTTCTTCTCATTCAGAAGAGCAGTGCGAGTGGGGTGAACAAGACGACGTACAGAGCGAGGCGCAATAAGACACACACGCGCAGCTTGTGAGCCACCTAGCCCACGATGCCGCGCTGGCCCGCCCGCCCCACGTGAAAATATCGCGAAATGAGGGTCCTGAACGTTATCAGTCACCGACTCGCAAGTTCGCATCACTTAAGAACTTCAGTAATTGTCGCAAACATCATGTCGTCCTCACTGGCGTGCGGAGAGCCTGCATGCTGGAGTATTTGCGCTCTGTACTTATCGAGTACAGGGCACGGATAATGTAACTATTTCATTCCAATGTTATTGCTCTTTCGCCTTTCGTCAGTGGTCTTAGCGGTGTTCCGCGCACGCGGTCACCGGGCTATAAGAGAGGAGAACCGAGCGAAATGAATTGTTACAATATGGCGACCCAGGACACTCCAACAAAAAGTGTTCATCATCACCGTGAGTCTTCTGTGTTACACATAAGGGTGAAGCGGTGTGTCAAATCTTGTACAGCCATTCCGAAGTACGCGCTCACCCCGTGCGGAGACGATGTTGGAGGGAGGCCTCTAGCCAGCTCTGTATGGGCGTAAAACTATTGATTGTACCATAGATGCTAGCGATAGTTGAATCATTGTCGAGCTATCTACAGCACGTCACTTTGGCAGAACTCACCGTACGATGAATGCCGACGTTAAGGCGATTGCCGTTGAAGCTATGTAGTGACACACAGTGTTGCCAACGCCGAGGAATGTATACAGCTGCACTGCTCTTTCGTACTTCCCGCTGCAGGCGCTGAGCTATTCGGAGGCACCACCCTGAAGTCCGCGCGTGGCGCGGGTTTGATTCCGTCGATAAATTTCAAAGGATCTTTTTTGCCTCCGAAGTGGCGGCACATACGCGGCGGAGCATGCCCAGCTGGCATGCAAGCTGGCCTCGGTGAGGTTCATAGAAAAGCGGCACATTACCTGTGGCACATATCCAGTGCCACTACGCTGTGACCCAAGTTGATTCGAGGGTCACCTTCGATCCCTAGTTAGATGGATGGATGGATGGATGGATGGATGGATGGATGGATGGATGGATGGATGGATGGATGGATGGATGGATGGATGGATGGATGGATGGATGGATGGATGGACGGACGGACGGACGGACGGACGGACGGGTCACCTTCGATCCCTAGTTATATGGATGGATGGATGGATGGATGGATGGATGGATGGATGGATGGATGGATGGATGGATGGATGGATGGATGGACGGACGGACGGACGGACGGACGGACGGACGGACGGACGGACGGACGGACGGACGGACGGACGGATCCAGGAAAGTTCGTGAAGTGCGCTAATAAAGCTATTCACATTATAGGGACACTAAAGGCAAATACTAACTCAAGCTAAAGTGATATACTTGAGCTCGGGAATCTCTACGGATTCAATATTATTGCGAACAGAGGGTTAATAATCGAGAAATTAAGTTAAATGCAAGACATGATTAGAGATTCCCCCGGGACATTCAAGCAGTTGTCCGATGACGACAGACGCCCTCAGTTAAATTCTGTCACTAGTGCTAAACTACTCGTTGCAAAAAAACATCGTTGTGTTGTATAATCAGATTAAATAAAATGTTACTTGTCTAGTTGTATTTCATCTTTAGGAAAAGATAACTAATTGAAATTGCCGTTGACAACGACGCGGGCGGCCAAACGGTTTCGTTTGCGCTTGACTCTGCGCCACCCAGGCTTTCGCGTTTCAGTACTTTCCTGGCATTCCCATAAATTTTGGCTCAGTTTTAGTGTTCCCATAAAGTTTGTACTCGGTTGTATCTCCCTCTGCAGCTCCACTAAATCATCATCTGTGCCTTCATACTATAGAACATCCTATAATAACAATTCCTTGTCTACGTTGTCGTAGGCTCCTTTAACATCTATACATGCTATCCAGGTCTATTCTGAACTACTGAAATCTCTGTGCACTAATTTAGCACAAACGTATTGTCCTATAAGGGTCTGTCTGGCCTAAACCCATGCTGTAGTTCCCCAAGTACACCACTCTTCTCCGCCTAATTCGACAGTTTTAATTTTATGGCTTGCACTGCCATTCTATGTAACACCGACGTTACTGTAACGCCTTTACGAGCTCGTCTTACGCTTATCACTTTTGCCTTTGTAGATGAGGTTCATCTTGCTTTCACGCCATCCAACCGGAATCTTCGTTTTAATCACTTCTGCTATGACATTGGTCTTTGTCCGAGGTTTTAATTGCTCTTTGGACCGAGGTTTTTGATTAGCTATAGTGCGATTTCATCGGGTCCTGCCGCCGTGTTATTAGGGACACTTCCTTCTGCTTTTTTCCACTAAAACCCTTTCATGCTAAATTTGGGTATCTCAGGCTTCTTTGTTGTTACTGGATATGTTTGAGGGGGAACTACCCTTTTTGTCGTGCCGAAGGTATCCCTAATAACGTCTGTAATGTACCGCAGCGCATCGCCTCCTTCGAAGATGTTACCGTCGTCATCCCCTGTAGTCGTTTGAGAATCTATAGTTGTAGCACCGAGCGCTCGTACATGGTTCGATAATCTTTTTGGGGCGCCTTCGTCTCTTTTGAGATTATGCACCCGTCGTTCACTTGCGCATTTAAATTTCTCTTGCACGAGCTCGCTCCCCACTCTTTTCTCGGTATTTGTTCTATCTAAGGAGCACCTCTTGTTCGTGTTATACCAACTTTTTGGCTTCTGAATAATCCCTAGACGCCTGCTTACGCTATTCCATAGCTTGCTTTATTTTCTTGTTCCACCACTTACACGGTTTCCTCTTTCCTATCAAACAAATTTTTTGCCATGTCTGTCTTATCTCCTGCTGAATAACGTCTACCAGTTTCTTATATTCCCCGACAGTTGTAGGAAACGCCTTCATTTTCTTTTCTACGTTTTTTGCGATCTCTCATATTTGCTTTTCATTTATATTTAGGAATTCTGATGATACTAATTCATGTTTTGCGTTTAGGTCTCGCCCAAATCGTAAGGCTCAACGTTTATTTTCGTTACTCCCGCGCTATCTTTTCCACGTTCGTCTATCATCATTTGGTTTATTCGCTCGTGCAGCATTTCTCAGACTAAAGCGTAGTCAATACATGAATGCCTGTTTCCGCATTGCCGCGTTGCGTCTCCATGACACTTATTCTTGCTGTTAACTACTCTAAGGTTCTGTTCATCGCACAGATCCGGCACTCGAGAACCGTTGTTCTCAGTATATCGCTCTAAATCTTCCATGGGCGCATTCAAATCTCGTACTGGTATCACCTGGCCCGATTTTCTAAACTCATTAATATCGCTTTTAATGAAATCAATCAATTCTTTATTTTTTTTCTTTGCTATCACTACCTGTCCATAGATAAGCTACTCCAAGCCACGTCTTCTTTCCTTCCCATGTGCCCCTAATCCGGAAATTATTTTTACATGTACCGTTTCCCTTTGGCCACTTCCTAACTCGACTGATTACCATGCACCGGAGCGCCGTTCGCAGAGCCTCCATTGGTCGTGCACGAAGCCAATAATGGAAAGGAACTTGTCCTGTGGTTGTTCATAATTTTTGCCCATTCCATTGCGCTAGTACTCCCCACTATATTTGCTTCAAATTGTTTCATTCCGCGAGCGTTGACAGTGAAGCGAGATGACATTTTCTTGCATGATCTTGTGCATAAGGAGCGTACCAAAGGGAGTATAGCGGCGCGCGCGATCCGCGGTCGTCGAGTCACAACTCATGGCTCAAGCCGGTCAGGCATTCATGCATTCGTCACCGGGCACCCCGGAGCTATCGTTGGTTCGCACGTGATATAGAAATTGTACAATAGTAGACAGTGTTAGAATAGCGTTTACAACCTAACGGAAACGCATCCCGTACGTAAAGAAATATCGTCATCACTGCGCATGCTCCGAACGTTATTGGGTTTCTGTGGTTTACGTGCGCTATGATGACGTACGTTATTTGGCGAGTTTAACGTTCCTAATGTTTACGCACGCTAAGAAATAGCGTTTTCCAACATGGCGGCACCCACGGCTCCCGCTTCAGCGTGAATTCTCGTCATCGCTACACTCTCGCTCTTTTTGATCGCCAGTGACTATTAGAATGAGCTTTCTCTTCGCCTAAACTCACCTGAAGTGTTAGTTATGAGTGTATAGCCCGTCAAATTTCTGAGATCGTCCGGCGATTCCGGCGTCCGTATGCAAACAAGACGCGTCCGCATAGCAAAAACAGGATGCATGGTTGCCAGTGGACTGCCTTGGCTTGGATACGTTTGGCACAAGGCATCAGACAACGGTCTGTCTTCTGACGTCCTTCTTATGGTTGCGTCCGCTGACTAAACGTCTTGAAAGATTGGACGCGCACCGTGTCAGAGTTGTCGGACGATCTCGCCGCTGCCACCATGTGTAAGGGTTGAAGGTCGTATAGAGGAACTTGGGAGGAACTAGGCGTATAGGGTTTATTTACAGTATTTACATCTTAAACAAGAGATACATTCGACAGTCTAGCGTGGCTCCCAAATGAAGCACGCAAGACGAGCATACAGCACACAGCTTACAAGCACGCTCACGAGCACACAGCTCACGAGCACGGTGACGAGCACGAGCACAGAGCACGATCACGAGCACACACTAGCAGCCGACAAACAGCTGGTTATAAACCCTCCGTGCTCCCTAGATCCCTAGGTGAGGGAAACGTTCAACCAGTCAGCGTAGAAAGTCTCGTGGCCGGCCCGCCTTTGAGGCAAGCGGGTAGGGTGTTTTCACACACACATTGCGCACAGGTTTCACTGCCCCCTCCGAGGTGAGACGGGCTTCGCAGATATCGGGGCTTACGTTTTGAGAGGCGCGTTGGTTCCCCGAGCTGACCCCTGTAGCGTGGCCGCCGGTTGTCCATTGTCCTGCGTCCTGTAGTCGCCACGAGTGTCAGCAGACTGTGACGAATCCTGGGGCCCACGTACCGCAAAGCACCCTTTTGTTAGGGAAGCTCTTCTTGCTGCAGAGATACCATGTCGGTGGTGGCGGGCTCAGTAACAATAGTTGGTCCGCCGATTGCGTTTAGTTACAACGGTGCCGAGGGGGTGTTGAAGCGGCACCTCGAGGTCCCTACGAAATGAGTCACCGCAGCAATTGTGGTAGGGTTCCATGGTTATCTTCGGGGAAGCTCGCAACGCTCGCAGCTGCAGCTGGCTGAGAAAACTTGCATGTTGCCACCTCGGCAGGCCATTCATAACAGCTCCTCCATGGCCCGGAAAATATCGACTGGCCAGTGCTCACAACCGCTGGGCAGCAAGAGAATGGCTGGCGAGCAAGAATATGGCTTTGCTCTCTGCAACCCCTGCGCACTTGGAATGCCTGCTACCATCTCACGACAACTGGCACAGAAAAGTCGATTCCGGCAACACAATACTACTCAGCGTGCAAACGCCCGGAATCAGCTGTTAACCCACCAGGCTTCGTATCGAAATTTCTATGCAAGCCGCTAAACTTGGAACCCCAAATTTTGCCCCAAAATTTTGTGCCGCCAAAGCGATCGTTCACGTTCCCCTTGAGTTCGACCAAACTTGACCGTCGCACTGCACAAAAGTAAAGGTTTACACAGTAATAAACCGAAGGCTCCCAACCACCAATACCCGCACATAACTTAAGCAGCCTAATTTCGCGAACAGCCTGTTCTTACCCTATCGCAGTGGCGTACTTATCGCACTTACGGCTTTGTTTGTCCCCATAAAGAAAAAAAAAGAAAAATAAAGTGGGGAAGCCCGCACCACCAACTAGGTATGGCAGGCGTAAGCCAATCAAAATAAATGAATAGGGGAAGCCTATGCCTTCCCAAAGAAAATATATAGAAAAGCCAATTATTAAAAGAATAATACGGAGGCAAGCCTGTAGATATTTAGAAGAAAATATTTTATACGATGAAGAAGAGAAGTAGCCAGGCGCATGTTGGAAATTGTGCTCCTGATGAGAATCCAACAAACCCCCCCAACCACCCACCCACCGCTCCGGCTGCCATGCGCAGCACGGGCGAGATTTATTGAATACAGCGAATAAGCTTCAGCATGTCGACTGCCCAGTTGGCCCAGTTGTCGATGTGGCATGGCGGTGATGCTGCAGGTAGTAGCGGTTGGTACTCGGGGAGGCCGGAGTCAAAGAGGTGTGCATCTGGAGTCAGCAAGATGGCCACACGATGGGGCAGGAGCAGTAGGTCTCGCAGATGGCAGAACAGGAACATCAGGCACCCAGAAATGCAGAGGCCGTCGCCTGGGGTTCAGGTATGTTGGTGAGGACAGCAGGGCACGAACAGCCCAGACGTCCAGGAATGAAGGCCAGGCAGGTGGAGCTGATGCCATATTTTGCACATGTGGCTAATGATAGAGAGTGAGACAGGGCAAAGGGCATACAAGGAACCAGAGATGATTATGTAGGCAGGGAAAGGAAAAGGCGGTGCCACGAAATGTTGAAATAAAAGTATACAAAATGAATGATGACGCATGTAGCTAGAGCCAGCTGGCACGGGAAAGCCCCGCCAATAGTAGGCTAAAGCAGTGCATTTGGCAGACGCAAACATGCAAAAGCAACATGATTGAAAAGAAGAAATAGAGTGAAGAAATGAAGTAGTGGAGTTATGAACCGTCAGGAGTACGAGGAGGAGGAGGAGAGGAAGGGGAAACCGAAAGAACAGCTAGGCGCGCGAGACGCAGAAGTAAAGCTCGTGAGCGTCGAGGGAGTAATAAGCCAGCATAAGTGGCTGGAGTCAACGAGTCCACGTGAGCGTCGTCACACAATGCCCGAACGATGTGCGCAGTGTTCGGGCAGGAGGTAAAGTAATGGGATACGTCGGCGCACACAGCGCCACACGTGCACACGTTGGAAGCGTGGAGGTTGAATCGATATAGGTACGAGACGAAATGACCATGGCCAGTAAATAAATGGCTCAGAAATTTATTTGGCGGAAACCAACGAGGTATATCGGCTATATCCGGAACCCAGGGGTATAGTGGAGTGTCAGTACCCTCGCGGTGCCAGTAGGAATTCCATTGTGACCACGCGATGCGGCGAAAGCGCGCGCGCACCGTTTTAATGGACGCCGTCGCAACGCGGAGGAGTCCCGTGCGAGCCGCTGACGTTGCAGCGGTATCTGCCAACTCGTTGCCCACGACGCCCCTGTGTCCAGGGACATGGTGCAGGTATGTCCGCCGGCCCTGACGATCGAGCAAGGTGAGGGTCTGTTTGCATGCCCATATGCGGGTGTTGGTGTCTCGAAGATGCGATAGGGCGGACAATAAGGAGAGGCAGTCGGTGTAAAGATGGACTGGAGCGCAGGTTGGTAATGAGACTATGTACGCTAGCGCCTCGACTAAGGCGACAGCCTCAACGCTATACGCACATGTTGCGTTGATGACTCTGAATTTACGGACGGCTGACAAGCGACCGGTCGGGTTAAATACAACAAATGCCGCCCCCGCCGAAGTACTCGTGTACGCGCCATCAGTATAGACGTGGAAAGCGGAGCGGGTGGCGATGCGAGCAGCTCCTGCGGGGGAGAGCCGCAGGAGCCGCAGTGGCCGGGGGGGTGCCACTGAAAATTTTGGTGAACTTGCGTCGCACGCAAACGTTCCATCACGCTTACTCACGTGTCTTTCTCTAGTCCATACCGGACACGTAACTTAACCGAGAAACTAAACTTGCGTAACTCACGCACACCGCAGAACCCTTAAAAAATGCGTCTGCTAATAACTTGTTCCACGCACGCTTATTAGAGAAGTCAGAGCACGGCCGCCCTCAATACACACGAGCAACCCAGTCATAAACCTGCTTCCTTCCGTCCACACAGGACACGCGCTAGTGGACCTAAGAGCTCTTCTCAGTGCAAATGATGCGCTAACTTAAATCTACGCGCTTAACCTTAGAAAATTCAAAAACACTTATAAAAAAAAGAAGGTTTACTAATACACACGCGCGTTACCATAGGCCTCTCACCGATAACCTTGACACTCAGGTCACTCACACACACAAAAAAGAAAGCCTATCTACTCATTAACACTCACGAAACTAAAGTTTCACCTAAAACGCATCTTTCCAATTTCGGAGCTTCTCAAATGAAAGCACAAACAAAGCTCATACCTTACATATTGAAAGAAACTTTAGTCTTAAATCGCGAAAATCTTCCGATGCTCAAAACGAAAACAAAATAACACGTTTTACACTTACGGAAGCTTTCTTGGCTTTCCGTTTCAAATATTTACGACTGACTCATACTTTTGAGCCGTACTCGAGGTGGTCGCGGTTCGAAAGCTACTCTGGCTACCGAGGAACAACAAAAGGGCTGACACACTATCAGCTCCTCCAAGACGTTACAGTCTCCGGCCAATTTGCGTCCTGGCGCCCCGCTTTCAACACGAACTCGATTAACCGCGTCGCGACTCCTTATCACCTCGTCTCGTCTTGCCACCTTGCGCTCCTTCGCACTACATGTTGCACTCCGAAAAGAACGACGGAACGACGAGGAACGTAACTGCCCCGTGCTCTTTGTCCGCGTCCCTGCAGAACATGCTTCCGGTCTCTTTTCGACCGGTGGCTCGAACGTCGTTGATGCGCCATCATCGTCAACGACGACCGCACCTTTCTTTTTCTCACGCCCTGGCTTTTTGTGTCTTTCGCCGTCTTTGGCTGCGCTACATTAGTCACCGCATTCTGATCTTTACGGCGCTTCTTTCTGCGGCGCTTTCTCCTGGAATTCCCTTTCATGCCGCCTTCTCGCACCTCGTGCTGGCCGGTACACATTTCGTCGGCCCGGATCGGTCTCCTACCCCCGCAGTCTGATTGATTTTCATTTAAATCAACACTCTCTCTGGCTCGACTGGCGGACAGCTCAACCGACTCTGGAACAATGCAGCAGTCTTTACTCGAGCTATGCAACTCGCACTCCTGCGAATTGCCCTTTACCGCCTTGCCCAGCTCACGCTGTGCATCGGCACACAGCCCATCGGTCTCAATCGGTGTCTCACGCGCACAGTCTGAATGATTCCTAACTAAATCATCCCTCTCTTGGCTACCTAGACCGGCGGAGAGCTGCACCGATCCCTGAACAATGCAGTTGTTTTCCCTTGAGCTACGCAGCTCGCAATCCTTCGACCTGCCCTCAACTGCATCGTCCTGCTGGCACTTGACTTCGGCGCGCAGATCTGACTTGACATGGGTGCTTGCGTCTGTCGGGTAAGCAGTACTCTCTACTTCGTTACCGACCTCGTTAACATTACATGCGACGCACACGCTCGGTGACTGTGCTAATTCATTCACAGCTGGCCTAGCTGTCTCTACAGTGCTCTGTTGGCACAGCAACTCGTCGCTCTCACTACGGCCTTTAACGGCTTTTGTTGCCAATAAGGCCTCGTTAGCTGCTAGCACTTTGAGTTCACCTATGAACGTGCTGCTAATCTCACAGGTACTAGTACTTCTCTCGGTTTTCGACCGAAATCTGCTGTCGACTTCCTCCCACTTTCGCTGCGTCCAGCCTACAGATTTCTCATGCCGCTTTTGACTTCGTTCGATTGCCTGCTCTAAACCTTGAATCTCATTGTTCAATGCAGCAGCGTACTGCCTCGTTACTTCTCTTAGGCCTTCTTCCTGCGAAATCCCTTTCAGTTTCTGCCTAGCTTCTTGCTGTTCTTGTTTAAATTCATCTTGTTCTTGCCTAATTGCGTCCTGTTCCCGTCTTTTGCTTAGAATTCGTTTACCCATTTGTTCTATGCATTTCAAATCATCGTCACTTTGGAGAATGGTTTTACGAATCTCTGATTCCGTCAAGTCCTCCTCTACGTCTACCTCGAGCTCTTTACACAACCACAACAGGTCAGCTCTCGTCAAACACAATAGGACCATGGTCGCTACTTTAAGCTTTGGCTCTGCTGTCACACAATACTTGCTACGATACCCACGCAAATCAAAATACAAGTAACAGATCCCCAGCGATTCGAATCTACAAACACAGAGAAATTGAAGCCTGGTAAATCTTACAGCCAAAACCAAACGCTTACACACTGAAGCAACACCATATCACCAGTCCTTCTCCGCCATATCCAGTTAGTTGCAAGAGGTGGTCAATCTCAAGTCGCCTCCAACTTGATCAGGATACCGGTCGGTCACCATGTGTCAAAGTCCGTGAGCTGCCGTTGCTGTCTACGAGTCGTCGGCCGATCTACGAGCCGTAGGCCGATCTCACCGCTGCCAT
Source organism: Dermacentor andersoni (assembly GCF_023375885.2). Lineage (NCBI taxonomy): Eukaryota > Metazoa > Arthropoda > Arachnida > Ixodida > Ixodidae > Dermacentor > Dermacentor andersoni. The sequence goes on from NC_092821.1 coordinate 18,990,474, forward strand.
TCAGTTGTCAGAGTTATCGGACGATCTCGCCGCTGCCACCATTTGTAAGGGTTGAAGGTCGTAGAGAGGAACTTGGGAGGAACTAGGAGTACAGGGTTTATTTACAGTATTTACATTTTAAACGAGAGATACATTCGAAAGTCTAGCGTGGCTCCCAAATGGAGCAGGCAAGACGAGCATACAGCAGCACACAGCTTACGAGCACGCTCACGAGCACACAGCTCACCAGCACGATGCGGAGCACGAGCACAGAGCACAGTCACGAGCATACACTAGCAGCCGACAAACAGCCCCTTATAAACACTGCGTGCTCCCTAGATCCCTAGGTGAGGGAAACGTTCGACCAGTCAGCGTAGAAAGTCTTTGTGGCCGGCCCGCCTTTGAGGGAAGGGGGTAGGGGGTTTACACACATACACATTCCGCACACGTTTCACTGCCCCTTCCGAGTTGACAGCACGTGCTGGTGTGTGAGTTGGTTATACATGATTACAAAGAAGGTGCCAACTAAACCAAGAGATGAAGGAAGGAGACACGAGACAACCACGTAGGCGAAGCCCGTCTTCGATTTGAGATGGGCTTCGCAGAACTCGGGGCTTAAGTCTTGAAAGGCGCGTTGGTTCCCCGAGCTGACCCCTGTAGCGTGGCCGCCGGTTGTTTTTTGTCTTGCGTCCTGTAGTCGCCACGAATGTCGGCAGACTGTGACGAATCCTGGCGGCCACGTACCGCAAAGCACCCTTTTATTAAGGAAGCTCTTCTTGCTGCAGAGATACCATATCGGCGGTGGCGGGTTCGTAACAATAGTTGGTCCACCGATCGCGTTTAGTCACAACGGCGCCGAAGGGGTGTCGAAGCGGCACCTCGAGGTCTCTACGAAATGAGTCACCGCAGCCATTGTGGTAGGCTTCCATGGTTCTCTTCGGGAAAGCTCGCAACGCTCGCAGCTGCAGCTGGCTGAGGAAACTTTCATGTTGCCACCTCGGCAGGCCATTCCTAACAACCGTAATTTCCCGTAAATGTGCTTACGTTTAACGTATGTAAGGCGGCAAACGCTGTTCTAAAACTGTCTGCTATTAAATCTCATTAGACACATCTGCCATGAGCAGGCTGTCACATAGACGACAACATTTACAAACTTCCGAATAGAGTAAGCGCATCATACCATATTATGAGCAAGCGAATTACACCAGATGTCGGTGACATGTCGGTGACACCGCAAGGAGTTAAGGAAAGTATGCGTGCGGATGCCACCGTCCACGCTCCCTCGTTCTCATGTGAAACTATCGTTCTTGTGCTTAAGCATTATAAGAAAGCATAACCAGTAATTCCGTAACAGATAAATGAAATATATTTATATACAAGCGCGCAACTCGAACAACAAGGCACAACTGTTCATTAGCATGAGTCGTATGAAGTAAGGTCCACCGCGTCAATACTGCCGGTCATGTGAAGCGCATTGGTGCCGCGTTAACTGCTTAGTTCCCTCCTCAACGGGGTCGGAGCAACTTGTACGACCGAATATTGCGTCGCAGAATTTTACCATGACCACCTCCTCGTGCGCAGACTGATGACCAAGCCTAGACACGGTTTCCGGGCTTGTATTCCCTGTGGTGTCCTCGCGTATTCTAGTGCTGAAATTCTAATGTTCTTTTGGATGCGCAGGAGAGTGATCTGCCGAGCTTCTTCTTCACGTTGAAGGTATGCAGCAGCGTCAATGTAGGCCTCGCCTGAGATGCTTAGCGCCCGCATGGGGATGCCTTCCATAGTCTAGAGAGAATGGTATCAACTTAATTTATGGTGATCGTATTGTTAGCGAAAGTCACATATAGTAAACGTATGATCGTACATCTTGAACTAGTAGACGTTGGCGTACTATCGCGAACAATACGAGTTGCAACGCGGTGCACACCCACCACTCTTGTTTTCGCTAAGAAAATGACAGATGCCTTTTCCAATTCTTTTTTTATGTTATTGTGTGACACATTTTTTGTGGGTTGTCGCTGTCATGTAGACTCAGATCCCTTTTGATAAGCGCCCCCTGTGTTTTAACTCCTACTGAGCGGGAGCTATGCCTTAGGAGCTATGCAAAGCCTTAGGAGCTATGCAAAGGGGGAAGGCAGCTGGGGAGGATCAGGTAACAGCAGATTTGTTGAAGGATGGTGGTCAGATTGTTCTAGAGAAACTGGCCACCCTGTATACGCAATGCCTCATAACCTCGAGCGTACCGGAATCTTGGAAGAACGCTAACATAATCCTAATCCATAAGAAAGGGGACGCCAAAGACTTGAAAAATTATAGACCGATCAGCTTACTGTCCGTTGCCTACAAAACATTTACTAAGGTAATCGCAAATAGAATCAGGAACACCTTAGACTTCTGTCAACCAAAGGACCAGGCAGGATTCCGTAAAGGCTACTCAACAATAGACCATATTCACACTATCAATCAAGTGATAGAGAAATGTGCAGAATATAACCAACCCTTATATATAACTTTCATTGATTACGAGAAAGCGTTTGATTCAGTCGAAACCTCAGCAGTCATGGAGGCATTACGGAATCAGGGTGTAGATGAGCCATATGTAAAAATACTGGAAGATATCTATAGCGGCTCCACAGCCACCGTAGTCCTCCACAAAGAAAGCAACAAAATCCCTATAAAGAAAGGCGTCAGACAGGGAGATACGATATCTCCAATGCTATTCACAGCATGTTTACAGGAGGTATTCAGAGGCCTGGAGTGGGAAGAATTGGGGATAAAAGTTGATGGAGAATACCTTAGCAACTTGCGATTCGCTGATGATATTGCCTTGCTTAGTAACTCAGGAGACCAATTGCAATGCATGCTCACTGACCTGGAGAGGCAAAGCAGAAGGGTGGGTCTGAAAATTAATCTGCAGAAAACTAAAGTACTGTTTAACAGCCTCGGAAGAGAACAGCAGTTTACGATAGGTAGCGAAACACTGGAAGTGGTAAGGGAATACATCTACTTAGGGCAGGTAGTGACCACGGATGCGGATCATGAGACTGAAATAACCAGAAGAATAAGAATGGGTTGGGGTGCGTTTGGCAGGCATTCTCAAATCATGAACAGTAGGTTGCCACTAACCCTCAAAAGGAAAGTGTACAACAGCTGTGTGTTACCAGTACTCACATATGGGGCAGAAACCTGGAGGCTTACGAAAAGGGTTCTGCTGAAATTGAGAACGACGCAACGAGCTATGGAAAGAAGAATGATGGGTGTAACGTTAAGGGATAAGAAAAGAGCAGATTGGGTGAGGCAACAAACGCGGGTAAACGACATCTTAGTTGAAATCAAGAAAAAGAAATGGGCATGGGCCGGACATGTAATGAGGAGGGAAGATAACCGATGGTCACTAAGAGCTACGGACTGGATTCCAAGAGAAGGGAAGCGTAGCAGGGGGCGGCAGAAAGTTAGGTGGGCAGATGACATTAAGACGTTTGCAGGGACAACATGGCCACAATTAGTACATGACCGGGGCAGTTGGAGAAGTATGGGAGAGGCCTTTGCCCTGCAGTGGGCGTAACTAGGCTGATGATGATGATGATGATGAGCGGGATAGTACGCTGCCTGCAAGTCGGTGGTTGCTTTTTAGGTATTCCGTGGGCGCCACTCGTCAGAGAGTGGGCCTTTGTCCTACGGTGCACTTCTGTTCAGTAATTTTTGTTTAACATCTGCATTTGTGTTGGTCGTGAGGTCTTTTAAGTGCACGATGTCGTAGTAGCCGTCCCTCAAGAGTATTGTACCCTTCTGTAGAGTTTACGGTCAATGGACGACGTGCCAAGCCACATGTGTGTTTCGAGGCTGCCGATATCGCAAGTCCCCATTTTGCAAAGCCGACGTGCCCACATAAGACCCGTTGCAAATTTCGCCTCAGCAAAAAAAAAATTAAATACGCTTTACAGCTGTGCGTGTACCCTAAATACGAGGATTCGTCGTAACATCGTGTTAAATATGTGCGACCTTGGCCAAGATCATTCATGCTTCGCCGCACTTTCCTGCATCACTGACTGCAGATACGGCACGTCTCATTTACATTAATGGTATGTGAGACAAGGCCAACTCGCACCCATATATAAGCTCCATAAGGCTGTAAACCATCGGGGACTTTGGGACACACGTTCCCGGGCGACGTCCTTCGCTAAGGCGGCCATGATACTCGGCACCAGAGCAGGAAGTCGAAGACCTGGTCAACTGAGAACCCGCTGCGTAGCTAATCCGCACATCTAGACCATCCGTCCGAAAGCCACAGCCGGTCAGACACGCGGCAGACCTCTTAGATGCGATGCTGCAAAAGACACGGAGACGAACACGTGTCGTAGTTTGTCTTTTTTTTTTTTTGTTCCTCTTTGTGTAACATGCAGGGCATGTCCTTGACGCAGTGCTATAAACTTGCTCCACTCAACGACATGCTTGTGCGTACATCCTGTAAACTGCTCTGTAAGCACGTTCATCTCATTATTTTGTAGCTTTCGATGAAAGTATTGGTGGTTACGAATAGCTTTATTGGAACCCAACAGCTGATGGTCATTAAGGAACTCGGTGGCACTTCATGTGCTGTCATGCGCAGGAAAATATTACGGGAGGAAGCACTATGCTGAAGTGTTAGTGCAGGTCGGGGTCTGAAATAATATGTAGATAGCCCCGGGGCTGTCTTACGACTAGGAAGACGTCCTCAGTAAGACGTCCTCAGTAAGCGAGCTTTGAGACTTGAGCTAAGTGATCTAGCCTCCACGAAGGTTTCCTTACTAAAATGACGAAGGTTACAGAAGTCCGACTTTAGGTCACCGTTATCAATAGTTCATCTTTCGTGATTCAGGCTTATGCACGGAAGAGTGTTAAGCATATATTACCTTTAGTTTTTATCGGCGTTCTCCTCTTTTTCGTTTGGCGTAAATGTACTCGCGGATCCGCCGACATACCTATCAGACCACCGATTTTATTATGCACGGAAAACATTTTGAAGAACTGTTGTGGTTCTAATGGAAAAGGACGTTCGTCGTGGAACAACCAATGTTCTCCCGCTTTACCACATCGTCGAGTGCAACCGTGCCAGCATCAAATAGAGCGCGGGCAGGGCAGTAATTGACTCTGCACGCATCGATGACAACGCGTGTCGATTCTTCATTATTCTTCATAAGCGTCTTCGAGTAACAGCAAGGGACCCCCATGGTGGCCTCCACTCGAAGGCTTCCACTCGAAGTCGCAGTGGTATTCAGAGCGGAGATCTTACAGGTCCGCGCGCTGATCGGAACAAAAAGAAGCAGAGGTTCGTGGCGAGCTCGGCTTCTCATTCCGCTTGCAGATGCACCCCGAGCGTCTCCCGCTGCGGCGGCAGCCGCGACACCGCGGGGCGCCTGCTACGCTGCCCCTCCAGGACAGCGCGCGCGTCGAGATCGTCGTACCGTATTTATGCGGTTAGTATAGAGGACTCCTTTAGCGCGCTTCGCGAGCTACGTAGGCAGGCTAGGAGCAGCCTTTGTTCGACGCGCTTGCTTCGGACGTCCCCTATGCCAGCATATAATGCGAGGATTCCTCTCGAAAGATCATATTGCCTTTTTTATGGTCCACCATTTCCGTTCGGACGAGTACGGTGATAATGTAGGCGGAGATTCCGGTTACGATACGGGGCTTATCAAGTGCGAAAATGAATAGTATTGGAATAGACTCAATACTATATGCATATACCTTACACATTTGCAGAAGATTTTGTAGAATAAGCAACAGGAAGGTAATATTAACGAAGACTTTCTGAGGTTGAAACAATCATGTTTCGTAACCCACAGCGGGAAGGGCCCCCTCTGTCTTGTTCTTGCCTCGTAGGTATTATGACAAAGAGTCATTTGCTTGAGTGCATTAAGTGTGGCATAAGTTTACACCGGTGTTTATTGAGCAATAGGTGTCAAATAGGGCCATGTATGTCCGTAGGCTCCCAAATATAAAACACCGGGATACTAACCTGGCACTGCGTTGCCAACAGGAGCATACAGGGAGAACTTATCGCTATTATTGACGCCGTCTTCTTCCCTACTTCACCCCTTTGTAAATTTGTCCCAGGATAAATACGCTCGAACGAATTTACCCAGATGCGGATCGCATCCAAGATTACAATTTTCTGCCAAATTCCCAAGCCATTATTTTCTCACATTCATTTATGAGAGCATATTTTATTGCGCGGTTCATTAGTAAATTGGATATATATACTTTATCTACTAACTATGTATCTCTGCAACTACTGAAACCACGCGTTCTCTCTTACGTTACGGAACAGGAACAGGCTCAGAGGATTTTATTTCTTTTCTATGGTCTCAGAAAACAATTACCGCATACATCAAGGTCATCCGTCATTGTTTGCGCTGAAAGACAATTTTGTTGTTAGGGAGCTCAACAGGAAGTCGATTACTCTTTCCGGAGCAGACATCCTAGGACAAAGTCTCGTGCCAAGCCGCTTAGTGCTGCAGAGGTACGGAATACACAATGCTGCCGACGGCTGGTAACATAACACGGATCACGTGACTTCCTCATCTCGTTTTCTGAGCGCTTCAGCCGAAGGGCCTACCCTCCCCCACTCCAGCGGAGACTCGTGGCGGGCGTTCCTGCCTTCTCGCAACTGGGTTCACGATGACGCAAGAAGTTCAAGCATGCCGCATTCGGCTTTGTATTACATCCGCGAAATCAGGTTTTCCCTGGGGAGTCATCCAGAATTGTGTGTGCCAGTCGAGGCTGCATTGCATCAATAGCGTGGCACCGCGTGACGCACGGTTCATATTAGTAGCAGTAGCTGTCGCGTGGTGAACCACGCGCCAAGTGGCGTTTGTGTGCCCAACTCTAGGTGCGCACTACCTGCGTTGTTAAATACTCATCCTGCAATGAGCTCTGCAGGAGCTATACAGTCAACCTCCGTTTTCCAAGACAAGAACCCTGCCGATTGAGTCAACAGGGCTTAGCTACTCGGTATAGGGTAAGAGGCGACGCTGCTTATGGTTGAGGGTGCATGCTTGACGCATAGCAATGATAATTCCAATGTTGTACTTCGAGCCATAGGCGCCGACTACAAGTCGGGGGGGGGGGGCTCTCCAGGGCTCGAGACCCCCCCCCCCGGCGATGCCGAAGCCTGCCTCCCCACACACGCACATACATGCACTTCAAATGCCATTACCAGAGTTTTGTCACGCACACCATTGAAGGCTGCTTTTGACTTGCCTAGACCTTCTCACTTAAAATGTTATTGTGGCTAATAGCTTACTGCATCATTGTTGGCGCTGATGTGCACGGCTTTTAATTCATACTTTCGCTTTATTTCTGCAAATTTTGACAATAGGAGGACAAGCGCATTAGAAGCACTAGCATTGGTGGGTGCCTCCCCCCGTCCGTATTTCATCACTTCAATATTCCTTTAAGTTTCCACTTTAAACATTGTGCACGTACACAATATATTTAAATATACACACAGAAAAACGTTTGTTATATTTTTGAAAGAGAAGGAGGTAGCCAATTAAAATTATTTCTAAAGCTATGAAAACCTCATGCCTAAAGAATGAATATGTTGATGTTTGTTCACCTCCATACAAATTGTGTGCTTTTCTTACCCTGAAAAATAATCTGCAGACTTCGGTGACACCTTCGGCACAGTCTTTTATCATCGGCGAGTGAAATGCACTGATGGCCTCAAACCCTCATGCTAGCGTGCAGGACGTGGCCGCGCAGGTACCAATTTCCAAGTCATCAATTTTCAGTATTCTAAACGTCGGCCTTTCACCCGTACCACCTTAACGAGCGCCAATGCTTGTAAGATAGCGACCTGTAGAATCGCCTACATTTCTTGAATAAGGTCCTCAGAAAAGCTGATTAGTCACCGGACATGCTGAGCAACATCATGTGCAAAGGTGAAGCCAATTTTTGCAGAAACGGTCAGGTAAATTTGCATAGTGCACACTATTGCAGTGACTCCAATCCACACAGGGTAAAGTGCGCTCGGCACCAGTACCAGTGGTCGTTCAATGTGCGGGTCGGAATTTATGCCGGTGCTATAATCGGTCCCATCTTCGATGACACAATGACTGGACAGCGTTACGGGGACGAAATCCTTGAAGGAGTGGTGGATGAGTTTTCCAGCGAAGTCCCGCTGTCACGTCTTCCACTTCTGTGTTATCAGCAAGACAGCAGGACTGGGTGGATGCGAGTTTTCATGCGCGGTAGATTAGAAGGCACGGGCCTGTAAATTGGCCGGCTGGGTCACCTGACCTATCTCCATTTGATTTCTTTCTTTGGGGTTATGTGAAAGATCGTGTTTACATGATTGAGACGGACGTCAGATGAGCTCAAGGCAAGGATAACGGATGTCTGCTGTAGAATTCCAGCGTCGGTCATCAAGAAAGCCACACAAGATAAGTTAAAGCGGGCTCAGTACTGTGTAGTTGCAGAAGGAAAACATTTCGATCACATCCTCTAGGCAGCAGCTGGTGTTCAACGGCGCTTACGAGTGCACAGGTAATAAGGGCACACTGAAATATGGTTTTAAATGCGTAAGCATTTCTATCCTTACCCAACGGCACAACCATCCAACCGTCCCACAGGACGATCGCTTTCAACGTAGCGCCCGCAGCAGCGAGCAAATCCATCTGCTTGCTGCCTCTCGCTTCAACGCGAACGAAGCGGCGAGAAGACAGCCCTCACGGAGCTCTCAGCACATGCCGCCCTCTGCCACTTTTGCAGATCACTTTCAAGATACGGGCCAAGCCGCCGCCGGGGCACAGTTCCTCACGGTTCATGATGGTTTAGTGTACCTAGTAAATGTTGCATATGTTTCCTTCATTTGCTGATCATTTCATCTCACGTCCAGATCGGCTGCAGGCTATCATAATACCAGTCAACATTGCTTCTACTCGCCTCTTCTACGTCGCCTCGTGCAGGTCTTACTTAACAGTTCGGCGTTCCAACCGCGCGTCTCCGTTTCACGGTTCTTTTGCGGTCGTTCTCGCAATTATACGAAACACGGCAGTATACTACCACGAAACATCACGTCAGTACTATGAAATGCTTACGCATCATTCAGATAAATCTCAGAGAAGTTCCTGCGTGGTTTACTTTTTTTTCTTTTTTTGTGCAGACGTGTCGTCCCGACTGCCAGGTCACCTCATTTAGAAGGGCACATTTACTTTCTTGAATGCATTGGTTTTGCGTTTTCTCTACACGTGGGACGTGGTTTCCCGGTCTGCTTATTTCGCTTTTATTTTTTTCCACGAACTTGTTTTTTCATCCCGTATACACTTGCATGAAAAACAAAACCGTCACCTTAATTTGGCTTTGGCACGAAGCAATTTTCTGGCGCGGAATGTAGCTGCGTGCGCACTCCTTCGATGCAATGCGAGAAAAGCCGGGATTTCGAAAAATTCTCTGCCCATTACATTGCTTTTCGCGTGGCTTGCGCGGATAGAGAGGCGCTTCGGCCGCGTTTATTCGGCCGCGTTATCAAGGGCCTTTTATTATCAATGTGAGCAGTCGGCCTTGAGAGACTGATAATAAGTGTGGCGTAGGAATGAGAGGAAGGAATATCTGAGAAGCCGCGAAACCTGCTGTTGGTGCTCCTTCCGTACCATTATCAAGGTGATGCGCTGTCTCTTCAGAGACCGAATCTTATAACGGTTCGGAATACGAACCGTTCGCTTCGCCGCTTGCGTCACTAGATGTGCCACTCCCAAGCCGGTGGTGGAAGAAGGGGAGGACGCGACCAATAGATGAGAGGGTACCACCTCTGAAGTGTACGTCATTATATGACGAGCTAATCGAGGATTTGCAGAATGTTTCTGCTTGCTAAATAAATGTAAAATATAAATTAAATATTATACGCCAAGTTCTGAAGTATAAACGTGTTCTGCCGGGCGTTTACGCAATGCAGAAGTAATTTATTAATGTCATTATTTTTTATTCTCAGCCCACAGGTGGTATCGCAAGCGTAAATGAGTTAAAGCTATGTCGTCTGCTACCAGGAGCTCGCACGATGCACGCAACAGGAACGCACTGCCGGCACTTCTCAAGTAGCGAGCGCGACAAAACCGTGAACTGGTTCTTAGGGACACCTTTACTAGCCGACTATATCAATTTTCCATCTTTTTTCGCCCTTCGTCATCGGCTCGGACATGACTCGCTCGCCGCCGCGCAGCCGCTGTCCCTGCGATAAGCGCTACGGCGCGTCGCGTGATAAAAGCAATGGAACTTGAAATCGAACATTACGATACACGGGCCCTGCATTGCCTGCGCGAAGTCAAATCGAAGAGTATGGTGCTGACGGTGCGCGCTGTGCCGTAAAATTGAGTAACAAAGTGCGGCACTCCCGAGCCAGAGAAAAAGAAGGCAGCCAAATAAGAGATCTCCACAATATCTTCCCGTCTTGGCTGTATAGTTTTATCAGCCGAACGAAGGAAGTGCTGAACCAGCCTAGGTTGAACCCTTCTGACTGCTGAACGGCTATCTGCGAGCTATTCACGCTGGCGATAGCACTGAGAATTCGATCTCACCATGCAAATATCTCCTTGGCATTGGCTTTGAAGCTGAGGTCACGGGTAAGCTGACCCAGCCCTTCAACCGGCCAACACAGTAATTGCGAGAGCAACTTTGTGGACAGTGTCGGCAGCAGAGATCTAGTTCATTCCGATGAATGCTTCACGTCCGACCGACCTCTGGGAGCTGCAGGCCGGTGGCGATGAACCGTAGCGCACAATATTCCTTCCTCTGCGTGGAATGGCCACTCGCACGCTTGCACCCGAGTCCCCTCCATTTGATAGCGTAGCCTGCAAAAGGTTTACTTAGAAAGCCAGCAAGGGCGGTGCAACTCATTATCCGTCACTTCTTCGAACGCGTATCGCGCTTCCAGCCGTGGTCGACACCGAAAGAGGAACGCCAAGCAGACGACGAAGGCAAGTAATAGCCTCCGAAGCAACCAAAGCACGCGCGTGCGACGCCCGCGTGTCTCCGGGGTCGCGCGACCGGCGCGCGCGGCCAGGGTCACAAGCCAAAGCCAAGCCACAGCAACGGAACCCAAAGCGGACTACCGCTTCACCGGTTCCTACGACCGGTTCGCTTTGAAGATGATTGACACATGCGTGACGTATTCAAAAATTGCGATACCGCCCCGCTGCCTCTGACGACATGTGACGTATCAAAATTTCGGCCAATCAGGTGAGGCCAAAGGAACGGTTCCCCAACCAAACCGTTATAAGATTCGGCCCCAGGTTTGCGATAGGCAATGCAGTACTTTCAATCAGCGTGTTTGAGAGCGTTGCTTTATGGGATGGGAATGGAAGCGCAGTGACTTGGTATTTTTCATTATTGGTGGGGTATTTTTAGCAGTCAGAAAAAAATTGTACGCAATTAGTACGTCGCTGAAAACACTACAGTAAGATGTCATTTGGGGGTGCCTGCAAAGGCCTCATTGACACTTTGATAATTGCGACAGTACTTCTCGTGTTAGATAAGTAATTATAATTACCTATCTCACTAACGAAAAATGACTGGCGGATACTCCACTGCACTGGAAAGTGTGCACTGGGGTTTTTTTAGAGTAACGACATCGCTCATTTTTTTTAAAGCCTTGGTGCATGATAGTTGGGACACCCTGTATAATTCACTCAATATCCGAAATGTGAACATATATAGACATGGGGCTCGGAAAGCTGGTCGACCCCCCCCCCCCCCCGGAATATGAAAACTTTCCGCCCATGCTTCCAGGTATTCCACACAGAGGCAGACTTCGCTGCCAATAATATGGAAGGAATTATCCAAAAGCACCGAGCCTTGGGCTAGTTACATTGTAGTTACGGTTGAAACGTTTCAAGCAGCTTAAAAAAGAAAAAAATAAACGCACAGAAGGGCAAATACACGACACTCCTTGTCTGTTTCTCTGCGTATCTATCCGAATTTTCTTTTCCAGCGCAGCTTGTAACTTTTCTACCAAGAAATTGTCATGAAGAAATGAGTCAAGTGGTGTCAACTTTAGATTTATTAGCTCTTATGGCATTCACGTGATGCTTAGAACTGCTTATGTTCGGCCGACTAACTGGGTGATATAAGCGCAATTTTCGCGTTTTATAGAAAAGGTGTTAATCTGCTGAATCGTGGACTGGAAGTTTGTAATGGGCATTTTTCTGCCTCATAGGCTAGAGTAATTTTTCTTTTCTGACGGTAAAATAAGGCTACGTGCATCTTTTTTTTTAACATTGCACATCATTTACGCCTACATTTCTGTATGCACCCTTTCGACCTTCCTGGGAATCATGATTGTGGAATAAACGCTAATCAAGCCTTTATTGAAAGCGCAATCTTGCTTCGTTTGGCACCTAAGACTAGGGGAATATCATGCCTGCCACAATATTCTTGAGATTGTGTGAAATTGTAGATTCATTATGGCCTCTGGTTGCGCCTTTTTTCGCCTGCATGGCCCCTTGTTGTACCATACTCCATTCTCTCCAACAGGGACTCAGCTCATCTCAGGCAAAGCTCTATTCAGTTATATAGGTTTAACGGGTTTAGCAAGCGTGCTGTTTGTGACAGAACGAAAAAAAAGGCGGACGCAGCACAGGCGTTGTACTGAACCGTATGGCGGCATTCCTTCCGGAGTGCAGGTTCCCGGCATTGTCCCGCAATGCACTTTCTTATTAGAAGTGTGCAAGTATTAGAAATCGCGAAGAGAAATCGAACAGTTATTCCTATTTCATTCGTATTTTATTCGTGAATTTACTTTTTTTTATGGTCGAATATTTGTTTCTTTCCCATATTTAAGGGTTAGCGACACTTGTTGCAGTCTTGAAGGAGAGAGGACCGTTCCGAATGATTCTGCTGCGCGGGCGCTGTGCTCACAGCACAGACGGAACAACAGTTGGTCAGCGGAGCTACGCGGTAGACAACTCAATAATACTATATCAGAACGGCTTGCTTGAAGGGATATATGTATATATATATATATATATATATATATATATATATATATATATATATATATATATATATGTATATATATATATACATATCCGCTACATCCAACCACAGCAGGGCGTGTTGAAGGGCACGCACCGCGGCTGTGGGAGGCAGACAAGGGCTGCCGGCGCATGCCCCCTGGTAAAATAGGCACAAGCGCGCTCTTGTCCTTACGAAAAAAAAATTGTTGAAAGGTTATTGAAATGGTATTGTTCAACGTGAACAAATGACCTTGAAAGGTCATTGGGGAACTGTTGAAACATTATTGAGGGAGTTGTTGACAAGTGTTGATAATTGGCCCACGATATTCTGTCGAAACACCATTGGGGCTTTTCAATTTGAGAGATCATTGGTATATTGTTGAAAGTATAATGTATCTCAATGTTGAAAGCCCATTGAAGGATTGTTGCAGATGTGTTGAGCCTCAAAATTTAAAGCCAATTGAGGTAATAATTGAAATTTGTTGTTTGTCAAATTGAAATCCTATTGACGAATTCTTGCAGATTTGTTGAGTCTCAACATTGAAAGTCCTTTGAAATATTGTTGCAGCTGCGTTGAACGTCAACACTCCAATTATGTTGAAAGCCCTTTATGCCCCTGAGTGCATTTGGCAGTGTTTAAAACTGCACTTTTCTTAAAATACTGCTCAGCTATGTTGTGTTACAAATACTTATCTTTGATGTCACGTTGATATGTTTGCTGTGGAGGATAGGGGTAAAATTTAAATTCAGTCTCTTTTGTATTGCAGGCCTCGGTCACTCTGGTCTCAAAAGTATGCCCCTAGATTGCCTCTAATAAACCATATTGAATAGCTGCTAGCACTACTGTTATGACACTTTTTCAGTTGTCACAGTGAATGGTCCTTCACGAAATCAAGAGTGCTGAACTGATGCGGACAAAAACATTTTTTCTAGGTGAATTGTTTATTTGTAACCAAACATCTGTGTAAATGTACAACCATTTGTAGTTTGAGTACATCAGAAACTTCTTAAAAACTGTTGCAAAGTACAAACTTCCTGCAGCTTGACACCACAACAAAATTGAATACTGACAGATGTAGTCCATGTGGCCCTCTAGTAAACACATTTTCCAAAAGAAATAAATCTTAAAAAATAAATACCCAAATATGTAAATGTACAAGCAGACTGACATGACTGTAAATAAGAACACTCATGAAATGTACTTGCTTTCTTTATTAGGTAGCCAGTGGTAGAACCATGGCACGATTCGCTTGAGCCCGCAGCACTCCCTGGGTCACTGATATGTAGGGTGGTTATCTTTAAGTTTCATAGAATTTATTAAAGAGTAGCTGTTGCAGCTAACATATTTCTAGATATAGAGTGCCAAACATTACTTGTATGAGAAACCAAGACGCATATTCAGCTAAGAAAAACTCCCTTCCTAATAATTTTTTTACGAATTGTAGCAGTAATTTTACAAGGTATATGCACTTAGAATAAATTTCCAGAATACCAGTAACGAGACAGATGCCATCAAACTGACTATAGAAATGCACTGTTGTTGTACTTACTCTTTTTAACAAAACGCACTGTTATGCACTGAAGCATGAAACTAACTAGAATGCCCATGTACTTTGTCTCACATTTATGCAAAAATCTCGAAACTGGTTGGCCATCCTCGAAATTATTTTCACGTGAAAACGTCTTTCAAACTCACTGGCGACAATTTGTAAACTGCAATATTGCCGGAATGTTATACGTGAATTAGTAAATTTGTGAGAATCAGTTGAATGTGCTTCTTTTTCTTGTGCTTGTAATATCCACCTTTGAATAATCTAGCTCAAGAACAAGAGTTTTGCTACCTGGCACAGGCAACCTTAAAGAAAATCTAAAACTGAAAAAGGACAACTCTGTACAATCCTTATCTGTTGGTTGAATGGTGTGTGCCAATTTCAGTAAACCTTATCTACTTTTGAAACATGGCTATTGCAGTAAGTGATTTCTATGGGAGGAGTTTATTATGCTGCACTGCTGTTGCATGACCCCGTTGTTATTTGCCATAACGTTCCTGCGCAAGTGATTCCACATCAAGCGACTTATTCATATTGACTGCTTCAGATTTTTATACGAAAAAAGAGCTATAAGTGACGTGCTGGAATACTACAAAATTATTTCTTGTGTGAGTTTATTTCACTTTTCTTCACTGCCACAAAAAATAACGAAAGAATTCAAAAAAAAATCTTGTTTCATGCAAACATGAAAGGCACATCATAGCCATTCCTGGAGAGCTTTTGTTGGCCTTTAAATTTAAGCCAACTTATACCTATTAATTCTTACTGATGTATTTTAGATAGCAAAATGAACCATTTTTATGAAGTTATATAAAATGCAGTTTTTACTGAGCAACTCTTACAATGGCACAGATGCACTTGAAGGTGTGTCATTCCATGCCGAATCGATCAGCGTTTTTTCAACACCACAGATAAAGCTGAAAACATCGCCACGTGTTTACTGGAGTTCAAAACTCCTTCCACACTTTTATTTATTATTCTCAAAAATTTTGTAGCATTTTGGCAACAGTATAGCTTTCCTGTTCAGCTGATCTAGAGGACATCAATCAACATACTTTTTCAAACGCACATTGTATTGGTCGAGGTCTTCAATTGCTGTGCATGGAAATACGGTGAAGTGATGCGGCTGCCAAAATAGCAAATTCTTAAAATATTCGATAACTGCGAGTGCTTTCGGCAGTGGCAAAAGTAAGTGAAATTGCAACGCATAAATTTTTTTGTAACGAAAAATTCAGAAGACAGAAATTAAATACGGATTCGTAGCACAGGTTGCATAGTATAGCAGAAAAATATTTGAAGCTCTGAAGGTTTAGCTGATCACCGTTAATGAAACTGTAAAATTCTTATGTTTTGCAACAAGCTTCATGTTCAAGATAAAAACTGCTTTGGTAGTTGGCAAAAAATATGTGATACATTATTAGGTAGCTCTACATGTCTGGTATGCATGTGTGAAGTTAAAAAAGTAGGCATTATTTTTAAATGTGAAAAATTCTTTTTTTAAATTTTTGTCTGCACTGCGTTTTCTCGGATGTGCGCACAAGCTTGCCGGCTGGGAATGCAGACGACAAAGCTGGCTTTGTCTGCAACACAGATAGATGATAGAGAAGCGGCATTGGGGTCTGCATCTTATTGCCAAGAGACGCACGCTCTCACGCAAGGAGGCTTGTGCTTGAGTAAACCATACATTCATTGCACATAAAATATTGATACGCGTTAAATAGGTGAGGGAGTGCTGCAGTGCTAAAAGATATGTTTCAAGCAGTTTACAAAAAGAAATATCTGCTATTACGTACACAGTAAATCTAGAAAGAGCGCTGATGTTGTTCATGCAAAGCATTTTAAAGGATATGTCGCACTGAAATGCAACATACAGGGAGCAGGACGCCTTGCGCCCTGCTCCCTGGAACCCAATTACGACGCAAGTAGAAAACAGCTTCATAATTAAAACTGAAAACCTACACGAGTAGGAACAAATTCTTGCGGTGTTGCATGTTACCACTGTTTCAGAGCCGGAACATGCTCATCTATGTCACATGTGCCGTGTTCAGTCATATGTGGTCGGATGTCGTTGGCGACTACTTTTCGCGTTCATGTAAAAAAAAATAGAAGTAGAGACTGCGGCGTTTGACGTCACCTGCCTTTGTAATGATAAAAAAAGGCAGTCACAGTTTGTTGACTAGCTCTGTGGCTAATTATATTAACAATCTTTCCTTGCTAGATACAAGGCTTCATATATTTATGCTGTATGTGTGATCCACAAATGAACATTATAAAAATAATTTATCCCACTAAAGATATCTTTTCATAACTTGTCACATGCATATCAGCCATGTAGGGATATGTAATGATGGGTGACATGTACTTTTGCGCCGGCCACCAAAGCTAATTTGTTCATCTTCAACATGAAGCTTTTTGCAAAACATTTGAACATTAGTTTTTTGATGTGATCAACTGAACCTCCAAGGCTTCAAATATTTTGCGGTTATCTGAAGTCAACTAGGCTGTGATTCTATATTTATTTTGTGCCTTCTGTATTTCCCTGCGTTCAGAGAAACAAATTCGAACTTTGCAATTTTGGCAGTTGCATCACTTCAGTCTCTTGATATGAACACCATCTCAATATCTGGCTCACACAATTTCCTTTTGAAATGAAACATGGATCAGTGCCTTCTAGCTTAGCTGGGAAAGAACAATCAATTTCTGCCGAAATTCTAGAA
Organism: Dermacentor andersoni; assembly: GCF_023375885.2. Classification (NCBI taxonomy): domain Eukaryota; kingdom Metazoa; phylum Arthropoda; class Arachnida; order Ixodida; family Ixodidae; genus Dermacentor; species Dermacentor andersoni. Next base: position 19,007,712 of record NC_092821.1, read on the forward strand.
AAATTTTAGGAAGGAAAATAAATGGGGAAATAAGTTCGGAGCTTCAACAAACGCATCGAAATTTTTTAATGTATATCGGTGATGGTAAAAAATGCTGGTTGGTTGCCCTAGAATGACTGAGGAGCATGTGAAAGCAACTTTTTCAAAAATTTTCTCATTGTACCTACTTTTTTAACATCAAGCAAACTTGAAATGCTCTGCCATAATGGAACAGTTCTTGACACAACTGGGTGGTTTGGCATGAAATGACTGAAGATACTTAAAAAATTAAATTATGGGGTTTTACGTGCCAAAACCACTTTCTGATTATGAGGCACGCCGTAGTGGAGGACTCCGGAAATTTCGACCGCCTGGGGTTCTTTAACGTGCACCTAAATCTAAGTACACGGGTGTTTTCGCATTTCGGCCCCATCGAAATGCGGCCGCCGTGGCCGGGATTCGATCCCGCGACCTCGTGCTCAGCAGCCCAACACCATAGCCCCTGAGCAACCACGGCGGGTAAAGATACTTAAAAAAAATATAATAAGAAAACACTATCGTTGCTGGAAATATATCAAAACCTAACATAAAATGTAGTGAAATATAACAAAGCACAACACTTGTGTTCTGGATTAAGCAATCCAATGTGGGCTTCTCAGGAGACTAGCATAATTAACATAAATGAAATTAACATAAAAATGTCAAGGCATATAAAGGCACAACATTTGTACGCTCGTATGAGAAATTTGAATTGGGCTCTACAGGAGACTAACGTAAACGTAAACGAACATAAAAATGCAGAGAGTTAGAAAAGCACAACACTTGTGTTTTGGTTCGAGCTGTCCAACTTGGACTCTTCAGAGGCTTTTCGTCCCATGCGAGAAGCGAGGTCAGAGTTCTTCATATAGGGCATGTTGGTACCAGGAAATTTGGAACAGGTGAACCCTGCAAAAACATCAAAAAGCCAGAACAAGATTTAAAAAGCAACTTCCACATGCAAGAGCGTGGCATACAGTATGCCTTCGTTATAATGAAATCCATTTATGTATTTGTCTTGCTTTATTCCAACTTTCCGCAGGTACAGCTTCACAGCATGACCATTTAAATTTATTCGATGTGGCACAGGACTCCACAAATTGCCAAACACAGAAAAGGGAAAAGAGGAACAACACACTGTAAACCCACCTTTGATGACGTGCAGTGCTTTTTTATTTGACATTACTGTCATCATGAAGGCGCTCCAAATGATCGAAAGAAGTTGTTTCTCATTCTTAGGCTTCTTAGTTTAACGGACGTCCAGTTGCTAACGAATTACATGCATCTACGAAATGCTTTAAATAAGAGTAATTTTTTAACGAGAAGGACTGTAGAAGCTTTCTATTTCAATTTTTGCACTTTCGAAAATGTTTTATATTTGATTCAAAATTCGAACATTATTTTTCTAGAACATTCGTGTTCTATTTAATGCGGACCCAGGGCTCTATTGGAAGAAACCTACTTTTTGTAATATAAGAATGGCTAGGAATCAGAAGGCAGAAGTTCCCTTCCTGACACTAGGTAAGAACATCCAAGATTTGATATAAAAAATAATGCTTTCTAAGATCATGGGACTGCAACTTATCTGCACCAGGCACTTTTGTGTAAACAAAAAGACACTTGTTCTCTTTCAATAAAACGTATTAGAATCAAATGAGCGAACGTAATGTCCGCTTAATAAAATAATTCAGAAGTTGTCTACAAATCTAAAAACCTAGATAAAGTCCCTCTATTTAAAGACCATTACGATTGCTTCTTAATATGTGTTGAAAATGAGCTAAATATTTTTGCTAAAAACATATCGCATCAAATTGGGCCCACGCATGACGATACTTACACAAATACCGACGTTGCAGTACAACTCTGTTCTTTAAAAATGACTAGTTGGCGCCGAGGTAATTCTTACACACGTAAAAAAATGTTGACCGAAGGACTTGGCAGAGCAAAAGGTGAATGATCAAATTTGAAAGCGTCTTCTAAATATAAATGAAAGGGTATGCGCACGGTGGCTGCCTACATTAGAGCGTGTAAATGTGACGCACGAATTCGTGTGATTAGATTCTAGGCAACAGCAACGAGATAGTTCGGTTGGCTACAGAGGCATCTTTGGTCAGAAACAATGCTTGTTTGCATCAGCAAAGCGTCCATACGTTTCCACTTTTCCGAATGTGACTTTGGAAATGCTTGTCTTTGACTTTCGCCATTTTTTTTCACTTTTCGGGCACTGACGTATGTGACAAGGCACTCCAATTATATTATGTAGAACAAGTATCTTCTGCTCTTAAACATTTGTTAGCAGCGATTGTCCTTGTTTTTGACACGTCTGTTTTAGTTTACTGCGATAGTTTCTCATTATAATATTGCAACACCACATGGTCCAACGTTCAGTCCATCCTGAAAAGTATCTTTGTAGAAATTTGGGCTTCTTGCTGTGACATTTTGCTGTTTTTTCTTGTATCCCAAATACCACAAGGACGTAGAATAAGAGCAGAGACACACGGCGCTATAGAAAAAACTGCAAGATAAAAAGTATCGCTTGGAAATTTTCGCACGACATTACTCGGCATTACACTCCATAGAAAAGAACGTTATCGGTCACCGCCAAGATTCTATCGCACAGCGCAGTCTCGCACAAAGATATCTTTCACGGTCAGGCTCTGCATTCTCTCACGATGACAAACAGCCGACTAGTTGAAGGAAGCGAGAATTTTGGCATATTCGCCCGTAAATAGGGCTTATCAGTTCAGCAAAAACCAGCAAGGTGAAGGAAGGTTCACGAAAAGGAAAATTGTCAGCGTCACAGCACTCAAGAGATTTTGATAATTTCAACCGCGTCCCTCGATCTGACAGCCTCCTGGCTAGCGGATGGTAGAGCGACCGCCCCGAATAGGCGTTGGTCACGGGTTCATTCCCCAGACCAGGGTGAATCTTTCTTCATCTGCGAAGTTTTGTTTCTGAACAACCCGTCCGAGTTTTATTCGAAGCTCCGTGCTGAGGCGGATGACAATTTTGCCTTTGATAACCACCTGTGACGTCTAAAGCGCTTTTCGTACCTCGCGCTATAGCAGCATCATGCAGAACATTCCACCAAAGAGCCTCGTCCTTTACGGAGACTGCCTTGGTCAGATTTTCCACAAATTCATTTAATTGTCATCATGTCTAACTTCAGAAAGCGTCATCGTATATAATGAAACTTGAATGAATACATTTCCCCCATTTTCCGCTTGCTGCTCAATTCCGCTTTTACCTTGGTGGCTACTCATTTGCAATATGCGCCATTCTCATAAAAGAAAATGCTGGACAGAATTCAAGGAAATGCTTTTGCCGCCATATATTTGTCGTCCGCTACGCAACTCATTTTGCTATTTTCATAAGCGTTCGAGCGAAGCCTACGGTGGCTCTTTGGTGGAATCATTGACCTCCGCCTAGGGAGCTTCCGCCGATGCCTTGTGCAGTTTTCTTTATTCTTTTTAGTTTGGCAATCACAATGTGATTTAATGTCCACGCAGATAGTTCTCGACTTGTACTCTATCTGAGATATCGTTTCCTTTACTAAGATTTGACGTAATAGTTCTGATGAAACCCCCTAGGTAGAGAGAACTAATCAGTAAAGTGAAAATGAAACTATACTCGCGAACAACATTCTGTGGCTCTGAAGGGAAAGCTACGAGAGCGGAGATTCTCCACATGTGTTACCGAGCCAAGTTGCCCGCCAGTGTTTGACAGTGCTTTTGGTATCTCAGAGTTGCTTGATTGCACAAAACACACTGCGCATCAGTGCGTCAAGAACAATCTGGCTCATGGTACCTTCAGCTCCACAAAGTAAGAGAACCACAACTCTTGCTATGGCGCGCCATGTAAGTTCTGCTTTAAATATCGGATAAAATAAGTCATTTCAGGATAAGGATGACAGAATGGCAGCGTCCTATTTTGAATCGGCGCGTTTTGCTATTGACACGCTTTCCTGGTATCTGTGAGCACTCTACACCAGTCCGCGATTTTGGCCTGTTGTACCAGGCACGCAAAGCGAACGCTGCTTAAAGGGCCTATAATGAGTTCAGTCTAGGTCCAGGCGAGTCGCCGCCAGCTCTGCATGGCGCCGCAATTTATAACTGGCTATCAATGCAACCAATCCGGCGTTATCTGCGCGCATTTAGTCAAGTATATGCGCACTAGCTTGATGAGTCAGCTGCGATACTCCCGCTAGGACGTCAGAACACAGCACGTGGAGTTAGGAGATTGTTGGCCGGCCACACGACGTCTGAGTGGAAACTGTCGTGGGAGCGATGTAACTTGACCACGCAGATCGGCTTGGTGAAGCTGCGTTATCGCCCCAGAATCACCCTAGGTATACGGGCGCCCCGGTCCTCCACACGTTCGCCGTGCAACTCCAGACGCTCTGCTCTGCTGGTACATATGTGTTTTGCGCTCTTTCCTGCATATAGACAGTTTCTCGCTTCTGCACAAAGAACGACCGGACATGTTTTTCCTTCAATGAACTCTTAGTGGCGAGTAAGTGTGAGGCGTGTGTGTTGAGTGCGCTCCTCTACTTCACCATGGAACCTTACCAACTGGTCCAAATGCTTACCTTGCTACAGGCAACTTGGCCATGGATGGATGGATGGATGGATGGATGGATGGATGGATGGATGGATGGATGGATCGCATCCGTCCATCCATTAAAATAGGATGGGAATGTGCCCGTCGTGGTCGCTACAGCGCAAGCTGTGCGTCGTGTGGCAGTGAAATACATAGGCTGAAGGTACCACTCCCAGTTGCCGCACAGTGTCTCAAGTACATAGGTTCAGTGATGGCTCTGGTAAGCGTGTCCAGCTCCCCGTACTGCGTTACCGCAGTTACAGGAGTTCTATCTATCTATCTATCTATCTATCTATCTATCTATCTATCTATCTATCTATCTATCTATCTATCTATCTATCTATCTATCTATCTATCTATCTATCTATCTATCTATCTATCTATCTATCTATCTATCTATCTATCTATCTTCTGAAACGGCCCAGTGACCAAGTTCTCTACCAGCTTGGGCACCAGGTATGGGCTTGTGGTTGGAATGACGTCGTGGTCATTCCATTGTTGTCATCCCATCTTCATCATCTAACTCTCGCCATGCCGTTATCGCCACACCTTCTACACCGACCACGTTGCCTAATAGGTTGAGACACTAGGTATGTTGCTCGGAATTGTGAAGCCATCGGGGTCATAGTATCGTCGTCATTCAAGTTTTCTCATCCGATTCTCTCCAGGGCATCGTCGTCGCGCTGTCGTCGTCATAGAGCCGTCGTGCATTCGTTGTCACACCGCCATCGTGAGGCCGTCATTGTCATTCCATTGCCTTCATTCTAGCTTCGTCATCCGTATGCCATGCAGTTGTCGTTACGTCATCGTTGTCACACAGTCATCGTCATACCATTGCCGTTGTGCCCTCGTCGTCATGCTGTCGTTATACCATGGGCACCAATTCAGTAACGCCATGCTATTTCGCGCTGTCACAGGTTGCCTGTTTTCATGAAGCACAGTGTGCCTGCGGCGTGCTGTATTAAATGCTGTCTTCCCGACATCAGTCACATCCAATGAGCGCTTTTTGTTCAAGAAACATTGCATATTTCGCATTCCGTCATTATAGCGCACACTGACGGTTACACATCATGGCACCAGCATCCCATCTGGGTGGAATGGAAAATGCTGGTCCAGTGCTATTTGCGTGCATATTGAAAAATCGTAAGCGGCCTTAAGTAATCCGACGCCTCCGTCTCCTGCATCTCTCCTAGCCAATTATGTCGCTCCCCGGATTACGTTAAGCCCCACAATTACTTGTAAATTCAGACCATACTCAGAAATTTCTAGCAGCTCTTTTGGGTGTGTTTCAACACCACTGTAGCATTCACTAAGTTCTCGCCAGCATTCCACAGCAACAAGAAAGGTCTTTGGCATCGTCGCAGGCCTTTATACCCACCGTCCAGCAGCGTGGCCTTAGCTTAATGCAGATGGGTTCGTATCGAGCAGTACGCTTTACTGGGCCTTACGTGCTAGATAACGTGGTGTTCGTGTGGTTGGCGCGTCCAAAAGCTAACGAACGAATTCACCACGCACAGAGGCCAAATGCACCACGCATACACAGAAAATTTCTGTGTGTAAGATATAACTCGCAGTTTGAAGTAAAGCCATCTTACTTGTGCATAAGTGAGTCCATTGTTTAACGTAATGACTCGAGCTGACAAGCATCTCATTGCGCAACCTTGCATCGCACGATACTGGTGAGGTTAACGTGTGGCTGTACAGCAGCCCATGGCACCAACTTGAACTTCCTCTCCTGTAAGAAGACGTGGGGCCATCGTCTACGTCCTCATTCCGTCGGTAGCGCTAACACAGGCCAAGATATCTTTTGGAACGTCTGTACGTGCGGAAGAGCTCATCCTACGTCGTTCTGCAACTTACATATATCCGCTAGACTGCAATCCCTCTATCGATCACCTCAAACAACGTGTTTTCTGTCCTTCGAGGCGTAGGCAGCCCCATATCCTTGGTCGGACCTACCAGATTCTATTCCAGCACGGCGCAGTGAAGAAATCTACTTCTAACCTTTCAACCTCGGGGACGCACTGGATGAGCCGTGGCAAAAAATAGAGACAAGGCGTCGTCGAAACAAGAACGATCCATTGAGACGCACCTCGTGTGGATGCTGGCTTTACGTGCGCTGCTCTTATCGGCCAGGGGCATTAGTAGCTCCTTGGCTCCCCCCTCTTCGAAACGATATGTTTCGCCTCGTATCGCGAAGCAGCCATTTGCGCGCGCTCTGCAGCACATAGCATCCGGTGACCTGCGTGGACGTGACCGCCATAAGAAGAGCTTCATCAGACCCGCTCCTCGAGTCGTGGCTTCGCCGGGCACGCTCGCATCTCCCGTTGCCTCGTTTGAGGCACGGCCGCGCGCAATAGCTGCTCTCCGCGGATTCCGAAGAACCCTTTTGCATTGCCAACTGCCGCCACTTACCACGAAAACCGCCATAAGCTTCGGGCGAAAATCACTATCCTAGACACCTTGAATTTAAAGCGTCATGCGCTTTTCTTCGTTCTACATAGATGGAAGGGATTAATATGTGTAAGACTCGAGCGATATTCAAGTTCATGTACGGGAGCTACTCAGAGCGGCTTCAAAGAGCGGCAAAGTAAGAATTCGCGGTGCCTCGCGTTGTTTCCACTATACTATCTCTCTATTCTAGGCAAAGCGAATATCACAAATGTGATGCGGACAGAAACATTCACAACGCACAGGGTACGGACACCATCGAAAAAACACAAAGGACACATGCACATTAAAGCTACGAACGAAGCCTTGTTGAGATATTTACTTCTCGTGAATAGTAGAAGCGTATCCGCTGCACTTGAGCCTGATTCGATATTGTCTTGGATAAACGCGCTGTTTTGAACACTACTACTTTAAAACGGGACGGAGCACACACCAGACAGAGCGCGTGTTAACACCCGGTTGTTTTTGCCTACTGATATCCTGCGGCCCGTAAAATCGATACGATGAAATGAAGCACAACATGAGCCCCAGGCTAATATTTTGCAGATACCGGCCACGCGCCCCAAGTAATGGCACTCGGGGCAATGTCTGGGGGACTGAACGTAGTCGTGCGGTGCGTAACTACGGTATATCCCCGGTTCGACGTATTCATCGACGGTTCCTCTGGTGGACGTATTCTAACATGTCGCTCCCGGGAAAAAAATGCACACTTGGTGCGGGGGGTACTTTGAAAAGCATCTGAGAGAACTTTCGCTTTATCAATGCCTACAGGAAATGCCTCGATAGCCCTTAACAGGCATTCAGCAATTTTCCAGATTTTGAAAACACATCCATTAGCGTCTTCATCACGTGTGTTTGAATTTGCTAATACCATGCCATCTGCAGCCATCAATTCAGAGGTCTTCATATAGTGAGCGGATTGAACCGCGTAACGGTTTCTTCATGATATTTAATGCGAAGCATTACATAGAAAGCTCTCAGCAAGGTCACGCAAGGTCACTTTCAACTTTTCGGTTCACCTTAAAAATGAATTTTTGACTGAAAAGTCCGGCAAAATAATGCTACAATCCTATATAGAGCTACAAATGTCTATATTATGCAGAAATGATGAGCGTATATGCATATATTTAATTAGCTGAATTTAATATAAAAGTCAATATATTGGTTTTTGGAAGAGTGTGAAGTCATAAGCTAACTTAGGAGTTTAAAAATAGCAATTCTGTATTAACTGTGTACTAAGAGTTCATTTAGGGTGAGCCATGTGACCATACGATAATTTGGAGGTCCTGGGTCCTCTAGACTCCAGGCCACATCACCCACAACAAAGTCCTACACGCAGTAGTGGTTCAGCTACCGCGAAACTGGCGGGGAGGAGCGCGTTCATTGGTGCAATGACTGAACACCGAAAGTCACTCATCACAGCTGCTCCTGCAAACGAACACGCCTGGACCAAAGAAAGTGAACGTTGAAGTGAAGCACGAATGTTTAGCTCGCAAATGTGGAAATAAGAAAGCACTATACATCGCTTCGAATCACGGTAATTTCCCTTATGAGAGCGTTGGCCTGGTTTTGTTATCAGATCACATAGCGCTTAGGTGCGTTTACGACGAGCAAGAAAATTAGTGGTTAGTTCAGCAAAGGTTTCATCAGCGCTAGATGGTATGATTACTTTATAGCGCACAGCCTAAATTTATAAACAGGACAAAGAAGACGTAGAAGCGCCCGTGTTGTCTTTATGTGTCTTCCTTGTGTGTGTGTTTTAATTTTCGCAAAAAACATGTCTTTTAGCAAGCACCAACTAGGCCAACAAGCAGTTCTGTTGCAACATATTTCTAGCACAGCCGGCCTGTCTTCTTGTGCGCGTTTCCCGAAGACGTAACACGTAGAGTCATGTTTCCTGCTGATCCCCCCCCCCCCCCCCTATCTGTAAATTTATGCTGTATGCCGTATCAATGGTTAGTTCGACCTCGTCGACCCGCGGTAGCATTTAGGATATGATATTATAGTGTGTTTTCTCAAGGCCATCCGAAGAATTCGCAGTCGCACCCAAGGGGATCGATCATTCCGAAATATCAGAAACGTCGTCCTAATTTTTGATCAGGCTAACTTGAAGGCGCTAGATAAGAACTTTGAGCAGCCTTTGAACTTTGGGCGGAATGAGGGACGCATCAGGGATGGAGATGGTGCGTCGTCTGGCTCTCGAGCAGCCTGCAGTCCACAGCATGGTTATGCCTCCTTCCACTGTGAAGGCCATTTGAAGTGGTTGGTCTGGCAAACCGTCAGAGTGAGTCTCGGGAGCCTTGGTAAAGTGCAGTGCCTCCACTGGGAGCGTGTGTCCGATGCGCAGAACCACAATGTGCCGCAGAAGAAGCACGTAACCTCTTCTTGTTACCATCCACCCTTGATTGGTTGATTGAATAATTGGTTGGTTGATTGACTAATTGGTTGAATGAATGAATGAATGAATGAATGAATGAATGAATGAATTTAATTTAATTGAAGTTTATTTCTCCTTCATTGAAACATGGGTAGGCTGAGACTAAAGGCATAAAGCCAGACGAAGGTCCCAGTGCCCGTGAGCTACAGGTTTCACAGCAGATTACACATCATCATCATCATCATCATCATCAGCCTGGTTACGCCCACTGCAGGGCAAAGTCCTCTCCCATACTTCTCCAACTACCCCGCTCATGTACTAATTGTGGCCATGTTGTCCCTGCAAACTTCTTAATCTCATCCGCCCACCTAACTTTCTGTCGCCCTCTGCTACGCTTCCCTTCCCTTGGAATCCATTCCGTAACACTTAATGAACATCGGTTATCTTCCCTCCTCATTACGTGTCTTGCCCATGTCCATTTGTTTTTCTTGGTTTCAACTAAGATATCATTAACTCGCGTTTGTTCCCTCACCCAATCAGCTCTTTTGTTATCCCTTAACGTTACACCTATCATTCTTCTTTCCATAGCTCGTTGCGTCGTCCTCAATTTAAGTAGAACCCTTTTTGTAAGCCTCAAGGTTTCTGCCCCGTACGTGAGTACTGGTAAAACACAGCTGCTATAAACTTTTCTCTTAAGGGATAATGGGAACCTGCTGTTCATGATCTGAGAATGCCTGCCAAACGCGCCCCAGCCCATTCTAATTCTTCTGATTATTTCAGTCTCATGATCCGGATCCGCAGTCACTACCTGTCCTAAGTAGATGTATTCCCTTACCACTTCCAGTGCCTCACTACCTATCGTAAACTGCTGTTCTCTTCCGAGACTGTTAAACATTACTTTAGTTTTCTGCAAATTAATTTTTAGACCCACCCTTTGGCTTTGCCTCTCCAGGTCAGTGAGCATGCATTGCAGCTGGTTGCCTGAGTTACTAAGCAAGGTAATATAAGCGAATCGCAAGTTACTAAGGTATTCTCCATTAACATTTCTCCCCAATTCTTCCCAATCCAGGTCTCTGAATACCTCCTGTAAACACGCTGTGAATAGCATTGGAGAGATCGTATCTCCCTGCTTGACGCCTTTCTTTATTGGGATTTTGTTGCTTTCTTTATGGAGGACTACGGTGGCTGTGGAGGCACTATAGATATCTTTCAGTATTTTTACATACGGCTCGTCTACACCCTGATTCCGCAATGCCTCCATGACTGCTGAGGTTTCGACTGAATCAAACACTTTCCTGCTATCGCATATATAGAGCATTATAAAGCCACAGCATGCCTTGCTGCTTTCTGCTAGCTGAAGCGTGTTGAAAAACGGCGTCGAGGGCTCAGATTTATTAATTCGTTTTAATGGCGCAAGGCTCAGTTCAGTTCTGGTAAAAGAGCGCCAGGCCCGTCAACCCTTGAGGCTCATACTTCTGATTTCCCAGTGGACGAAGTAAAAAGTGAATGTCCCAAATTAGGACCACGAATGCGCATCCCGCATTTAAAGCGTATGGTGTAAGTAGATCTTCCCTTCTTGGCCCGTGCTTGGCCCACTGCCAATTATGTTAGTGATCGGTGTAGTAACAAGACGACGTAAGTGTGATAGCCGATTTCGCATGGCATCACGTCGGAAAACTTTTATCAATGAGAGTCTTGATCTCGTCCTCACTAGGAGGTGTCAAACTCGCGACAAATACGGCCGTTTCGAGAAAAGAACATGCCGTTCCTACAATAAGACGAAAGAGTGAGCAAATAATTACTGCAAATAATTCTGCTAAACCATGCAATGATTTTCAAGCGAATAACCTTTTTGGCTCTTTCGGCCGTGTTCGTAATAGGTCGGCGGTACGATGGTGGTCGGACTTGAGGGAGGGAAGGCTAGGAAGCGCCCCGAGGGAAAGGGCGCGTGCAGAGGGGGAAGTAGAGAGAGTGAGGATTATCGTGCGATGGATCTCGTCTAACCGTGTGGCGGCAGGGGCGGGAAGGCGGGGCGCGCACCGCTGCTCGTTAGCTCTCTCGTTCGTCGCGAGAAGGCGAAGGAAAGGGCGCATGCTGTCGGGCAAGCGAGTAGCGGGAAGGAACCGGAGAGAGGGCAGTCGCTCGCTCGTCCCTCGCGAGTCTCGCTGGTCGCCCGGCTGCCCGGCGGTGGCCAGCGAGACAACGCGGACGAGAATCTGTAACGATTTCTCGTATACGAAAAATACGCCGCAGGATGCCGGCGAGTGTTCCGTCGATCGCTGACGGCGTCGACATCGGCACACAAGAAGATCAGGGAGTGGAAGTGTTCGCTCCCCACGACTGACACGAAGGAAATCCGGGAAGGCGAGGGAAGGCGCCGAGTAAATGTGCGAGGGCTCTAGGGCTTCTCGCTTACGTGACGATCATCGTCGATAGCTTTCTGCATAATTTTTGTCACATTGCCACAATAACAAAAACTACTGTAGTATTGCGAAGCGTTTTCTGTTGCATTTCGGGACGGGGTCGGCAGCGAGAAAATCGAAAGCAAGGAATCAGCTCCCGACGCCGTTTTTGAACACGTTCCAGCTACCAGCAAGCAGCACGTTGGCTTTTGTTGAGTTAGGTACAACACTTAGATGCGTGATATGTCCGTGTGGTCGATCAGTCTGTTCCGTATTAAATCCAAGCCCATTTCCTTCCAGTAATATCAATCTTTTGGACGTGAATTGTATCGAACTAGGCTTAAAAGTTTCGAACTTACATATTTTTTAGCATAAAAATCCAGGCTTCGATGGTAAACTTAGAGGAGCTATAATGTTTATTTGTACAATTTCTAGCTTATCCTGGAAGTTGGAGTATAAATTCGTCTAATAAAGTAGCTCCTTTTTCTGGCGTCTTATTTCTTGAAAAATTGAATTACTTGCTGAAAAAGCTTATACTTGGTAGCGCACGTTGTGAAAAACGAAGAGGCGCTCCTTCGCCAGCTGTGATGACGACCTGTGCTTCGTACTCTCCGCGAAGCATGGTAGTGGACGTATCAAAGTTGTCGTGTGTATAGTAATACTACGCACTCTGAAGGAAAATTTACTGCTGTAAGTAAGCAGATAGTGTTCAATTCACCGGCAGATCAATAACCGTAGCTGCCTCCTTGCCTATATACACGGAGGTTGCAAAAAGAAATCCCGTTCACAAACATGTCCACAATGACTGACAGGGACAAATGACGATCAATTCTACGACTTCGCCGAGTTAAGCTAGCCGTCGCGGGTGCTTCAGAAAATTCGGCGGACGCTATTCCACGATTCGCGATATATGACTCTCAAGAGTTCACGGCACTCAGACGCCTCGCGCGAGTACTGTCGGAGCTGAACCACTGCAATTAAAAGCCTTGAGGCAAAGCAACGCTGCGTTTTCTCCGCTGTTAGTTCTCAGATAAACAATATCGATTGTTTCCCGCGTCCTTCCGTAAATCTCGGAGTGGAGGGTGTGAGACGAATACATTTTTTTTCGTCATAGCTTAGGGTGACAAGTATATTCGAAGGTTTATGTTTCTACTCCTTAGGTCGACTGTGATGTTTCTTTGGGGTTTCAGAGTAGCGCTTATTTTCACTTGTTTTTGACTGAAGCGTAGCATCAGTCAATTGTTGCTATCTGCCGTCTGGCTAAGTTGTGGCGCTCTCTTGGCATTAGTTTTTGTTCGTTTGCCGTCTGCCTAGATGTGGTAATAACTTATCACTCCCTGTCACCAAATTCTCAAGCAACGTTTTTTTTTACTCACGTGGGTTGCCGCTTGACATAACTTTAGGATGAAATTAAATGTAAGCACAAAGACCAGTTTCATGCAAATACAACAAAAGCAAACCGTACCAATAGGTGTCCATGTGGAGAAGAATCAAGGACTCCGCTTCCTTCTGACAAGAAATTCAGCAGACTTCTCGAACTTGAAAGCAACTGAACTCTGTCGCGATGGCATGGAACTCATTCATGTGTTTGCTGATATTGTGGAGCATCTTAAACTTTGTATGTAAGTAAGGAGGCGCAACATCGTAAACCGGACTGGAATTTCAGTGCCTTTGAAAACAGTAAAAGTTGCTTATTCATCCCCCTGCTCGCGCGAGATTTGCCTCCAGTCGACGCAGTTCTTCGACACCGTGATACAGAGACTCACTTGGCGCTTCCAATTCCTGCTCTGCATCCTGTTTCGAATACCGGCCAAAGAATCGGCGGTTGTGAAAATAACGCTGACGTTACGTACCTTGTACCTCAACAGACAGAGAGCGGAAGGTCAGAAAAAGTAAAAGGATTAGAGGTGTTGCTTATATGGACGACAAAAAAAAATTGCGAACTAGAAATATAAGAAAAATCTCATAACAATCTAAATAGGCCTAATGAAGCCAGGGGTAAATGACAAACGTGTCTGCGCTTAAGCAACCATCAGAGCTCAAAGACGATAGCTTCAACTCGAGGTTAAATTAGTTTGATATACAGGTGGGGGAGGAAGAAGTACCGAGCAGTGCAGATGTGGAAGCATCGGTTCCGCTTTCTCAATTGTATTCGGTAGCGAAATCACCTCTAATCCCGGATAGAAATAGCACATTCGACGCCTAACATCAAGCGGAATCTATCGACACCAAATTTTGAACGGCGGGGGTCCTTTCCCGAATTTACTAGGTCTTTTCTCTCCGACCTCGCCGCCACGGCGCTAGGCCTAACGCCAGTTAGACCTACACTCTAAATACAAATATAGTTCTGGGCACTCTCTTCGAGGGAGTATCTGCTTGTCCCATATTTCACTCTTTTCGAGAGTAGACCGACCCTCTTTGAGAGTGAGCAGGATAACTCCTCCTCGCAGAGTTTTGTTACTCCACCGAAAGGGACTGCTAATACTCTCCCCACAGGGGTAATAGTACTCTCCGGGACCGAGTGCTTCTACTCCTCCACGCCGGGTGTTTCTACTCCCCCAAACAGAGTGCTAGTACTCTTCCCAATAGTGTGAAAGCACGGTGTAGATTCATGGTCACGTTAGAAGGTATTCGCAACACTTACATGTGGGGAATATTTTATTCTTTGATAAGCAGCTCCTGCACTTATGCTTGGTGAATTGGATGTAATCTGTAGTCGCTGAGTTACTCAAATGAAACATTTACTTTCTTAAAAGGTCAAAATCTTTATGATCAGTCACAAGGCAAACTGAATAATTTGAGAAACACACTGACAAAAACATAAAATCAGATTACAATGATGCCCATGAACTTTAGAACACATGTTGTATTAGAACATAAGTAGATTCTCTGAAGTTTCATCAGTATTGCAGTGTAGAAATATCCTTTATTTTAAATTGGCTCCACTTTCTCAAAAATAAAGTATACAATGGAAAGTTAAACATAGAACAAACAGGTGCAAACTCACAGAGTATTTACACTATGATCGAAGGGAAATATGCGCCACATTACTGGCCATCTAACGCATTTCTGGCACAAAACGCGTGCACTTCTATGGCAGAGGTTACCAGCTCAGCTGCTAAGCATGGGGGTGGCAATCTAGATAAATTGTGCAAGAAACTTTTGGTGTCCCCATATTCTAAGACAGCAGCTCATTTGATAACGTCCTGTATAGCGTATGGATGTTCCTGACAGAGTACAGTGCATTTAGAAATGTGTTGTATATTCTATTGCGAGGCCGCTGTTTTAGCTAGCTTTGCTTATATCTCACATAAAGTTATTCATGTATGGGCTGCATCCCATTGTTTCTAAGTGTGTCTTGTCGTGCTTCTGCAGCAATATCCTGCCCGGTCTCAAGCCGGTACAGAGGCATATTATATTTCTTATTCGGTTGGCCTCCTCAGGAAAGTAGTTTCCTTGTGCTGTTTGGGTTTAATCCGTTACACTTTCTCACAATTAAATAAAATTAAATTTACAATAATATCTAGTGTGTAGCAAATGAGTATAAAACTGCAAGGAGCATTGGCATTAAAATCTTGCGCACCAAATTTCTTGTCATATAGGGCAGCTTTCATTCCCATTAGGGTAAGGATGCTATACTTCTGAGGAGCAGCTTGCATAATTACATGATCAATTATTGTGACTCGTTGAATATGCAATCTAACTAAAGTATAGCATGGCTTCAGATGTGAACGAAAAATCAGATGTGATGAATATGATGCATTAAAGGTGACACAAGCTTATGTTCAGGCAGGGAAGTGCACGAAAAAGACAAATAAGCAAATCACAAATTGATAAAGGCACCATCCTGTTTCACATATCCCTTCGATGCATGTTTATTTTGCATGTGACTATGCATTTGCTTGCACAATGAACCAACTACATAAAACCAAAGCTTTTTTCCTACCGAAGTGGTTAAGGTGCGCTAAAGTAAGAAAAATTATCGCACTTCACAGAATCTTCGTTTCAAAACAAGTACATATGTGTCTGGGAAGATTAATACATCGCCTCACTGTGCACTTTATTTTAAGTCTAGAAATTTACCATGTGCAAACATGCTTTAACTTTATTTTGCCTTATAAAAATTGTCTACAGAAGCCATAAGACTAAGGGATTTTCGCTTAACACTATATGTTCACATCTGCCAATTGATGAACAAGTGTTCTACTCAGATGCTCTCGGTTCTTTGCATTGAACGTATCTCTACTTCCACTAGCATACTTGGTTGGTGAGTAGATTGAGTCACCCAAATAAAAATATCAAATACCTGCCAGAAGCTAATATGTGACTATTTCACAGAAGGAGAAGCCACAATTTTACATATTAAAAATAATTTTCAATTCCAAGTGACTCTCCAGCTCCTAAGAAGTAAGTTGTGCACCATGGTGTACACAGTTAAAGGCCTTAAAGGGAAGCTGAAACCGTTTTCAATTTCCAAGAACAGACATATAATTTATGGTTCTCAAATGTTTTTCTTTGTTTTGTTAATATAAGGGACAAAAATCGCTGGGAGATGGGAGTGGTACCCCTCTCCCACCTCTCGTTCGCACCGCCTTGATTGCGTCCTGCACTGCGCGTGTTTGGGCACGTTTCGTGCCGCGCGCGGTGTGTGCCTACGTGTGTGCGCGTGGACATTTCATTCGAAGGGCGATGTACAGTCTGTTTCACATTTAGGGGTAAACTTTGAGCGCATTGCATTGCGATGCGGCGAGCGCTTGAGTCAGGCGGCGGCAGCAGCTCGCGCAGGTGCTCGAGGGGCGGGATATTGAACGGCGTCGTCTGCTACGGCGGCACGCGCTGGCCGCATTGTGGGGGAACCGTCTACTGTCAGTTGCAGGGCGCCCATCTCATCGTTACTGCGTGAAATGAGCCGGTATTCTTTACTAAGCCTTGTGCGACGCCCACTGATACGCCTCGAAGGTAAGTTCATCGCTGCAGGGCAGTCATAGACGACGTACTCATTCCATACTTTCTTGACCGCCCGTTTCTGGAAGGCGACTATATATTCTAACGCGATAGGTCGCCGATCCACACTGCTTGCGTTGTGTAAGAACTGCTGGAAGAGCGCGCAGTCACTCTCTTGGAGTGGTCGCCTCAATCCCCGGGCGCCAACATCATTTAATATGTCTGGGGCTCGTTGAAGTATCGCTGCCGCACCATCCCCTCTATCAGTCGCCCGAGGATAGGCTTCGATTCACCATCGTCAGCGACTGAGACGTGCTGCGAATGAACAGATCCCTGATCAAGTCATTCTACACTTCACTGCCTTCCAGGATGAGCGCTGTCATCGCTGCCGCTGGGGGCATGACGATATACTAACTGAAGTTCCGAGCGTGACGCGTCCAATTCCCCGCCGACGGGCAGGGTCTGTCTGGTGTAGTGAATCATTGTCGAGAAACATCACTTCCAGCTCATTGTCTTAACCTAAAACATTCCTTTAATCGTATCCGTTTGTTTCATCGTGTTCGAACCCCATAGTTATCATTGTTAAGTGCTTTCTTTTCCTTTCGAGTCAAACAAAGACTGAGCACGTTGCGCGCACATCTTGGTGCGTCTTGTCGCTGCTTATTACGGTAGCACACACAGTGAAGAAATATACGTGCACGCGCTCAGTACCCCACCCTTTCCAAAGAACAAACGAAGCATGCTGTCAAAAGAAGTTTGTGGAACTCCATTATCGCTAATGAAGGCTCAGAGTTTGGCGCCGCACAACGTTTAGTAACGAATATCAGCTCAGTTCCCGCAGTACCGATGAAATCGGTACACTGCCACTGACAGTAGCACGCTTCCCGACAATGCGGCCAGCGCGCGCCGCCGTAGCAGACGACGCAGATCATGACTCCGCCCCTCGAGCGTCTGCGCCTGCTCGAGCTGCTGCCGCCGCACGACTCCATTGCTTGCCGGATCGCAATGCAATACGTTCCGAGTTTTCCCCTAAGTGTGAAACAGACTCTACACGCTTCTATTTGCCTTTAAGAAGATCGGTACGCTTGACGATTATTTTTATGGCTGCAATGCGGCGAAAGGGCAGCGTCTGCTTAACCATGTAAGTGGCGCTGAGCAGGTAATTGGAAACGACATCGTATGTGCCGCCGGAAAAATCGTCAGCACATACGATGCGGCACATGCATACGGCACATACGAGCTAAAGTCATTTTTGCAGTTTCTCACGATATGTTTGCTACAAATCCGTGTTGTCTCTGATGGCGACAACGGACTTCCATCGACACGGTGCGGATATAAACAAAATATATCGCTGCATAGCAGAAGTACGACATGCGCACACAACTTCAACTAGTACGTCCCCTACAATATGGAATAGAAGCAGCAATGTAGACAGCTTGGCCATTTTTTAACAGTGCTCAAGAGGCGGAAGTTGAAAGTATTAGTAATCATTCCTGCCTCAGCAATGCCGGCGCGACCAAGACGCGGGCGTGTATCGTCCAGTAACTCGATCGATCGGTGCAGTGGTGAAGCGGGAATGAACTCCTGTCATGTTCAATGCATCGTGTACATATTCAATTCCTCGGCACGCGTGAACTTCGGCCACCGCTAGCGCATACAACAAAAGTGGTTTCCATTCTTGGGCAGCGCACACACAAACGAAACACGAGAAAGAAGACAGGACAAGCGCTCGTCGAACAACTTAAAGTATTTATATGAATAAAAGGATTATGTACCGAGTAATTCTTAAATTCATGTGGGTTACATATAAAAACCGTCATACACTTAGGAGTTATCAATGAACGAGCTCGCTTCGTTTGCCAGTTGTTTACTTCGCTCGGCGCACGTAAAATGCCAGAATGTTATATAGATGCTGCAAACAGTACAGCTGCTTAAAACTACTGAAATCTGAGCGAGTTGGAAGTGGTTTATCGCTCTGTAAATTAGGTGACCTTTCTGTTGATAATCGGCGTATGTGTTGTCCTTCACGCTCTGCTTTTGTTTGCAAACATTATTTACAGCTGTTTTGCTGTACTTTCAGGCGTTTTTAAGCGGTTACAAATGGGAGCTGGACCAGTCATAGCGGTACAACCTTATCACCTGGATTAGTACACGTCAATTACCCCCAGCTGCCATCAGATGCAAGCAGTAACTTCGAAAGTGCGTGGAGCATTTTAAAAAATAGCTTTGTCTATATTTTGGTCTATTATGTTAACGTGGCATTAAATTGAGGCAGTTGCCATATACACCAGAACACCGTGAATTCAAAGCGCGCCGCCATATTGATGAGCGCCGGTCGCGCCATCTATCCCAAGCGCCGCGAAATAGCAGGCCTGGGCTGCCACGCCGGGAGATGCGACCCGGCGCGAAAGCGAAACTTGGGCTTTTTAGCTGGGCGGAAGGCGTGTTACACGGTTTTTCTAGCCTGTCATTTTCGCTGTCTCGATTCAATCAAACTTCAAGACCTCATGCAAGTCCGCAATGGCCACACTGAGTGATGTGCAGACTGCAGAAGCGAATACATCGGGTAACCACGTAAGCACGTAACCTGTGAAGGATGTTACAGCACTGTGTTGGTGCCACATTTTATTAAAGCACGCAGAACATTGTCCTCTGCACTTTCAGTTTGGTCTTGTTTGTCATGGTCACTACTGGCTTGGCCGCGTTTGGCAACCAACTGGCGAGGTCGTTTGACTGCCTGATTAGCAGACGCCTGCCCTTCACCACCTGCACATTGAAAACAATATATATGTTATAGTAAGAAGGGCTGTAGTTCTTTCCCATGCCATCACTGTTGCGAAGACATAAAGTCCTCTCAAAATGAAATAGAAAATGCACCAGGCCAATTGTATCGTGCAACCCCTTAAGAGTACAACATTAAGAACACAAGCCTACAGTACTCGAACAAGCAGCATGTGATGCTAAACCTGCACTCATTGGAAAATGAGGAACTACAGTAGTTATAATGTTCAACTATATGTGCAGTCAAAGCCCATATAACAGGGCGAGCATGACGGATGCAGGTTTTGTACAGTTGCACAAACCATGACAGGGCACATAAAATTACCATCCCTACTTAAAGCTGCATCATCAGGGAAGCCTTTGGTACAAGACAACAACCGCACCTGCATTCCAAAAAATTAGCCCCACCAACTGCAGCTACCTGGTATCAGACCTGTTTCGCTTGTGCGAGGCCATATCGGATTGTTAGCGCTCCCTTAGAAAACAGTAAAAGAAACTGGTGAGAACGAGCAAAATTTTGTTACAAAATACAACAATAATTAAGCACCTTATTTTCCTCGCCTTATGAACGGAAAAATTTTGCGCTTTGCCCTGCATAACAGCCCGCACGCAGTTAAGAGCTCAGGATGCTCAAATGAATTCGTTACGAATGACACCTGCAACACCAGCTCGTAAAGACAGGCGCGCTGCAAGAACGCCTTCGGCGACGAGCAGTCGTCGTTTACGTTTTTGTCGACGCATGCTACGTGACGAGCAGACTTCGTTTTACTTTCATTAGCAATAACGCTCACCAGCAGGGCAACATACTATCGTTTACAACTTGTCGTTCACGCTTAATGGTCATGCCGTGCAGCAGCTGCAAGTATCGCTAACCGCAAACTCAACTGTTCCGCTTAACCGTCGGGAGCTCTGCCTGAATGAAAACACGAAAAGGCTTGCCTTCTTGTTATAGCCAAGGCGAAGCACCGGCGCGGCATTCTGCTCTGTGGGCTTGTCCAGAAAGTGCTCGGAGCAAACCTGCGTGTTACACATATTACGTGGCACCAAAATATAAACAGATCGAATACTCACTCGTGCATTTTCACTGGGTTGGTAGTTCTTCCTATTCACTGCAGCTATCCACCGGTGGCGCAGCTTGTCATTCTTCGTTGCGGATGGAAATCGGTGCAGGCTGAAAACACCGCACCGGCGCACGATTCCCTACGTGTATTGTGCTCTTCGCAAACAGCGCTAAGCAACCTGCTCCTTTTCCGCTGGTTACTTTGGCATCCAAACACGACGCAACGATGCCCAGATGACTTCTTGTACTTTGGATTCGCGTGAACGGGCACATTTCCGCACTTTGGAGTCCTAGAGCTAGCGCTAGCCATGTCTGCTGGTCGCCGGCGAACACGCTTTGGCAGCCCAGAACAAAATGGCGCTGGTCGACCGGGCAATCCGGGTGCGAGAGTATGCGTTCGATTAGCCTGGGTGCGAGGCTAGCGTGTTCTGGTCTATAGAGTATCTGTGCATGCAACGAGCCTGGAAGCAGCTATATCGATGATAAAGCTGATGATGGCGTAGGCGCGGCGCCACTTAATATCCATGAAGCCCCGCGAGAGTCCCTGTAGTTGAGGTAATGCAAACCGTATGCTCGACATCAAAAATATGTACGTGACTGTGCCTCGTTCACCATCTGTTGGCGTTGTTCAACGATGAATCAAACGTGTACACTGCCCTGACGATACGGTGCAGCGAATGCACGTTCTCGGCTCTTAGCTGCGAATCTGGGAGCCAGCGGCAACAACGTTTCGACGGTCCCGCATTGTGGAGCAGCGCGATAGCTACTTCGTCGAAATTCTGTCACGTTTCGCGCGTTGGCTTTGATACGCAATCGCCATGTCGAATAGAGCGCGCATTTGAGACGGGCAAAAATTATCGCCGGCGTCTCCGTTCGAGCCCGATTTCAACGCCGCGGGATGTTCCGCTGAGTTTGACTGGAACTAGCTTGCCTGGTCTACCTGGCTGCTTCACGTAAGAAGCCCAGAAGTGGTGCGTAATCCTGAGTACGCGAAACCATGGTTGCGCAACGTTTAATGCGGCTAAGTGCGCACACCGTGAGAAGAGGCACCCTGCATGCATTCGAGAAACTAGCGATCCGTGCGACCAGCTTCTAAACGCGCATTCGGCGCAATAGAAAGAACGTGCTTTCTTTTCGCGCCCGAGTGAACCGCTTTGCCCGAGAGAACGGACTCGCGGGCCGTACTTTGCGTGCCGCGAAATCGTGATCATTCAATCGGCACGCTCACTACGTCGAGGCCTCACCGCGTGAAGATGCTCCGCATGCGCGAGCGCTTGGCAGAGCTGGTCCCACGCGTGAGCACGTATTGATAGCTTTAATTATGCGCTCCTCAGCTACTCACGAATAAGACTCGAGCGCGCTGAAGGTGGTGTACTCGAGTTGACGTAAGTGCTCCAGTTACACATTGCTGCTAGTGATTATTCAGTTCTAGCGTTTTACGTACTAAAACCACGATATGATTGAGACTCGCCGTAAAGGGAGGGGGGTATAGGGGTATCTGTATTATTTTGATCATCCTGGGTTCTTATGCGCGGTACATGAGTGTTTTTGCATTCCGCCCCCATCCGAGAAATGTAGTTGGCGGGATCGAAGCCGCGACCTCAGGCTTAGCAACGCAACGCCGTAGCTGAGCTACCGCAGCGGGTCACAGCTGTTAGTAATGATGCTGGTTAACATCGAACTTTTTTTAAATTTTGTACGTGTGAAACAGAACTTTTTTTTAAGTTCTAAAGCTTAGTGAGCGCTCGGAAATCATTCTAAACTTTCTTAACATACTTAAATAAGAGGAACTTCGGACGAGCGTCCATGCGAGGAGATGTCTTCACAAATTATGGCACGATGCTGAAAATCTTTAACGAATAACCCACTTTTTTATTCGCCCGGGAACTGTACATGTAGCCCCGGTGGGCGCCTATGGCGGCGCCAGCTCCGCCGAACGCGGCAGCGCTGGTGAGGCCAAGTCGAGCTGCCGCTGCCGCTATTGAAGAGTCAAGCATCAGGATCGGCTATAACATTATCTTACGAGCCCGTCTAGTGCACGAAGGTTTTCTGAATACTGTACCCGCTTAAAAGCGAACTCCTGGCGCTCTCTGATCAGGCCATCAACAAAGGCAGATGCAACTAATTGAACTCTTCGCGTTTTTAGCGCGATAGCGTTAAGGAGCCCGTGTCGCAGAAAATCCGCCGTCGCACATCACTTCCACAAAAAGTCCCAACCACGCACACCCAGGCCCTCCATGTCACGAAAGGAATTGACTAAAGTAATTGAATTTCTCAAGCTAAAATACGTGGAAACATCGTAAACTACGACTTACACACAACCTACAGACATGATAGCGGTCGGGCTGTAATTTTAATACACGAGAAAACATTATTCCGTTACGCGAAAACTCAAAATAAACACCTTTTCCGGCGTTTCTACAACGCCTAGACCGGCGACAGCGTCTGCGATTTGCTCACGCCGGCGCATAAATATCTCGGAGTCCACGAGGGGCGGGCCCGCTTCCTTGAAACAGTTCCACATGGCGCTCGCCTGCGCCGCATCAAGGCCCTTGCAGGAGGCCTCGTTTCCGCCAGAAAGCCCACCTTCGTGCATAGCGTTCGCCGCGAGTGTTTCCCGGTAAACATTAAGGTTACATACGCTGCAGTTGCCGGGAAGCGTGAGAAGCTGTCAGGGATCTTTGAATGCTATTGCGTTCCACTCTTAAAGGTGAAACTTAAACGTCTCCCAGTTTTTTTTTTTCTTTTGCTACGTACACCTACATAAAATGACTCGAGTTTCGATAGGTTACAGGTTCACGTAAAATAATAAATAGAGCTGCACCAATATTACTCTTTTTGTATACTTCTCGAATACGAAGACTACGTATGGTATATGGAATCGAATGTCGAATGTCCAGCTGTCGACGCATGAATGCATTTACAGCAGGTATATTTACTTATGCGTATGTAATTAGATACCACGCCAGTACTGACTAGTAAAAAAAATTAAGGGCATCAGCTACAAAAATTCACTCTTAGAAACGTAATTTTTCGTTGTCATTAAAAACTGCACAAATAGCGTCTCAACATCTTTAGAGCCTGTTTGCAACAATATTTAAAGGAATAACTGGCGGCTGTATAGAATACAGCGTTACGAAAAAGCTAAATAAAATGGTGCCGAAAGAAAACATCGGCAGTTGCAGTAAAAGGAAATACTTCGATAAAGAATTGCTGAGGGACTTGTGTGCCGCAAAGACGTTTAAAAGGGCAAGTTGCAAGAAAAGCATCTATCTCTGGTCGTAGCGTAAAAGATCAAAAAGACACGTCACTAGACTACCGAAAACAATATATGATATTCTACAAGCAATACTCACGGGCTGTCATGCAGCCATTCGCCGCGAAATCGAAAACAAAGCTTCATTTATCCATTTTGTTGTTGCATTCCTTCCACAACTTGTGTCGTTGCGTCACTTGAGATAAGTTGAGATACTTTGTTTAGCAAATGAAGATCAACACAGGTCTTTACCACCCATCCAGAAGTACATGTTGCTGGGCTAGTCGGTTCATGTTGTTAAGCAGACCATTAATATTATCGCTTGGCGCGAACGAGCAAGGACGCAAGGAAACAAGGTCAGCGCCAATTCTTGTTCTGTTGTTCCCTTCCGTCCTTCCTTGTTCGCACCAAGCGATCATATTTATGGTGTACTAAGCTTTAACAGTCAGTCGGCTGTTGCAAAATATTTGCTTAGATTCAAGTGTTCGAAAATACCGAATAGTTCACTTTCAAATAGGAATATAAATAGTTAGTAATGTTCCATTCGTATTTGAAACATGGAATATTCGCCCACCCCTAATGATGAATGAACACAAGGCACGCGACTATGCCCTAATGATGTCTTGGAGAGCAAGAAGAAAGAAGCGTTCGAAGAAAAGCCGCCTTTGTATGCATTACACGCGCCAAGTGGCTGCAATCAGCCTCGTACGATTTCTGGGAAAACCGATAAAAACCCACCTTCGCCAGCTTCCAGGCGGCGTTCTTATAGCCATCGGGGTTTCTATACACAAAGGTAGACAGAAGTTGATTTTGTGTTTAACGCGTGCATAAGTTTCCGTCACTGGTGGCACTTCTCAACGCCGCGCGACGGCGAGCATGGAACGCAATTTTTCTACCGCCACTCGCCGCAGTGGCGCTTTATGTCCGATTCGAAACAGCAGTGCGCCATGCCTACAGCTTTTGACGTTCTCACCGACCAAAAAATCTCGTGTTTTTCTCTTTTAGAGAAGGGCAATATTGTGCAGTATTGCTTGCGCGTGTCGTGAACTTTTGTTTCTCTGATTGCAGATGAAAACGTGTTTTCTACGTGGTCAATTACATCTCAATTACCTGTCAGTTACATTTGCCACGGCAAACAGCACGAGGTCGCGAGATCGAATCGCCGCCGTGGGAGCCTCATTTCGATCGGGGCGAAATGCAAAACGCCCATGCCCCGTGCATTGGGGCCACGTCGAGGGCCCCCTTCTGGTCAAAACTAATCCAGAGTCGCCCATTACGCCGTGCCTCATAATCAAATCGTGGTTTCGGCACGTGAAACCCACAATTCAATTTCATGGCAAAACTAGGTCAAATGCGGGTGTCTTTAGACGTTCGGAACGGCGGAAAACGTGCAACCGTAAGTAGGTTCTCTTTGTAATCAGTTTAAAACTAGATTACGATGGTGAAGTATTTTTTTCGCAACTGCTTTTATTCAATCTGACGAAACATTTTGACAAGGAATTGTGTAAATGAACTTGAAACCTTTTTTTTCAAGGTTTCTCGTCGGAACCTCAGTGCCGCTTCCTAAACGTGACATCACGGATTAAATTTTTTTTTTTCGTATTTGGGCACCTTTGCCGCCAGAAAATTTGGCAGAAGCTACTGGATGGACCCTTTGGTTCCTCTATAACGACATCTACTTCTTCAATAATAACAATCAAATAAGTATCAATCCGTACAATGGCTCCCGGTATTGACCACGTATCGACGAGTCAGTGCGGAGATCTTTAAGGCAAGGTCATCGCCCGGATTTCGTTTTGGTGCCATTTCTGCCTTACCAAGCATGTGCCTTACGGTGAAAGGGGATTCTTTACATTCGTGAAGCGTAACGTGCGAATGCTGCTTAATTTACACCTTGTTATAGTGTACCGTTAACACTATAGGAATGGTTCACCTGGAATAAAATCTTGAAAATGAAAGTATTTATCACAAGCAATATTGCTACGCGTCTACTGAAGGCGAAAGCAAAGAGCCGTCGCTGGCAAATGACGACGAAGAGGATGGTGTCGTTCTCTGGGACATTAACGAGCCATGTTTTGGGGCAACAACAATATTACCATATGGATGGCGGTACAGCTGGTGTGAGGTATATAAGTGAATCATCACGAGTTCCTTGCTGAATTCTTACATTTTTATATGGCTTCCTTCTTCTTAGCTATTGGGAAATTCCCACTGCATCTGTTTAGAAGCGTATAATCATTTTCTTTGCTTACACGATTCTTAGCCATTCTTCTATAGTGGGTATGAACAATTCTTGGAGGTAAACAAAAACAAACAAGCAAACGTTCTGCGTGGGAGCTGTCCACGATTTTGCTGAGAAATTTGCATGTCAGTGTAAATGCACCCTGTACATAATCAGACGTAACAATTTTGGCTTAGGTACGCGTTGTTCCTTGTACCACCACGGAGCTCCGCAGCGGCTGCTCAACCGCAGTTGCGATCTCTTCTGGTGTAGGAACATCGTATTCGCTGACCACAGCTCTCGGGGCTCCCACCTACATCACTCTGCCTCTTGCCCATGATCCTGGCGGGTTCTCCGGCCGAGCTTAGGTTGACATTGACGACTGCATAACCCTTTCGGAACGAGTCAGCACAAACAGGTGGGACTCAACCCTTGTGCTCGCCACTGTTTTCTATCTCGGTGAGACGCCACGGGTATGGTTCGAGACGCATGAAGCTCACATTGCCAGCTGGGAAACTTTCAAACAGCAGTCCCACA
The DNA here is from genome assembly GCF_023375885.2 of Dermacentor andersoni. Classification (NCBI taxonomy): domain Eukaryota; kingdom Metazoa; phylum Arthropoda; class Arachnida; order Ixodida; family Ixodidae; genus Dermacentor; species Dermacentor andersoni. The sequence continues at coordinate 19,034,355 of NC_092821.1, forward strand.
ACCTTTCCGGCAACACCTATGGGCGCAAGCTTGCTGACAGAAAAGGACCGGTGACTCGAGCTCGGCCTTCTGTGGAGCTGTACGTCGCCTATATTCAGGACATCTTGGCTCTTTGCCGCAAGGTTGATGACCACATGTGTGAGTCGAACAAAGTTCCGCACGTGTTAAAAGGCACTGTAGGCGACGCGTTGAACCTGCTTGTTTACGCCAACGTCTCCACTGTCGATGCCATCACAAAATAATGTCGCTGGTATGAACAAGCCAATAGCCACCGAGTAATGCAACAGTTCGCCCGGCTTCTTAACACGGCTGCAACTTCGTCATGTAACGCGCCCCCCGCCAGCCACCGACCTCTGACAACGTATGTCGCGCGCATTGTGCCTCGCGAGCTCATATCTGCCTGTCCCGCGCCCATTCAACCGCCTGTTTTTCCACTGCACACCTACGATCCATCAATGCCATCGGTATCTCGGATTCAGCTGGTAGTAAGACAAAAGTTTGCGAATCTCGACCTTCCATGCGTGTGACCAGTAACTCGTCCGGGTGCTCGGCCATGTGCCAAAGCTGCCGCTCGTCGTACCCAGACCTCTCCTCCGTCCCTTCGGAATCATCCAGAATGCAGAGCGCCCAACGATCAACCCACCTGTTCTTATCGTCACCGCGTCGGACTTAATTCTCGCTATTGCCGTCGACGTTGCAGGTCCTCATTCCAGCCCACCTTCCCTGCCTACCTGCGTCCTACTACTTTCCAACGTTCATCGGCTCCTACTGACCACTCTTCGACCTCGCTCGAGCATCTTGCCACTCACGTCCCATCCCTGTCAGCGGCTCCTCCAGATTCCCAACGCCTAAACGCCGTGAGACCCGCTCTCCTCAGCCGTGCCGCTCTTCCTCCCAGACATTTTCTAGACGCTCGCTGCTGGAAAACTAGACAGTCTAGCTCATGGAGGTGAACTAGAGTGTCGTCGTCGTCCACAAACCGTCTGCTGACATTACCCACAGGCCATAGCCTTCTTGACATCCAAGTCGAGAGTGTGACTGTGACTGTCACTTCTCTTTTCGACACTGGAGCATATTTATCCGTGGTGAGTGCCGCTTTACGTCGCTGCCTAAAGAAGATTTTAACGCCGTTTACTACGCCGACCATACATGTTGCCGATGGTGGTACTGTTGACGTGGTAGGAATGTGCACTACTCGTGTCGGCATCGACGCGAACACGAGAGGTGGTCACACGGTCGTCCTTTTCGCCGTCCTTGATCCCTGCCCCCATGATTTGATCCTCGCCCTCGACCTTCTTTCGGCGCACTCAGTCCTCATTGGTTGTTCAGCTAGTACACTCCGCCTTAAACTTCATCTTCTACCTGATACCCGCAAAACGCCAATTTCGTCTACCACCTCAACCGTTCACATATGTTTGTATGTCGTCGACTCCTCCCGCCCTGATGGCGACTATATTATTACCCAGATACCTGACGTGCGGCTGACGCGTAATGTTACAGTCCCGCATACCGACTGCGGGCAGCTGCGTGTTCGTTCCGCTCCTAAATCTTGGGCGTACCCAAGAAGTGCTTCCTCAACTAGTAACCCTTGGCCAGCTTTGCGCTATCGAAGACGATGTCGTAGAAGTTGTTGCTGCAGTCCGTTCTCCTGATCAAACCGAAGGTCCCCGGTCAGCCATGGGTATTTTTTCGTAACATGAGTATGGATCAGACCTTTTGTCTGAGCGGGTTGACGCCCTAGCTCTCTCACATTTTCGCTTCTGATAGCGATATTTCTCACATCAATAATCACCCCTTTGGCCAGACTTCGATTGTCAGTCACCGAATAAATGCTGGGGACTCTATGCCAATTCTCGTCTTAGAAGTGCGTCAGTTACAGCTGTTGACTAAATGTGAGCCCACCCTTCTCTTGTTCGTGCTTTTTTTTCGTGCACTGTGAAAAAGACAACAAAATCATTTTTACTTTTGCGAAGTTCTGTGCCTTTTTTTCAAGCCCTCACATGTCAAAACTGTAGCTGCTTTTAGGACTGGGCTTTATACTAGCACTTAGTTATGTGCCACTACCGCTAGCACAAAGCGTTCTGGTTTTGTCTGACAGTTATATTTAACGACTGTTGTGGTGTAGTGACAGTGGCAGGAAGACATGACCGGTTGCCATAAGTATTAGTAAAGGTATATTTCCGGTTTCAGAAGTAGTGACTATAGCGAAATAAGAATAATAGTAGTAGTAGTATCAATGGTAATAATACTAGCGTTGATGGCGGTGCATGCGGCGTGATCAGTACGGAAATGTTGCATAGGTTTTTGCAGCTACCTAAGTCGCGAACTGAAGTCGAACTTGGCGGCTGCACCTCAAAAGGCTGATGCCAGGAAACAAAACGGATTGAGCATACAAGGCAACACAAAGGGTGCAGCGGGCGCACGGGTTCTTGGCGTTTCCAGGAGCCATTTCACGGTGCTGCGTGCTAAGATCACACTCCCTGGCATTTCGAGCACGCCAAATTCGGTGCGCTGCCTCTTAGTCTAGCGACTTCACGACCCCCAGAGTTTCCTACAAAAAATATTACTAGAGAACACGGGCACTAGTGTCTGCGGCAGCTGCAGTATGAAGTGAAGGGAAGTAATGTATCTGCAGCCGTTCAATTGGGAACAGCGGGGTGCGTGGTTTCTGCGTCGTTTTCGTGTAACCTAACGAAAAAGCTAAGAGAGCGAACCTGCATAACGAACTCTGATGTGTCGCGAATAGTGCTCGTGACGCGTCATAGACGGTCGTACATCTCCGCGTTTTTTTGGCTTTCGCTATAAGGTATACAAAAATCACGCAAGGAAACCGCGCACTCCGCTGTTCGCAATTCAACGACTGCAGAGAGTACACGAATTCGCATAAACTTTGTCTTCCTCGTTGCCTTTCCCAATCGATCATTTCAAAAAAAATATTGGTTTCAAATGCAACAACTCGCAATCGTTACGCAAGTTCACGGATACTTCTTCCCTTACTGTATTTAGAAAACTATGGTTGCATGGAGAATTGGAAATCTATCGTCCATAATAGACGATGCTGCAAGCGCGTCCAAGCACCCAGTTTTTACATAGACCAAATTCGTTCACACGATGTAGAAAAACGACCGCAGCGCCACGGCTTCCTCTAGCAATATTTGTGGGAAACTATACGCGTTGCGGCGCACACACCAGCGACACCACAACCGCCGCGCTCCTCTCTGCCGCCTCTAATCGTCACGCTTAGCACGGTTTTCTGCTCGCGCGCGGCGTGCGTGGAAGCTGTTGCCGGGCTTTCGCTCGGAGTGCACGACCCGACCGTCCTTCTCCCATGCGCGAGCGCCGAAGCTTTCTCGCGTGCGCCAGAAGATGCGCCCGTGACCAATCTGCGGCTTGGTGACCGACTCGCGTAAAGGCGATGAGCGCCTCGTTCCCGTAAAAAAAAAACAAGCGGCTGCTGACCTTCATCTGGCGCGCGGCCTGCTACGCGCCCTGAATAAGCGCTACCCGCACCTCTACTAAGTGGTCTTTCGCAGCCACGAAGACGTGCTTTTATGTCTCGAAATGCTCCTCGTGAATGCACGGTGGTGCATGAAAGGTAGCGGGTGATGAGCTTAATGGCTACACGCCTTAATTAGGGTACGTACGAGATTCTGGCTGTTCTTGTGCGACCTATATAGTTTCAAGATTAAGAAGCCCGTGAGAGAAGGTCTGAGCGATGACGTGGAAGCATTAGCGCATCTTAATTGCCTTTAAGCTACGCTGCCCCTCCGAGAAACAACTCACTTTGGTAGTGGAGTATGTTTTCGAACCAGTCTTCTGCTTATGCAGAACGTGTATTAGACAATTCACACTCGAGGTGTGAATTGCCTAAGAGTGAATTGGGAGTTGTGAAATGACAGGCGTTGCCATGAAATGTTTATAGAAAGGCTAGATATATTACAGAATATTAAATTTTATATATATATAGTGACAAAGAGCAAATTAAAGTTCGAACTATTTCACTCAGCGCAGTCACACGCGCGTTTCGGCTCCGTACCTTTGGCTGCATAGCCAAAAAAAGTTGTCCGGGAGTATAAAGGCGCACGCCATAAAAACGAAAGAAATGAGAACGAATTTCGAAGGAAAGTGTTCATACGAGGATTCGAACCTTACCCCGCGGCTTGGTCAGCGAGCACCTTTCCTTGGCACCGTGCGAACAAGTTTTTTCATGCTATTTATTACAGTAACATGCAACACAATAAATCATTCACCAATTGTGGATAGTCACCGAATGGCGGGTACAATGACAGTCACACAGAGAAGGGGCACTGTTCGTGGTGTGGAAACGCTGGTTCTGCTTTAGAAGGGTGGCAAGGACAAGCACCTCATCGAAAATGGGGTGCCAGTCCGGTTGAGTATCACATTCACCGTAAGCATGATTTAGCCGCACAGCCATCTGAATCAAATGCGCCCTTGTAGGTGCAATCCGTTCGACGTTGCGGTCAACCCTTTGCGCTTCCCTCAATCGCTGCAGTCGCCCTGTGAAGTAAACAGTTCCAAAGGTGCATTGTCACGTGATGTCGGCAGCACGTATCGCACAGCGTGATGGTTGATTTCGGAGTCTTTCTTTAGAGTCCGTTGGAGGACATCCCCAAATAGAATGGCATCTTTGAGGCTACGCAATAAAACAATGTTCTCTTTCCCCTATCACATCAAAAGGACGACAGTTAATAGAGGACACAAAGACACCCTTTTTCTGTGACCATGCTTTTTACCGGTGGAGTTTCACAATGAAGTTTTTAAAATAATGTTTTGGAGCAAGGGCATATACACATCTTACGAACTCGCTTTAGTGCTTGCATGGCCATGCCACGAGACACCACGCCAACAATTGGGGAAGGGGTGCGTAATTGTGCGATGAGGAGGCGACGTACGAAATCCAGCTCCAAGTGTTGCTCATCAGGAAGAAAAGGAAAACGAAGTATGATAGGAGAGAGCACTGGTACACGAGCAACTTCGGCTTCTCCGAATAGGGGGCCTTCGCCTTTACAGCTACGAATTTATTTATTTATTTATTTATTTATTTATTTATTTATTTATTTATTTATTTATTTATTTATTTTGTAGTGGGTAACATGCATGTGGCGCTGTGCGGACTGCCACCGCTGCGGCGCGAGACCCGAGCTCGGGCTGCTGATGCGAACAGCTAGGACTCGCGATCAAGAGCCACTTGCGATCCCGCGTACGAGCTGCAATGAACCCCCTTTCATTTGGTGGAGGTGCGGGGTAGACCTCAGAAACTGGAACTCCGAAGCCGGCTGCTACCGACTGCTGCGATCATGCCTGACGAAACCACCCAGGAAGATGCACCACAGCCTCCGGCGGTCATCGTTTCCGGTCTGTTGCGCCAGCGTGATCCTGCCATCTTTAGCGGCACCGATGATCATGACGTGGGAGATTGGTTGTCATCTTACGAACGGGTGAGCCAGCATAACAAGTGGGACGACGTCACCAAGTTGCACAACGTGCTGTTCTACTTAACCGGCGTCGCGAACCTCTGGTTCCGAAACCACGAACACGATTTCGCAACATGGAGCACATTCAAAACAAGTTTCGCAGAAGTGTTCGGGCGCCCCACTGTGCGCAAGCTTCGCGCAGAACAACGCTTACGGGGGCGTGCGCAACATCACGGTGAAACTTTCACAAGTTACATCGAAGATGTCACTGACCTGTGTAAGCACGTGAATCCGTCAATGTCAGAACAGGACAAGATAAAACACATTATGAAAGGCATTGATGAGGACGCCTTTCAGATGTTGTTAGCGAAGGATCCGCGTACCGTGGCCGAAGTTATCAACTTGTGCCAAAGTTTTGACGAGCTACGGAAACAACGCATCTTAGCTCGGTGCCCACCGCCTACGGAAAATTCGTTAGCCGCATTAATTATTGGCGACAACCACACAACTTTGCTGACGCAAATAAAAGAATTTGTGCGCGAGGAGGTCGCACGACAGCTCTCGATTTTGCCGACCACGGAGAAGCCTTCTCAATGAATGGCTCCAGCGCTCCGACAGATAATTCAAGAGCAAGTGACCGAAGCTCTTCCACCTCCGTGTGAGCCGGCTCCCGTGGCTGCGCCTCTGACGTATGCTGAAGCCGTTGCACGGGCGCCTCGTCTGCAGGGGTTCTCTCCTCCGCCTACAGCGCCTCGCCCGCCGGTGTTCTCTCCTCCGCCTTCGCCTCGCCAGCCGGCGGATCCCTTTTTCAGTGCACAGCAGCGGGGTTCAAATCCTTGGCGCACTGCTGACAACCGCCCAATATGCTATGCCTGCGGTACCCCGGGTCATGTAGTGCGCTTCTGCCGCCGGCGCTTGCCGGCCTTCGTGGGCACCCCGCGACGACCCAGCTCCGACTTCCGACCTTTCCGTATGCCTTCACGACCACCACCGGAAGTCTACGCTGCTGATGACATACCGGCACCGCACTCACAGCTCTACGGCACTCGTCACCCGCCTTCCCCTCGTCGGCGCTCCCTCTCACCCATGCGTCGTAGACCCAGTGCCAGTACTACTGAGGCGGAAAACTGATTTCCGCAGTTCCTGAGGCACGAACTGCGTCATCGTCGGAACATCAAAGTCCTCGTTTTTCCCTCGCTAACGTTACTGAAGTGTCCGTTGATGGCATCAAATCCCTTGCGCTCGTCGATACAGGCGCTGCTGTATCCGTGATTAGTGAGAAGCTTTGTCGTGCATTGCGGAAAGTGACCATGAAGCCTTCGGTTCCATTCCTTAGAACAGCCAGTGCGCAACAAGTACAGCCAGTCGCTATGTGCACTGCCAGGGTGCTGATTCGAGACATTTTGTATTCGATTAATTTCTTTGTGTTAACTTGTTGCTCCCACGATGTCATTCTCGGTTGGGATTTTCTGTCGCGCCATCATGCTGTCATTGACTGTGCACGTGCTGAGGTTCAGTTCTCCGTTCTGTGCGATTTGCCATCTCACGACTTTCAAGTTCAGGATCTTAGCAGGATCTGTGTAGCTTCAGATACTGACCTTCCTCCTCACAGTGCTGTATTTGTCCGTCTTTCATGCGCATCGCTTGCCGAAGCGACGCTCATGTTTACACCCGCTGCCGTCTTCATTCGCCGCCAGCTTATATTGTTGCCTTTCGCCCTCCTCACGGTTCACCATGGTGCTGCAGAAATACTGATTTCAAACCCAAATTCATACACTTTGGCTTTGCACTGTGGCGAGACTATTTGTACCGTCCAGTCTGTGGACGCTGACGCAAGCCTTCACCACTTTGCGTCGTCTGCTTACCTCACCGCCTGTTCTAAGCCACTATGACCCGACTGCACCGACCGAAGTTCATACGGACGCCAGTAGTGTTGGTCTTGGAGCCGTCCTTGCGCAACGCAAGCCTGGCTTTCCGGAATATGTGGTTGCATATGCGAGTCGTGCCCTCACGAAGGCAGAAACCAATTATTCCGTCAGAGAAAAAGAATGTTTGGCTATAGTTTGGGCGTTAAACAAATTTCGCCCTTACTTGTATGGCCGTTCGTTCGATGTTGTGACAGACCACCACGCGCTCTGCTGGCTTGCGTCACTGAAAGACACGTCAGGCCGTCTTGGACGTTGGGCTCTTCGGCTCCAAGAATTTGACATTCGCGTCATCTATCGATCCGGGCGCCAACATTCTGATGCCGATGCACTCTCCCGATCGCCCATGCGATCCGACGAAACGCCACCCTCACCCATAGAATGCCCGGTTGCTACACTTGCTGTTACTGACATGCCGTCTGAACAGAGGAAAGATCCGTGGATTGTGTCTCTCATTGACATTCTTCACAGTTCTTCGACGGCTACATGTCCTCGAGCCCTTCGTCGCCAAGCCACCCATTTCGTGCTACGGGACGCCATCTTGTACCGCCGAAACTATCAATCGGACGGTCGCAAATGGCTGCTAGTCATCCCTCGCCATTTGCGCTCCGACATATGCACGTATTTCCACGCCGACCCACAACAAGCTCATGCTGGCGTCCTGAAAACTTATGAGCGGCTCCGCCAGCGCTACTACTGGCGCGGCATGTATTCTTATGTCCGCAAATACATTCGGTCATGTGTAGCCTGTCAGCGACGCAAGACATCTCCTCATACCAGAGGCCCTCTGCAACCCTTACCGTGTCCTGCACGTCCTTTTGATCGGATTGGCATTGACCTTTATGGTCCTCTTCCATCCACTGCTAAAGGAAATCGTTGGGTAATTGTCGCAGTAGACCACCTCACAAGATTTGCCGAAACTGCTGCACTTGCTTCGGCTGCTGCTCGCGACGTCGCCGCATTCATGTTACTGCATTTCATCTTACGGCATGGCGCACCGCGAGAACTGCTCAGCGATCGAGGCCGTGTCTTCTTCTCCGAAGTTTTTAATGAGCTACTCGCCGCTTGCCGCACTATTCACCGCACCACTACGGCGTATCACCCACAGACTAACGGTCTAACCGAACGGTTCAACCGCACTTTTGGTGACATGGTCACCATGTATGTTGTGTCTGATCATTCGAATTGGGACGATGTCCTCCCTTTTGTGACGTACGCGTATAATACCGCCGTTCAGGCTACCACAGACTTCTCCCCATTTTTCCTTCTTTATGGACATGAACCATACACTACCCTCGACACCATGCTACCATGTCATCCGGATGCCTCTGAATTCACCCCTCTTTCCGAAGTTGCTCGCCATGCTGAAGAGTGCCGCCAACTGGCTCGCTCGTTCACGTCGGATACCCAAGGAATCCACAAAGATCGCCACGACAACGGGCAGCCCACACAGTCCTTCGCCGTGGACTCTCACGTCTGGCTTCAGCTGCCCTTCCAATCTCCAGGCCTTAGCCCAAAGCTTGCTCCGAAATATCAGGGTCAGTACCGGATCGTCGCGTATACATCGCCGGTGAAGTATGTGGTCGAACCGGTGACGCCATCTTCGGACAAACGCCGCCGTGGCCGCGAGACGGTTCACGTCAGCCGCCTGAAGCCGTACCACGACCCCCTTATCGTGTCATCACCTTAGGTCGCCAGGATGGCTCCTCTTCGCAGCGGGGGCAATTGTAGTGGGTAACATGCATGTGGCGCTGTGCGGACTGCCACCTCTGCGGCGCGAGACCCGAGCTCGGGCTGCTGATGCGAACAGCTAGGACTCGCGATCAAGAGCCACTTGCGATCCCGCGTACGAGCTGCAATAAACCCCCTTTCAATTTATTTATTTATTTATTTACTTTCATGTACGGCAGCCCAATGTAGGGCTATAGCAGGAGTGGGAACATTATAGACTGCTATACATTACACATTAAAAACACACATTTCCACAAAAAGATGCGCTCTTCATGTTAGCGTAGTGCTTACCAGTGGTAGCTGTAAAATCTTTTAGTGATAGTGAACAAATGTTACCTGATGGAGAATTCCAAAGTTCTATTGCACGTGGAAAAAAACGCTACTAGAATGTGTTATACGGGCATAAATAGGTGCTATGTTCAAGTCGTGGGAGCTACAGGTACAACTTGCGTTAGTAAATGTAGTTACATTCAGAAAGACCAGAGGTGGAATTACTAATTGCATATAAAGTTTTAAGGCTTCAGTGTGATAACGTGAAAGTAATGGCTCAACGTTCAAAGTTTTTTGAGCCGGTGTTGGTGAGAAAGTGCGGCTGTAATTTTGGCAGATGAAACGGATAGATTTTCGTTGAACGTTATTGAGCGAGCTTATTTTGCATTGTTTGTAGGGGAACCGAACGACAGAAGCATATTCTAGAACAAGACGAATTAACGTTTTATATAATAGCAGTTTGGTATCGCGGGGGGTCTTAGCCAAAGTATGGCGCAAATAACCTAGTTTTCTAGCGCTTTCCCGTTTAGATATTCAATCATGAAAGATGTTCTGTTAGAATGAAACCTAAATATTTGTAAGAAGACACTTTCTTAAGTTAGATGCCAGCCAGAGAATAATCGAACGAGAGGGGGCTCTGTCTCTTGGTAAATGACGTCACGACTGTTTTACTACCCTCGATGTTCATTTGCCACGTTTTGCACCAAGCGCAGAAGGACATAAGGGATTGGGCAAGGTGGTGGTGGTCATGAATGGAGTTAATAAATTTGTATAATACGCAGTCATCTGAATGAAGTCTGATTTCAGTTGAGATGATACGAGGTAAATCATTGATCTATATAAGAAACAATAAAGAACCTAATACGGATGCGTTAGGAACGCCTGACGTAACGGCGACATGAGTTGATTCCACTGAGTTTAAAAGAAAGAAATTGCGAGCGATAATGAAGGAAACTGGCTATCCAAGAAACAAGACGATGATTATTGAATATGGCGTTTAATTTTACTGCTAGTTTAGAATGAATCACAGAGCCAAAAGCTTTAGAGAATTCAATAAATGTGTCATCCACTTGATTACCTATGTCTAGGTTACAAGCGATATCATGAACAAAATCGTCTGATTGCATTACAGTGCTATAGCCAAGACGGAAACCGTGCTGGGCAGATGTTAGCACATCATTATAGTTATGGAATTCGATTATATCTTTGTGAATAATGTGCTTAACATTTTGCATGACTGGGTTGTGAGAGATGGGCCAGTAGTTAGAGGGAAGTTGTTTATCACCTGACTTATGCAAAGGCAGGACTTTGGCTGTTTTCCATTTAGTTCGTACTTCACCAGAGTCTAAGGATTTCTGGAAGATTACAGTAAGGTACTGAGCTGTCCATAGTGAGTATCTTACAAGGAAAGAATTCGGGATACCATCGAAACCGATACAATTTTTAGTGTCGAGATTCAAGATTAGGTATTTATTTATTTATTTATTTATTTATTTATTTATTTATTTATTTATTTATTTATTTATTTAGTTATTTATTTATTTATTTTGTGGTACTGTCAATCCCATCAGGGATTTTTACAGGAGTGGGTTAGAAAGGTCTGTAGACATAGTAGTACAGGCATTTACATAAGAATACAAAAGGGCACTTGGCAAGAGTAGAGTTTAGGCACCATCAGAACTTATTACGATATCGCCTGATTTATTAGTTTGTGCATTATAACTGAGCTTTGGAACTGCATGGTTATCGAGGGTGAAAACAGATTGGAAGTACGAGTTAAAAACATTCAAATTTATGGTGGGGTCGTTAGTAATAGCGTCGTTAATCTCAAAAGAGGTACTGCACGTTTCACTAAGTAAGACTGATGTCCAGAACTTGCGAGGATTTGATTTAAGTAGTATAGGGAGTTGGACTGAAAAACAGAAACCTTCAGTATTTTTAGTACGAGTATGAAGTTGCTCCTGGGATTTTTCGAAAAGAACGTGAAGTGTAGGATTAGAATGCTTTGATTTACGTAGTCTACCAACACGGCTTGACAGGTGCAAGATATCCCGGTTAATCCATGAAATTTTATCATTTATCTTTTTTCGTTTTAAAGGAACGTAGTTTGGTGCAAGATTTCGCTAACTAGTCAGAACAATCAACAAGACTGTCAACATGACATTCGGTGCAGAGTGACAAAAAATGGTCAATGTTATCTGCCAGAGTATCAGTGATAGACGTATCGTCAGCCTTGTTAAAATTATTAAGTGTGGAATAGCTAAACTGTTCATATAGGATAGGACAGTTAATGTGTACGAGAACTGCGTTACGATCCGATATTCCTTGCAGGATATCATAGTTAAAACTTAAATGAGCAAGACTGCCACTGATAAACACTAAGCCAAGTATGAAGTTCTGCCGCGTAATCTTATCGACTAATTTTATCAGGTTGTGGGACAAAGAAAACGTAATTAAATCTATACAAATATAGGCACTAGTGGCGGAATATGTAAAGAAAGGCCAGTGAATGCCGGAAATGTTGAATTCACCAAGAACGATTAAGTTAGAAGTGTCGACGCTATTCTCATGTATAAAATGCGAAATATTATCGAACAAGTCACTCGGGATATCAGGGGGGCGATAAAGACACTAATTGTTAAATTCTAGCTGCTTATGCACTAGTAAGTTGCACCAAGCCGATCCTACATTGGGAGGACCTGGTAGAACCTTAAAGTTCAAATCTGAACTTATAAGCAAAGCAACACCACCGCTTTTCTTCTTCTCACCGTCATAACGGACAGCAATGTGACCAGGAGGAGTGAATTCTGTCTTGTAATATCTTCGTAAAGCCATGTTTCTACGATGCATATAACATGAGGAGAACATGAAGAATCTAGCGAAAGGAACTGTGGAAATTTGGTAGTTATGCTTCTGGCATTACCATTCAAACGTGTAAGATCTGTGGCAGGGTGATGAGATTGTTTACCTAATGACGATGAAACGTTTTATAAATCTTGCGCTAGCATCAAAACCAAGAGTTATTACTAAACTATTTGATGCACCGTCCCAGTTATAAGGAACGTTACCTATAAATAAATGATCTAACCTCATTTTAATAACCAAGCCTTTATTCCGCTGCTCAACCGAAGCGTCCAATAGCTTTCCCGTACTGCACGCACTGGGGACGAAAAATCATCGGAAAGTTTCAAGTCAAAATTTTTCAGCTTATAAGTGTTTTTCAGCATCACTGTCTTATCCCTGAAATCAAGCCATTTTAAAATGATAGGGCGAGAACGCCCAGGGCGCATTCTGCCTAACCTATGGAAGCGTTCAATACGCAGACAGTCAAGGGAAAGCCTATTGAAAACGTTCCCAAACTTGGAATGCAGTCGGTCAGGATTCTCGTTAGTACCTGTTGGTATGCCATAAACGATTATGTTATTTCTTCGTGAACGCTTTTCAAGATCATCATATTTGGCAGTTAGTTCGGCAACAGTGCGGTTTAGGCAAGCCGCCTCAGAACGAAGCTGATCAGTTTTGATCAGACAGTGCCTTCGAATATGAGGTTTCGAGAGCAGCCACACACAATTCGAAAGCATCGAAACGTGTATTCACAGTATTTTTGATTTCAGGTATGTCTTGCGACATATTTTTTTCTGACAAGCAATTGAATCGGAAACAACCATCACAAGAAGGGTTATCGCAACTGTATGGGCAACACAGCAGGAGCAGTAATCTGTTATCGGATTAGATAGCGCGCGAGTTGTCCAAGTAACGTACCTGTGCAAGCAAGAAGAATCCTTTAGGCAACATGCTGAAGCTGCTGCTGCTGCACTGCCCACTGCCAGGGCGCTTGAATGACAGAGCTTATATACTGATGAAGCTTGACGTCACCGATCCGATGGCGTCAGCTGTCTAAGTTGCCATGCCAGGAGCATCAACTGCAGGGCGCAGAATCACCAGAGAAGGAAGAACGTGCGCAGAAAATTCAAGCCGATCATACGCCGGGACGACAGAACTGAACCATGTCGAATTGCCGGTAATCACCACGTGTTCGACCGATGCAGGGTAGACACCATGTGTCGCATCAAACACCATGTGTCGCATCAGTTAGAATGGGTCTCCTTAGAAAGAGACCTCCATCGGTAGAATAGATTGAAGATCGGAAATGACGGCGTGGATCCACTTCACTGCAGGACCAATCGACATGACATTATCGCCTCGCATTGAGACAGCTACGGCCATCTCCGACAGCATCGGTCATTTATGCCTTGCAGAAATTAAATACAACGGGGTCGACGTTGTACTTGCCGCTGAGTACATCAGTGTGGACGCCACTACAGCGCAAGTTCATGAATTCATCTCTATATGCCTGGTCACCTACACACTATACATGGTGATTCCATGCTACACTAGCGCCAAAGAGAAGTCAATGCCCATGATAGTAACGGAGGACACTGACATAACGAATCGTGCAAACAAACGGGTTCCATAATTCATGAAAGGGGCACTGGGGTGAGAACTCTCCATTACAGACTTCATACCTACAGGACAGAATGTGTCATAGATCTTGTATTTGCTAAAGGCATACAACAGATTTGAAAGCGTTGAGAGATGCATCGTAGCTTAGCAGTCATCATCATCATCATCATCATCATCATCATCAGCCTGGTTACGCCCACTGCAGGGCAAAGGCCTCTCCCATACTTCTCCAACAACCCCGGTCATGTACTAACTATGGCCATGTCGTCCCTGCAAACTTCTTAATCTCATCCGCCCACCTAACTTTCTGACGCCCCCTGCTACGTTTCCTTTCCCTTGGAATCCAGTCCGTAACCTTTAATGACCATCGGTTGTCTTCCCTCCCCATTACATGTCCTGCCCATGCCCATTTCTTTTTCTTGATTTCAACTAAGATGTCATTAACTCGCGTTTGTTCCCTCACCCAATCTGCTTTTTTCTTATCCCTTAACGTTACACCCATCATTCTTCTTTCCATAGCTCATTGCGTCGTCCTCAACTTGAGTAGAACCCTTTTCGTAAGCCTCCAGGTTTCTGCCCCG